>NW_026061836.1:934817-1246423 GCF_023897955.1 Schistocerca gregaria | reverse complement strand
GCTTCTGCTTACGTGGGGGAGGACGATAGCTTCTCCTGAATGTGCTGACTTCGCGGTCATTGCCTCTTCTGCTCTGCCCGTTGTTTGCCAGAGTGTAACTCTTCTAAGCTAAACGAAGTTTCTCATTAATTTTAAATTTCTACTTCACTTCACTAATTTATTTCCCTATCTTAAGTACCACTCAACAGTATTTGCGCCGATCTCCGTGCACTGTTTTAGGAAAGTGTAATGCCGTCACTACACGGACGGTGTTGTGAACATCAGTCTTGAGCGTGCCAAGTTGAAAGTGCTGCCGAACGCTCTGACTTGTGCATACAGCATGTGCGTGTCAACGTGGTACACGCGACCGCAGCGGCAGCATCTGGGTCACACATCACCCGGTTGTCCGCCCCGGTAGCTGAGTGGTCAGCGTGACAGACGGGTTCGATTCCTGGCTGGGTTGGAGATTTTCTCTGCTCAGGGACAGGGTGTCGTGTTTAATCGTCATCATTTCATCTCCAAGGACGCGCAAGTGGCGTCAAGTCGAAAGACCTGCACCACGCGAGCGGTCGGGAGGCCCTCGTCACACGTTTCTCTCTATCACCCACTTTACAAAATGCATGGGCGTAAAATTCTTAAGCTAGCGCTATTAAAACGCGCCTTTCCTCTCTTGTCCATGTGAGAGTCACGTTGTTCTGCGTGTAGTGTCCACGGACATGTTATAAGGCAGAAAGAGAAGCTCCGTAACAAATAGCGCGATTCAAAGTCTTACTTTATATTTGTTCCTATTCAGCAGCAGAATCTTCACAACATGTGAAATAAAAAAGAATTGTTTTACACTTTCTTGTTATATCTTACTGCATGTAGTGCAATCTGTCTTGTAAATTAAACCATTCGAACAAACTCCATCCTCAGATGGAACGTACATATGTAACATCGAATATTAGAGAATATACTTTTATTGCACTGAAAAGAAAGTATCAGATCCTAACAGAAAAAGCGAAGACTAGTAATAAAAATATTCGGATCCACTGAGGCGCAAACAAGAATCACATTACCAGCTACCTCATCATTTCGCTCTACCGACTGTGACTTTCGAATGGCCATACATTGAATCTGACCGACTGAAAGTTTTAATGGTAGATACGTTATTAACTGACACTGAAATATGACAGATTGTATCAACGACAATGCGTTTCTTATGGATCCTCACTGTGCCCGTTTACAGTCTGTCCCCACTCTGGCTACCCAGCCACGTCACGGGGCGCCTCCACAGGCTGTCTCACGACGCAGTACCGCCCTGCCTCGGCGCGCGCTTTAAATCGGCAGCGACGCCGTCTGCATACACGGCCCGGCAGCGTTAATTTTTAGACAAGTGTTTTAGTACCGTAAAGAATACAAAAGACGATAGCTTCTTCCGAAACATAACGCTATAGAGTAAATAATATTAACATATGAACGTAAGTCGGGATTTTACTACAAACATGGAACCGAATGCCTGTTCATGTGAATGTACGTTCCTCTACTTCTACCCCATAAAGCGCAATGAAACTGTAGAATTTAAGAATTATTCTCACTTTGTGTTTCTACTAAAGGATAGAAGTTTTCTTTGAAGGATTGCGTTGAAACTTAACAGGTCTTGCAACACGATGAGTGTTTAAAAAGTAACAAGAAATTTACAATTTCTTGTGTTGTACTAGTCCGATTTGCACTACATTTTTTGTCACTGCCTTCGTAAACGTACGTGAAAAGTATGTGGACAATGTTATATCCATTGGCTATTTGCTCTATTGTCAGCTGTCAAAAAGGATACATGTGTTTTGGTAGCATCAACGATTATTTGTTTTGTGTAAAAACAGATTAGAGAATCTTTCTTACATAAAGAGTATGGAATTTTAGAAAAGTTAAATATTCCTTTTGGCGAGCCTGTTACGAGTAAAACTGGAGTTTTTTGTTTCACGACAATTTGTAGTTTCCGTAATGTCGGCACTATTTTTAGATTGATGTAAAAGCCCTCCATCGTTTGTGGAAGGATCGATTTTATGAAATTGTCTACGACGACGGGTTTCCTCCCAAAATTACTAGTTTTCCTTCGTGGCGATCCCTGTAAACCACGCGGTTTATTTTTGCGTTCCTTCCTTAGGCGTGACAGACGTTTGCATAAATTGGAGCCCTTTGCTTGGAACGGGTAACAGTTCTTTTCGTGTCACCTCCTTAACACACGCTGTAACATAACAGACGATCGAACGCTCGTTACATCTACATCTACATCCATTCTCTGCAAGCTACCTGACGGTGTGTGGCGGAGGGTACCTTGAGTATCTCTATCAGTTGTCCCTTCTATTCCAGCCTCGTATTGTTCGTGGAAAGAAGGATTGTCGGTATGCCTCTGTGTGACCTCTAATCTCTCTGATTTTATCCTCATGTCTCTTCGCGAGACCTACGTAGGAGGGAGCGATATACTGCTTGACTCCTCGGTGAAGGTATGTTCTAGAAACTTCAACAGAAGCCCATACAGAGCTACTGAGCGTCTCTCCTGCAGAGTCTTCGAGTTTATCTGTCATCTCTGTAACGCTTTCGCGATTACTAAATCGTCCTGTAACGAAGCGCGCGGCTCTCCGTTGGATCATCTCTATCTCTTCTATCAACCCTATCTGGTGCGGATCCCACACTGCTGAGCAGTATTGAAGCAGTGGGCGAACAAGGGTACTGTAACCTACTTCCTTTGTTGTCGGATTGCATTTCCTTAGGATTCTTCCAATGAATTTCAGTCTGGCATCTGCTTTACCGACGATCAACTTCATATGATCATTCCATTTTAAATCACTCCTAAAGCGTTCTCCCAGTTGCTGACCTGCTATATTGTAGCTAAATGATAAGGGATTTATCTTTCTATGTATTCGCAGCACATTACACTTGTCCACATTGAGATTCAATTGCCATTCCCTGCAACATGCGTCAATTCGTTGCAGATCCTTCTTCATTTCGGTACAATTTTCCATTGTTACAACCTCTGGATATACTACAGCGTCATCCGCAAAAAGCCTCAGTGATCTTCCGATGATATCCACAAGGTCATTTATGTATATTGTGAATAGCAACGGTCCTATGACACTCCCCTGTGGCACACCTGAAATCACTCTTACTTCGGAAGACTTCTCTCCATTGAGAATGACATGCTGCGTTCTGTCATGTAGGAACTCTTCAATCCAATCACACAATTGGTCTGATAGTCCGTATGCTCTTACTTTGTTCATTAAACGATTGTGGGGAACTGTATCGAAAGCCTTGCGGAAGTCAAGAAACACGGCATCTACCTGTGAAACCGTGTCTATGCCCTTCTGAGTCTCATGGACGAATAGCGAGAGCTGGGTATCACACGACCGTCTTTTCCGAAACCCGTGCTGATTCCTACAGAGTAGATTTCTAGTCTCCAGAAAAGTCATTATACTCGAACATAATACGTGTTCCAAAATTCTACAACTGATTGACGTTAGAGATATAGGTCTATAGTTCTGCACATTTGTTTGAAGTCCCTTCTTGAAAACGTGGATGACCTGTGCCCTTTTCCAATCTTTCGGAACGCTACACCGCTGCAAGAAGGGGGGCAAGTTCCTTCGCGTACTCTGTGTAAAATCGAACTGGTATCCCATAAGGTCCAGCGGCCTTTCCTCTTTTGAGCGATTTTAATTGTTTCTCTATCCCTCTGCCATCTCTTTCGACATCTACTATTTTGTCATATGTGCGACAGTGTAGAGAAGGAACTACAGTGCAGTCTTCCTCTGTGAATTAGCCATTTAGTAGTTCGGCCTTCAGTCTGTTTCAGTACCATTTTGGTCACAGAGTGTCTGAACATTTCGTTTTGCTCCACCTACTGCTTTGACATAAGACCAAAATTTCTTAGGGTTTTCTGCCAATCAGTACATAGAGCTTTACTTTCGAATTCATTGAATGCCTCTCGCATAGCCCTCCTCACATTACATTTCGCTTCGCGTAATTTTTGTTTGTCTGCAAGGCTTTGGCTATGTTCATGTTTGCTGTGAAGTTCCCTTTGCTTCCGCAGCAGTTTTCAAACTCGGTTGTTGTACCACGGTGGCTCTTTTCCATTTCTTACGATCTTGCTTGGCACGTACTCATCTAACGCATATTGTACGATGGTTTTGAACTTTGTCCACTGATCCTCAACACTATCTGTACTTGAGACAAAACTTTTGTGTTGAGCCGTCAGGTACACTGTAATCTGCTTTTTGTCACTTTTGCTAAACAGAAAAATCTTCCTACCTTCTTTAATATTTCTACTTATGGCTGAAATCAGTGATGCAGTAACCGCTTTATGATCGCTGATTCCGTGTTCTGCGTTAACTGTTTCGGGTCTGTTTGTCGCCAGAATGTCCAATATGTTATCGCCACGAGTCGGTTCTCTGTTTAACTGCTCAAGGTAGTTTTTCAGATAAAGCACTTTAAAAAAATTTCCCTGCCACCCGTTATAAACGTTTGAGTCTCCCAGTCTAACGGGTGATCAAAAAGTCAGTATAAATTGGAAAAAGTGATAAACCATGGAATAATGTAGATAGAGAGTTAAAAATTGAGACACAAGCTTGGAATGACATGGGGATTTATTAGAAAAAACAAATTCACAAAATGTCTGACAGATCTATTATGCGCGTCGTTTGGTGATGATCGTGTGCTGAGCCGCCACTTTCGTCACACTTGGCCTCCTAGGTCCCCAGACCTCAGTCCGTGCTATTGTTGGCTTTGGGGTTACCTGAAGTCGCAAGTGTATCGTGATCGAGCGACATCTCTAGGGATGCTGAAAGACAACATCCAACGCCAATGCCTCACCACATACTCCGGACATGCTTTACAGTGCTTTTCACAACATTATTCCTCGATTACAATTACTGTTGAGGAATGATGGTGGACATATTGAGCATTTCCTGTAAAGAACATCATTTTTGCTTTGTCATGCTATTCTGATCTGATGAAGCGCCACCTGTCGGACATTTTTTTGAGCTTTTGTATTTTTTTTTTTTTTTGTTCTAATCAAATCCCATGTCATTCCAAGCATGTGTGTCAATTTGTACCTCCCTATCTACATTATTCCGTGATTTATTCAGTTTTCAAATTTATACTGACTTCTTGGTCACCTGGTGTATCTGGCAAATTAAAATCTCCACCCAGAACTAGAACATGATGGGGAAATGTACTCCGCAAATAGCTCCTCTTCGTCTTCTGCAATTTTCTTGCAATGCTGTTATCCAGCACTTCCAGATACCGAAGTATGTCAGTGACTGATGCTGGCAACAAGGATCTCACGAACAGAAACGACGTATTGTACACCACTGCACGCCGATCTACGCCGCTAGACAGGTAACAGGCAACTGATTTTGGGTGCCCCTGGTGAGACAAGCCTCTACATCCTTACATTTGTCCTCTATCCATCCCTGCTTAGCCATTTTGCACTTCCTGTCGATTTCATTTTTGAGACGTTTGTATTCCTTTTTGCCTGCTTCACTTACTGTATTTTCATATTTTCTCCTTTCATCAGTTAGATTCAATATCTCTCCTGTTACCCAAGGATTTCTACTAGCCCTCGTCTTTTTACCTACTTGATCCTCTGCTGCCTTCACTATTTCATCTCTGAAAGCTACCCATTCTTCTTCTACTGTATTTCTTTCCCCCATTACTGTCAATTGTTCCTTTATGCTCTCACTGAAACTCTGTACAACCTCTTGTTCTTTCTCTTTATCCAGGTCCCATCTCCTTAAATTCCCACCTGTTTGCAGTTTTAATCTACAGGACATAACCAATAGATTGTGGTCAGAGTCCACATTTGCCCCTGGAAATGTCTTACAATTTAAAACCTGGTTCCTTAATCTCTGCCTTACCATTATATAATCTATCTGATACCTTTTAGTATCTCCAGGGTTCTTCCATGTGTACAACCTCCTTTCATGATTCTGAAACCAAGTGTTAGCTACGATTAAGTTGTGCTGTGTGCAAAATTCTACCAGGCAGCTTCCTCTTTCATTTCTTAACCCCAATCCATATTCACCTACTACGTTTCCTTCTCTTCCTTTTCCCACTATCGTGTTCCAGTCACGGCGTAGCGTGCCATCATCATCAGATTACTCCTGTTGACTGACGTCCAATGCCGGCGGGCGGTGTGGTATATATACCTGTCGCCTCTCCCCTCCACTGACTCCGCGTATGGACCGAGGGATGTGCAGGCCGCGGTGGTCTTTCAAATTTCAACGATTTTTTCATCAAAAGTGCAACAATGCTATTTGCTATTAAAGGTTTGAAAGCTACTGGAGTATGGCCCACGGACCAGTCCGTATTCACCGATGCAGATTTCCTCCCGGAAGACAAAACTGACATCGGACTTGAGAGGCCGTCAGATAAAGAGGTTATTGTATCTGGAGCTGAACGATTGGAGTTGCCTTCACCTAGCACACCAGGTAAAAAAGACGACGCCAACAGGTTGGGTGATCAAGCTGGCAGGTTTCAGCGAATTGTAACTATGAACTGCCGCCCAAGAATGACGAAGTTATTGAGGCTAATTGTTCTAGTCCTGCAACTGCTAGATCGTACATTTATGGGTGCACTTAAGACTCACTACAGCGAGAATATTTGGCAGTGGATGCTCCATGAAAGCAAACTTGTTGGATCCTATGATATAGTGTGTTTCTTTGGCAAGGGAAGGAAATACAGTAGAAGGATGAAGTAGTGAAGGCAGCAGAGGATCAAATAGGTAAAAAGACGAGGGCTATTAGAAATCCTTGGATAACAGAAGAGATATTGAATTTAATTGATGAAAGGAGAAAATATAAAAATGCAATAAATGAAGCAGCCAACAAGGTACACAGACGTCTCAAAAATGAGATCGACAGGAAGCGCAAAATGGCTAAGCAGACATGGATGGCTAGAGGACAAATGTAAGGATGTAGAAGCTTATCTCACTAGGGGGTCTTTGGCAAAGTTCTTTTCCTCTCTTTTCTTTAATAATGACTTCTAACTCTTTTTTGTACAGCAAATCAGTTGAAACAATGGTCTTTCCCCTCATCCATTCTCGGGAATACGAACATCAGGGCAACATAAGAACCTCCTGCACTCAGCAAACAGATGACCGTTACTAGAGACCCACACTCAGCAGCAGTCAGAGAACAAATTTGGCGTTTACCTCTGCTTGCAGTATCAGTCTGAACTACACTAAGGCCTGTTTCCTCAACGTTCCATACACGATCTTCTGGATATTTATGTTTCCAGAATTCAGCTTATAGCAAGTCGTAGAATGAGTTAACTCTCTCATGCGAAAAGCGTTTTGCTCGAGCATATGATGTTCCAGTTGGCTTTCTAATCGAAAGCTTATCTTGATGACGTCGAAGAAAATGGCCAAGACAAGCCCTTCCATTCACAACTGCAAGTTGGTAGGCCATTTTTCTAACATCCATACTAGTAAAAGCATAGAATTTGGCCTCCATATAGTGTATGTAAACCACTAGTTCTCTTTCTAGGGCAGCTGGTTTTCTTCCAAACTTTTTAGTTTCAACATCTGTCAGGTATTAGCCTCATACACATACTGGCACAGAGTTGTTTTTGGGACAGCGCAATGTTTGCTTTTTTAACTCCCATGAGTTTTACTACAACAGCAGACACTGCCTCTCGCATTTTGTTTTTATCCCACACCTGCCTTTTACGGGTTCATTTAGGTGCCAGATTAGTCCTAGGCATCTGAAAACAGAAATAAAAACATTTTACGGTCTGCTTATAATATGGACCCTGGGGTCCACATTACAGTCACATACACCTTGTAAACTAGTGTAGACAGCTTAAAAATGCAATAATACCATACTTTTAATCTATTTGAAACTGTTGCCAATACTTAGTAGGTTGCATCTAAGTATTAACCAATAATGGTATGTTAATACACTACTAGAGTTCAGCTAAATATTATTAAGATATTAATGGGGGGGGGGGGGGGGTGCATATTACCACCACCTACTCTACATGGTAATGTAAAGCAGGTGAAACATTTGGATAAAGGTGTACTTGCATTCACGTTGCTTGTAACAGCAAATCTGTTTGACAGGCTCATTGTCATTGTGAAAGAAAAACTAACAAGCAAAATGAAAACATCCACCATAAGCACGAATCCAGTATTTTGATGAATAAGGACTCAACTAGAACGGTAGGCAGAGGTTGGAAAGTACCAGCCACAAAATCACTTGAAGTTTACCTTGTGGAAGAAAATATTATCCACTGTAACTCCAAATTAGTGTGCACTGACTGTAAAGTAAGAATTCATAGATATTACTATGCATGTATTGATTACAGCATTAAGTTAAATACGTGCAAGCATATACATAATGTTTATGAAGTAGAGAGTATAGAAGAAAAACCGTTTGAAATTTCTGAATTACCAGATGTACTACTTATGAATGTTGGAGAGGAAAATTCTGAAGCCAGTTTGTTCCTGTGACACAGAGGTACTGGCAGAAATTGTTTCTGGTATTTCAGTTACTGAAGTTTAGTTGGCCAACAAAATGGTAACTTCACTGAAGGCTAGTGTAGGTGCTGTTCATGCCAGTAGTGGCGTCTCTTTCAATAGCCCACAAAGGAGTCACAAGAGAAAACTTGCAGTACAGAGGAGACTGTTTTGAGCAAAGAAAACAAATTCCTCAAGCTGCATACTCATGGCAGTTCCTGATACAGAAGAAACTGTGAACACTTCTGGATGAAGGTTTACACCACATTAGCTAGTGTGTTGATCTCACATTCAGGAACATGATGGCTTTATTCCGTGTCCTGCCATCCAGTTTTAGGTTTTCCATTATTTCCCTAGATCAATCAAGGCAAATTCTGGGATGGTTCCTTTGAAAGGCCAAGGCCAATTTTCTCCCCCATCCTTGAAACAGTCAGAGCTTATGCTCTGTCTCTGACGGCCTCACTGTTGACAGAATGTCAGATGTCGATATTCCTTCCTTCTTCACTGGCCTCTGGTGCGGCAGTTCTGCTGACACGTGGGACCACCAGAAACTGCTGCGGCTTGTGCCAGCAGCCTAGAATGCTGGCATCACTGGGTCAGCCCCCTCCCAAGCCGTGCTGGGCAGTGATGACTGTGACTGAGGCTCAGCGCACTGCTGGTGATGGCCACACATTTGACAACTGTCCCAACGTGACAACAGAGTGAGTTGCAATCGTCAACTTGTAATATATATTTATTTTTGATCTAGCTAGATGGGTAACACTAGTGCAACTGTTAAACAGATTAAATATTTTCATATTCTAGCAAGGAATACACTAACATCTGATTGTGAACAATCAATTTTCCTGATAATGTAACTCATTTACCAAAAAATAAATTTGGTGAATAAATAATAATTTCAGTATCAGTACAAACACATGCAGTTGGAATTAGGAATGAGTAATTATGAATTAGCAGTATAACCCAACTGAAAGCCTTTCAGGTTCCAATTTGCAGTATAATTTTACTTTTTAAAAAAAATTCCCCTTTTTGAAAAGTTATCTGTAACCAAATAACTCATATTCCAGAATTTTCTGTTTTTAGCGGGCCATTATTTCCTAAATTTAAGCATATAATTTTGTAGTTCTAATTTACCAGGGCACAAAAGTGGCTGTTTTTATTTGGAAACAAGTAATAATTTCAAACTTGTCATTAATGCTAGTAACACCCTGGCACAGATGCTAAGAGAGCAGATACCAAGTCTCACTGCTTGCCTGCTGGCTGCAGATGTTGATTGATTGTCTGAATGAGGAGAGGAACGAAACAGTGACATCATTTGTCCCAAGATCCAAAGTGGCAGAGACTGTGGGAGCAGCAAACCAACAGCACAATCTATTTGATGGCGAAGCAAAACAGGCAAATGAAGATGGAACACTGGGGTGGCAGGAAGATTAAAGAACTGGAGGGAGGAAGGGGGAGATCATAAGACACCCCAATGGTGCTATGTGTGACATGGTGCTGGAATCACTGCTAACCCACCCCAGTTCCCACTTCATACCATGATTGCGACACAAGAAGAGGGGGTGGTGATGAAACAGCACAAAATGGAGAGGAAAACCTGACCAGCATGAAAGCAATGATGAAAGCCTTCAATTGTGGAAGAGAATTCAGGTACTTAAATCTAGGGAACAAACCACTTTTATGATGAAAACCAAAGACAGATGTAACTATGTAAGGTTGTATGCTACCATCTGTGATAATGGAGAATGGAAGAGTGTGTTTAGTGCAAAAGGCCAAATGGTAGGGGAGTCTCATAAAATGTGGGGGTTACAGATCATTATGGAGTAAGAGGCTTAGATTCAACCTTGTATGACCAATACGAAGTTCGCAGAGGATGGTAGATCCCCAGTGGGCCATGTGGCAAGAGTCCCCTTATCGCAATAAGTTTATTAGGCAGGGGGTTGGCCTCCAAGAGTCAGCTCAAGGCTGAGCAAAAAGGAATTGGACATGAGGTTGCAAACCCAGCACCAGAGAGGTCACACAAAAGGGGCACACCCTCCAGCCACAGGATCAGCAGTTCATTACCTGGGATACCCACATGAGTGGGAACCCAAAGAAAGTCAACTGAACAACCAGATGGTCAAGATTGGTAAGGTGGTCTTAGATGTCATAGACCAAGAAGAGGGAGGGAAAACCACTGTCTGATAGCCTCAAGGGCAGTTATCGAGTCTGCACATAACGTGGGTGGGAGAGGACTGTTAAACATACTAAAGAACCTGGTAAATGGCCATTAGCTATGCAGTACACATGCTACATGGGGCAGGTAAGAGATGGTGTTACTTGCCAGCAGAAGGCACATTCCTTCTAATTAGCAGATTTAGAGCCTAGAGCCATTCCATTAAAACACAACAGCAGCCTGAAACTCCCATAAAAGCTGGCAGAACAAACAATGAAACACAGACCCCTCTGAATCTGGGATCAAGGAACTAACCAAGGGGGAGGAGGTTTTTGGAGAGAACGGGGAACAGGACAAAGAGGGAAGATAAAAATCATGGCAAAGGACTGCAAGCTGGAGCCCAACTGTTAAACTCACCTGAAGAGCGAGCAATTTCCTGCTGCTAAAGTATAAAATATAAGGGATGTGTGGGGAAAGAGAAGATGGTGATGGCATAGGAAACAGGAAGCTTAGACTGTTGTACCAAAAGGGCAGTGAGTGGGGGACAACCCCAGCTTCAACCAGGAAACAATACGGCTAGTGCAAAAGGTACTGATGATCAGATAGATACCACAATGGTGGACCTGCTCCAAGAGGATCAGTATGGAAGGAGCAACTGAGCCCTAAATTTGGCTACCATGCCCCCCTCCCCCTCCACACACACACACACACACACACACACACACACACACACACACACACACACACAAGTAAATGTCATAAGACGAACCAAGAAATGGAAGTGGTGGACCACAATCAGAAATTGGGTCTCGAGATAGAGCTCCAGTAGGTATCGTACACAATATGGTGACAGAAATGCACCACCCACAATTTAAGAGGAGAAAACTGAAAACTGTGTGAGAAGGTCCATGCAGAAGCATACCACATGGCACCCTGGAACTGTCACTTCACAAAAGCCACCAAGTGTTTGAGTTATTTAACACAGAAGTCATCCACATGCAGAGCAGGGGTGACCAACAGTTTGACGGAGGTCACAAGTCCTTTAATAGTGATGAGGAAAAGGATACTTCACTGAACCCTATGGAATGCCATCCTCCTCAGCAATGGAGTGTCCTTATCCCAGGACTTATGTTCCTTCTTCTCTTTCATAAGTAGAGGAGGACACACACTAGATGCCAGAGAGGTAAGGGGGGAGAGAGAGGCTTCTGCTAGTTCTATAAAGAGAGACCAGGCAACCTTGGGGATGCTAGAGCTGACGGTTCCATGGCCAATGTGTACCAGCAGACTCTTGGACTGAGAGAAGGCCCTAATGGCAGCAGACACCAGAGAAGAGGCACTTCTCTGGTGGATGAAAGGAGCAACAGTTGGAGGGGAGGAAGATGTAAGTTCAGGGGAGAGGGAGAGAAGAGTGAGGCATCACTGGGATAAGGTGGGGGAAAGGATGTAACAGAGTCAATAGTAGATTTTTGTAGACACAAGGCAAAGCTGATCGTATACCCCAATATATTCTTTCCTTCTTACAAACCAGCGACAGTTGTGACAATGAATACATGTGGTCAGTAGAACAAAGGCACACCTGGGCATCCTCATTCATTGCATACAGGATTAATACATGTGTACAAATCATAAACACCAAAAACATTTTAGCAGTGGCAGGACATACATCACAGTGCACAGTGATAAGCCATAACCTTGACCTTGTCTTGGGGGTATCCCCTTCAAAGACCAGAATAAAGTGGTCATTATCAGTGTGATTGTCCTCAGTGCCTTTCTGAATATGATGAACAAAATGAATGCCTTGCCACTCCAGACTGGCCCACGCTTCACCAGTTTGGAAGATGAGGTCTCTATGAAAAAGACACCCTGAAGCATATTCAAAGGCTAGTGAGGAGTAATGGTTTGCCAAACTTGTCTTTGATAGTTTCTACCAAAATAATGGGTTCATGGTGGGAAGGTGTCCTTGTCAGTCTTGATGCAGACCAGGTAATGGGGAAAAGATTTGACCCCAAGCAAGCGAGTCTGACCCTCCTCCCATGAGGGGATAGTTGTAAGTTGAAAAGGGGTACCATGAAAAGTCGTTCCTGACTAAAGGTCAGCCAAAGACGGCCGGTTTTTTAAGTCTGATATGTTTGATACAAAGTGTAGACCCTAATAGCACCAAAACCAATCAGGGGCTCTCCCCTTGTGCACTACTCAGCCACACCAAGGGCCAGTTGCTGGGAGTTCCAATGCTTCAGAATGACAAGCCACTACTCCTAGGCATACACAGGGAGGTAGCAGCTCATGTATCAGAACTGTCATCCCTGTTTTCAGAGGACTCCATCAAAAGAGTACATAACACCCCAAGCACACGAAATGACTACTGTGCTAGCTGTACAGCACAAAAAGGGCAATGGCTTCCGGTAAAAAATGGAAGAGGTGGTAAGCCCACATGCCAAAGACTTCATGTATGGTGTTATTCCACAGCTGGCTCACACCATGGAGACAAAATTTAGAGTAGTTCAATCCCCAAAGAGGGACCAAAATTTCCAAAAAGGGAATTGTAAAGCAAGAGGAATAATACTGTAAGGGATATAAACAAAAAAAAGATAGCCAGGCCAATGTAAGCAAGGGAAAGGATTGAGGACAGGGATGGATGAGCACGGGAAAGTTAATGCAATTTTGAAAAGTAGAAAGGATCCAATTGCTAGCAGCCTCATGTGCACAAAATAATTGTGACCCCCTTCCACTGGGGAATGGGGATGGAGCAGATATAGAAACATGATTCTGTGATGTTAAAGATAAACGAATCTTCATATGTGAGTATTACTGGATTTGCTCCAAGTATCCACTGGCCAACATGCAAACATGTAGTACTGAGGTCAGACTGGCCATCGTGACAGCTCTATTTCTCATGCAGTGAAGTAGACAACACTACCCAGTGCTGTTGGCACTGTTGCAGTCACATGTTGTATTGCCATGCTAGGTGACACGACAACTCACCATAGTGCACACAACTACACACTGCTTACTCTAGAGCCCTGGAAATTAATATTAAACCGACTGAGCATATACAAATTAAGAGATGACTCACAATTCAATAATGTGCAGATCAGAGAATCAGTTTCATACGTAGCGTGAAATGAAATGACAGTATGGCATTTCTGGCCGGGAGATCGTATGCAGGAGAAATCGGCTGCCTACTGCAAGTCTACATCAGTTGATACTGCTTATTTTTGCATCTAAAGAAATGGTAAAATGGTGATATGCACAACACAACACCCAACCTCTGAGAGGATAAATTCTCAAATTGGCCAGGAATTGCACCTGGAGCCCCTGCACAGCTGTTGGTCTCTCTATCCGACAGCCACAGTGATGGACAGAGCTGGCATCCAACACACTCATTTACTGACAGTCCTGTAAGGCATTGTGTATCGGAAGAGGAAAGCAACATTGGGCATATGAATATAGGGATGACTCACAAGGCATTTCAGTATTGTGCTTACACACAATCAGTTGCATATATGGTGTGCTGTTTGGATGCTCTTGCTGCCATGGTATGCCAAAAGCTTATCCCTCACACCCAATGACAGGTCCTGTAAGCAAATAAGTAAACACTAAATCAGAATGCAGGCATTGTGTATTGAAACAGGAAAGTAACATTGAGCATATTTGAATTTATAGACGTCTCACAAGGTATTTCAGTATAGTGCATATTACATAATTAATCTCATACCTGGTGTGCTGTGTGGAATCTCCAGCTACCTTTTTTAAGCCAAAAGCTTACCCTTCACGCCCAGTAAGTAAACAAACAGGAAGACAAGATGTCCAGCGAGTGAGATCACAGGTGTTTTCTTCGTTCACTAAAAGAACTTATTTGAGAGGAAATAGTGTCAAATTTAAATTTCCTTTGTTTTGTATATTTGCTGTAGTGTCCATTCTTGTCACAAAACTGAATACTTGCGTCCCCACAGAGATTATTCTTGAAAAAAAAAAAAAACTTTGTGTAATCTGAAGTCACGATAATTGTGACATAATGCGAAATTTTGCATTCCAAAACACAAAAAATTGCATTAAAATTTTCTTGATAGCGGAAAATTCGTTTAAGAAAGGCAGCTACTAGTTTCATCAGTGCCTATTGTTACAATAAAAGTATAATTAAAAGTTTTTTAAATTGTATTTAACTAACACATTTCATATTGTTCACTAGTTAGAGGCGATCTAGGCATAAATTTAAAACCTGACCAAACACTAAAGTAAATTCTCTAAAAGCAAAGTAATTACTAATTCACTCTCCTGTCATTGTATCTCTAAATCAGTACAAAAACAACAACAATGGCATGTAAGACCTCCATGTCATTTTTGCATACATATAGCCAATCTCGTGTCCTGGACAAATTTAAAACTTAATTATTCTTTTGAAACTGATCATGAGTGGGAAATGTGGAAGCTGTTATAGCATTGTGAGTAGAGGGATTTGTTGCTAACCTTGTAGGAAATATTTTCACTGGGGGAGGGAGAACAGAAGAAGCTCTCTCCTGGAACTGCAGAGTATGCAGTAGGAACATTTTGGTTGGGGTACAGGAAAGGAAAATCTGTGCCCTTGGGGCACAGTTGAAGGAAGCAAGGAAGGAACTGATAAGGATCAAGAGAGATAGGGAGGTTGTGAACTGGCAGCTTGTAGGAGGGTAGGAAGAAAGAGAACATGATCTGATGTTTTTGGCGTTGATGATAAAACTGTGTGTCTACCACTGCCAGAGCCTCTGGTAGAACACGGAGCAAGAAATGTGCAGCACACTTCAACTGAGGCCAAGAAGCTTAGAAATATACAAAATGTTAGGAAGAAGAAAGTGCTGCTGCTAGGTATTAGGCATGGGTGAGTTGTAGGCCCCGAGTTACAGGAATGTTTAGGGGCAACATACCAGGCCACCAGTATGTTCCAGCCAAATGCAGGGCAAAGTCATGTGATAGAGGACTTAAGGTCTTTACAAAAGAAGACCATGTAGTGATAGTGGGTGGGGCAGGAAACAGTTTGCACAGGGATAGGGCACATGACATAGGTGGTGACCTGGGCAAGATAGCTTCCCTGACTTGTGGCAGTACACTTTGTTGAGCTGTTCCGGTGTCACGATTGGCCACACCTTGATGGAGATGTGAGGCGAATCAATTTGGGGTTAGGGAAGCCAACTTTGCTCACATGCCCGTCGGGACTATCGACAGATGGGGTTTCACTGGGTGTGGCCTATACCTAAACAGGACTGGCAAAGGAAGATTGGTACAGCTGATTCGTGAAAGTATAGGGGGTGGATCTCGGGCCACACATGGTCAAATACCTGTTGTCATCAGTATGAGAAGTAGGTCTTTTTTAGGATAAATCCAGACAACAGGTTCCCCTGCCTAAAGAGTGTCTCCAGCAGTTTGAATTAACAGGGCTTGATATCACCAAGATATTAATAATTTTGTGTTTGTATGGATCTCCCAGAGATACTGTGGACACTGTTTTTCAATAAATTAACAGAATTTCTATATAAAGTCTCAAGTACAAAGCTCAGCACAATTCTGTGTGGGGACATGAATATCATAAATGAATCCAGCAGCACCTTCATAAATATACTTCAAAGTTTTGGCCTCTCCCTATTGGTCAATAGTGCAACAAGGGTTGCTACAATGACTTCATCAGTAATTGACCATGTTGCCACAAATATGGGCAGGGAAAAATGTGATGTAGCTGTAAAAGATCTCGGATTATCAGACCATCTCTGTCAAACAACAACAGTAATATGAGACATGAAATCATCCCATAAACTACAAGCCTACAAATGACATCCATTGGAAATGAAAATAAAAGATTTTTCAAAGGAACTAGCAAAAAACAAAAACAAAAAAACGCTGGTATGAAGTGTATAGGGAAACCAATGTGAATAAGAATCCACATTATTTAAATTGAACTTTGAAAAGGCATTTCCAAAAGTATGCATGTCTGTATCAACGTCACACAAAAGTAGATGGATAACAGCAGGTACTAAGAAGTCCTCCCAAACAATTAAATACCTCACTTCCATGGAAAACAGTCACAATGATCCATAGGAAGGTGCTGATAGCTGCAACAAAATCGTTTAATGACACAGTAATATATAATGCAGGGAATAAAAGCAAAGCAGTCTGGGATGTTATAAGAACGGGAACGGGAACAGGGAGAGGCAAAGAAAGACAGACAGAATAACATATTCCTAAGGGAGGAGGATAAGGTAATAAATAAGCCACAACACTTATCAAAGTATGTAAATGAGCATTTTTCAAGTATTTTAGGGAAGTTACGGCAAGAATTCCCCAAAACAAATATAACCCCTGTAAAAAAATGTTGCACTAAATACAATGATGTTACTTCAAATCACAGATAATGAAGCCAGTAAAACTTTAGTTTTCGAACAAAGTCAGTAGGCTTAAATGAAGTATCAATGTGTGTACTAAAACAATGCATAGAGGTTGTACAAGGTCCCTTAACACACATAATAAATGAATCCTGTACACCAGGGACATTTCCACAGCAGTTAAAACAGGCAAGAGTTGTGCCTTTGTTTGAGAAAGGTAATGCAGAAAATTACAAGCTGTCACCATTCTCAAAAATAATAGAAGCAATTATGAAAAACAGATTAATGAATTACCTGAATAAATACAATCTTTTAAGTGAATCACAGTTTTGTTTGTGATGTGGCAAAAATACGGAGTCAGCTGTCGTAGAATGCACAAAAGTTGTACTTGATGCTCTTGATAAAGAAGAGTCTGTCAGAGGGTTCCTTTATGATCTTTCTAAGCCCTTTGATGCAGTCGACCACAAGATTCAATTAAATCAATTAGAAGCATTAGGAGAAAGAGTGGTAGCTAAGGACTGGTTTTGATCATACCTAGCAGATAGGGTACAAAGAATAGTGATAACACATACTTCAAATAGAGCTTAACATTTAGTAAAACACTTACCCGAACAAATGTGCTACATTACACACATCCATGCCCGAGGCAGGATTTCAACCTGCGACCGTAGCAGTCGTGCGGTTCTGGACTGAACTGCTCGGCCACCACGGCCGGCGAAAAATACATTAATATGGGGTTTCCGCAAGGTATCAAATGAGGACCAATAGTATTCCTGATGTACATCAATGACTTTCCCAGTAGTGTTACTCATGGTGAAAAAATTCTTTTCACTGATGACAGCAATATTATAGTCAGTGAGAAAACAAGAGAACTCCTCTAAGAGAAAGCAAATGAAACTCTCAAGGAAGTCTACAATTGATTGATTTTTATTGTTGTAGAGACCTCAGAGGCATTACAAAACAGAGAAACTTCTGGTACAAATTGATATTGCATAGTAAATTTAGCCAATTACAGACGTACTCATATATAGAAGCATGTAAAAACTGATCACAAAGTGTGGTCATACCATATTCTTTGCCTCCCTTCAAAATTCATCCGTTTCATAAATGTTGAGTTCAAGAAGAAATTCTTTTACTTTTTTTTTTATTGGAAGATCTGTGATATGTTGGGGTATGGCATTAAAAAATTTTATGGGCTTGTATAAAGAGCACTTTTGTGTTTTTTTATAGTTACATCAGAAAGAAACTAGGTCTTGCTTGTTTCTTGTGTTATAATTATGCCGCATGTCATACTGTTGATACTTCGGATAGATTTCCTTGGTATGCATTACACACAATGGTATAAATATTGACAGCAGGGTCATAATCTGTAATTTTTTAAAGCTTGGTCTACAGTGAGCTCTGGGTGCCAAGCTACATATCAGTCTTATTGCCTTATTTTGTAGTTTGAAGACATTAGCTGCCTTGCTTTGATGTACCCACAGTAAATGTGACTGTGGTTTCTTTTGCTTTAAGTACTGGCACATTTAGACCAAGACACAGCTTCCTTGGAGAAAATATTCCTTTGCTAATGCTGCTTCCCACCTTTTTGAATCAATTGAGATTCCTAGGAAATCAACAGCATTTGAGCTCTGCTCAAGTTCAGTGTTATTATTCCACGATACATACAGGTCTTGATTTTTTTTTTTTGACACAAAGGGAATTAGCTTTACACCAGTTTTCAACTTTGACAGTGCACTGGTCTGCTTAATATTTGACCTTCTGTGCTGTTTCTGCAGTTATACAGACTGCAAGATCATCTGCAAATAAGTAACTCCTAGCTGATGGCCCAACTATGTTACATGATAAGTCATATATATAAATAATAAATAGAATTGGGCCAAGTACAGAACATGCCCACAAGTAAGTAATCTGATTCTGTACCATTAAAAACCACCTTCTGCACTCTATTACTTAGATAGGATTTTATCAATTCCCGAGCACTTCGTGTAAAGCCATAGAATTGCACTTTGTTCAATAAGATTTCATGAGACACAGTGTCAAAAGCTTTTCATAAATCACAGAGTTTATTGTGAACCATGAGCTTGCTTTCTAGTTGCTTCACACACTGTGTTAAAAGTGATAAGGCAGATTTAACAGTTCCTAACCCTGATCTGAAGCCAAATTGTCTATCACTGAAGATATAGTTTCCTTCAAAGTATTTTACTATTTAATATAGCTTCTATCACTTTAGACAAGACTGGCACAATTGAAACAGGCCTAAAATTATCACAACTTTGGAGGCTGCCTTTTTTGTGTTTTCGAGTGACTTCACTGCCCTGGGGAACTGAGCCTCCAAAATACATGTATTTACTACATGTGTTATCAATTCTGGCAGCTGAACTGAATCACATTTAACATGGCTGAACTTAAACCATAAACGTCATCAGTAAAACTGTTCTTCATTTTCCTCAGTATATAGGTAACATCCTGTACCTTGACAAATTTAAAGCTAAATGTACTTCCAGGTTTTGTGGTGTTTCTCAGGCAGTATTTATGGTCAGTGACTATATTGTAAGTGCCAATCACCTTCTCAGTGAAGGCTGTATTTAACTGTGCAGCATTCAGATTGCTGCCTTCAGCCTGTGAAGTCATTTTCCTGTTGCATTGACTGTTAATGATATTATTTTCTGATGTTAGTATTATATCTTCATTTTTTCATACACCTAGCTTCCTTTAAGGCCTGTCTTAATCTTTCCTTTTTCACTGTGCGCATGTCTTTAAATACTTGAGAACCTGTACTTTTGTACAGGCATAATGTTGATCACACTCCCTCTTGATCTCCAACACCTTTTCACCCTTGACCTTATTTACTCTTAGTGCCTTTTTATTATTTGGTACGTTAATGGGAAACGACATCTTAGCATATACAGAAAGAGTAGATATGAGTTCTTCCACCTTTCTACCTATTGCATGTTCTCGATAAACTTGCAACCAATAACTTTTATCACCATTAGACTTAAACATATTTAGATTATCATAATTGACCACACATACACTCTTTCCTGCCATGTGCACTGAGTCAGTGGCCAGATACCCAGGTCTTAATTACGTCTGACTTCAGATGCACTAACTCATTTGATACAAATATATATTCAATACATGTACCAGTACCTTTATAATGAAGCCTTGTTATTTCAGTGGTTGTAATATAAAGACCAAATGAATTTAATAAATTATTTGCATATGAGTTACAGATAGTGGACAACTGAAAATTCAAATTGAAATCTCCACAGACTGTCAGTATTGCCTCACGTGTTCCAATATTTCTACGGAATCCAAACTGACCTTCCCCAAGGTTGGCTTCAACTAGTTTTTCCATTTGTCTGTAAAGAATTCACATTAGTATTTTGCAGCAGTGACTTATTAAACTGATAGTTTGGTAATTTTCTCATCTGTCAACGCTTGCTCTCTTTGGGATTGGAATTATTATACTCTTCTTGAGGTCTGAGGGTATTTCGCCTGTCTCATACACCTTGCTCACCAGATGGTAGAGTTCTGTCAGGACTGGCTCTGCCAAGGCCGTCAGTAGTTCTAATGTAATGTTGTCTACTCCTGGGGCTTTGGTTCGACTCAGGTCTTTCAGTGCTCTGTCAAACTCTTCACACAGTATCATATCTCCCACTTCATTTTCATCTACGTTCTCTTCCATTTCCATAATATTGGCCTTGTATAGACCCTCTATATACTCCTTCCACCTTTCTGCTTTCCCTTCTTTGCTTAGAACTGGGTTTCCATCTGAGCTCTTGATGTTCATACAAGTGGTTCTCTTTTCTTCAAAGGTCTCTCAAATTTTCCTGTAGGCAGTATCTATCTTACCCCTAGTGAGATCAGCCCCTACAGCCTTACATTTGTCCTCTAGCCATCTTGCACTTCCTGTCAATCACATTTTTGAGACGTTTGCATTCCTTTTTGCCTGCATTTTTATGTTTTTTCCTTTCATCAATTAAATTCAATATTTCTTCTGTTACCCAACGGTTTCTACTAGACCTCTTCTTTTTACATATTTGATCTTCTGCTGCCTTTACTGTTTCATCCCTCAATGCTACCCATTCTTCTTCTACTGTATTTCCTTCCCCCATTGGTTCCCTAATGCTCTCCCTGAAACTCTGTACCACCTCTGGTTCTTTCACTTTATCCAGGTCCCATCTCCTTAAATTCCCACCTTTTTGCAGTTTCTTCAGTTTTAATCTACAGGTCCTAACCAATAGATTGTGGTCAGAGTCCACATCTGCCCCTGGAAATGTCTTACAATGTTTCCTTTCCTCCCTACCGAATTCCATTCACCCATGACTATTAAATTTTCGTCTCCCTTCACTACCTGAATAATTTCTTTTACCTCATCATACATTTTATCAATTTCTTCATCATGTGCAGAGCTAGTTGGCATATAAACTTGTACTACTGTAGTAGCGTTCACTATGCTGTTTGTAGTAGCTTACCCGCATTCCTATTTTCCTATTCATTATTAAACCTACTCCTGCATTACCCCTATTTGATTTTGTGTTTATAACCCTGTATTCAACTCACCAAAGTCTTGTTCCTCTTGCCACCGAACTTTACTAATTCTCACTATATCTAACTTTAACCTATCCATTTCTCTTTTTAAATTTTCTTACATACCTGCCTGATTAAGGGATCTGACATTACACGCTGCGATCCGTAGAATGCCAGTTTTCTTTCTCCTGATAACGACATCCTCGAGTAGGCCCCTCCTGGAGATTATAATGGGGGACTATTTTACCCAAGAAGACACCATCATTTAACCATACAGTAAAGCTGCATGCCCTCAGGAAAAATTATGGCTGTAGTTTCCCCTTGCTTTCAACTGTTTGCAGTACCAGCACAGCAGGGCCATTTTGATTAGTGTTTCAAGACCAGATCATTCAATCATCCAGACTGTTGCTCCTGCAACTACTGAAAAGGCTGCTGCCCCTCTTCAGGAACCACACGTTTGTCGGGCCTCTCAACAGATACCCCTCCGTTGTGGTTGCTCCTACAGTACGGCTATCTGTATTGCTGAGGCACGCAAGCCTCCACACCAATGGCAAGGTCCATGTTTCTTGGGGTGGGGCGGGGGGGGGGGGGGGGGGACTTTTCATTAATAATCCAAATTATTAGCATTGAGATTGTTGTGTCTTAACGTATTATTATAATACATTATTAATGTTAGTGTTATTATTATTTTGTTTTCTGTGTAATATTGTTCCTGGTCATGTGTAATTTAGCGCCTGAAGCATCTAATCTAGTCAGGGTAAATAAGCCATAAATAAATAAGTTTGGGAATTTTGTTGCAAAAACTACAACAGTTAACTGATAAAATTTGTCAAAGTTTCTTCACTCTGAATGCTGTCTGATTTTGTTATCTGTATGTCAACTGCTTTGTGTTCATCAGAGTATCTCAGACTACCATGTAGGCTAAAAACCACCATGTGCACCCCGCAAGTACTTACCTAACTGAGTAGCTGCTTCCTTTGTGTAGTGTACCCTGACCTGTCTAGGAGAGTCCTACAATTATCCACCCAATAATGGAGGTCCAGCCAAGACTGTCAGACTCAACAAAGCCTCTGGCCGAGATTGTCCACTCGGCTCCAGACCTGGGGACCCCAGTCAACTCTGGAAACTGTGCTGCAAATCGTGAGCTGTTCTTGCACTCGATATGAGAGGCCAGCAGCCTCCACCAGTCATCTGAATGAACTGAGGATGACCTCGGAACCCTCGCAAAAGGCACTGTCAGAACTGATGCCCCTCCTCGGAGATGACTGCACCCTGCAAGCTCGATAGCCACAGGCAAAGGTGCCCCATCTCGGATGAGGCTCCCTGACAGACCTACTGAGTGCATATTGGCTATCTTTCTGGCTCTGAACAATATTTCCCTAATGTGTCCAACACTTGTGAACCCCTCCTCCAGTGAGCTCGCTCAGATGCCGTCGGAGGAGTGACTCACAGACGAGTGGGCGTGGCCGGACAGCCAGCCTCCACATGCCTAACCTAGTAGTGTAGTTAGTCGTTCAAGAGAAATGACGACTGTGCTACACACTACTTGAATTTCCACTTTAAAGTTAGAAAAATGTGAGACTACACCTCTTAAATACAAGAAAACTCATGGAATTTAAGAATTAATCTATGAAGAAAACAGAAAAATCTAAAGACATAACTAGCTGTTGTCCACATCTGGAACCAGTGTGTAACTCAGCTTTACTTGTTTCTTGTCAAGACAAGATTTAAAAAAGATTGTGCTCTGGGTTGATCTATATTTATTTTTGTCGTTATGAAATTTTGAACTTTATTTATAAGCCAGTCAGTGCCCCATTGTGAATTTACGGAAAAGCTGAATAATGCAGCAATACTGAGCATTAGCTGAAGTTTAGATATATTAGGAACCTGTGCATACTGTCAGTCTTTTAGCCTCCTTCTTTTAGAGGGTCTTTGTACATATGATGGACTACAAGCACACTTTTATAACAACAGCTTAATAAGCATATATTTTACTCTTCCATAAAAAAAAAAATTAAATAACAATCAGTACTTTTCAGCCATGACTAGAACCCCCCCAAAAAAAGATATATGCGAAGAGGCATCGGACGTCTCAACAGTGATGACTGACAACTGTGTCATCCTCAGCTAACCAAATTAATTGGAGGGGCACGTGGTCAGCACACCTCTGTCCCGGACCTTGCCAGTTTTTGGCAACGGCGATGCTACTTCTCAGTCGAGTAGGTCCTCAGTTGGCCTTACAAGGGCTGCGTGCACCCTTATTGAACCTTGCCCACACAGCACAGTACAGAGAGCTTCACTCACAATGTTTCATCGAGATGTGCGTCGGTTAAAATCACACGTGGTTTCTTACAGGGCTCAGAATTTTGCTGCCAAGCTGGATGACAGACATGTCTAATCCCACAACCATAGTTTTTTATTACAGTCCCAATGTATTTGACTAAATTGCTCGCTAACAAATGAATACTTCACTTACAGGCTTTGTGAAAATTGGCTACATCTTTCAACAGAACTTTGCCCACTTCATCATAGCTTGATGTGAGGAGTAAGAATATTGTGGTCAAAATTTTGTGTTTGCTTCCAATAACAGTATGCTATTAATCACTTAACTTAAACCATATGCTAGTACATTTGTATGTCATCCTGATACCAAGTTCCCACCATATATTTCATTCCCTTGAGAATCAGCTAGCAAATCTCCTTACACTCTATTTGTGCATGGTACGACGTATGACCAGCTGTCTGCTATCCTGAATGGACTCTTCCAAACTGTGACCAACAACCACCTAAACTGACTCGTGTGATGGAATGGGGCATTTACACAACATTTTAAAATATTTCACATTCCAAGCTAAAATTTCAATTGAAACAGGAACTTTCTTTCTGTGGCCATAAAATGATGTAGACTTAACTATGAAGCTATTATATTCGTTACAGGACAACTTTTCAACACTGTCATACAACATACACAAGTTCTTGTGAGTTCATAGTAGAGGTCCACCTTGAGCCGTGCAATTAATTACGAATGAAGCACGGTATTGATATTAAATGTCTAAGTGATAGTCAGTTTAGAGAGTAATTTAAAACAGATTTGTACATTAGCTGGGAATAAGGGGATCTGGCTGAGCTCGTCTGGAAAGCGGCGGTGAGGGGAAACTTTCACTGTGGCAGCCTGGCCCAGTAAGTGTCTTTGTGATCCCTAATGGCACCACCGTGCAGATGGACAAGAGTCAAGACATTCTGCATTGTTCACTCACACAAATATTTTACGTGTTGGAGTGAGAAGTAATGTTTGTGAAAGATGCAATTGACTGCCAAATGCAGAAAATCTGGCTTTGGGATGTGTGCCAGAGATTGCTGTCTTACAGGTGAACTCCCAGCTAGGCCTTTTAAATGCCACCAAACACATAACTCTTACAAAAATTTTGTTTAGGGATTTAAGACCTTTGAAAAACATCAAGATGAACCACTGTCCAGAGTGACAGAGAGCTAAAAGGAAGCTGCCTCACTGACACGGGAGAGAGATACGAATAGTGAGGCATGACTTTTTCCAAGGGGTATAGCAGAAATGGAAGCAATGGTTGCCCGAGTAAAACATAGCCCAGGGAAGGGGAGTTGTGCTCTCTGAGTAGCATTTTTCCCAGTCAGAGCTTGGAAGATCCAGAGCACAGCCAGTAAAATTAAGCACATATTGAAAAATTTGGCAATTTGAGGTTTCTCTCCTCACAGTTGCTACACTGATGTGTAAGGAGACTTGTCAAATATTTGGCCAGCCAGAGAAGTGGTCTGCTGCTACTGAATGGTATCAAGGGAACTTCAAGTCATCTTGTAAATACAATCTCAGAGATTCATTCGGAATATTTGTATTGCAAAGTCGTTAACACTCTGCTTCTAAAATCCACAAAAAGTGTGACAAATTACCTCCAATAACTTATTAGTTTCAGTAGTTCTATTCTGTGCTCATAAACCAACTAATCACAATACATGTTCCACAGTCGTAAAACACTCCTTCCCACCCAAACACACAACCTCTCAAAGCTTCCAGAATGAAATTTTCTCTCTGCAGTAAAGTGTACACAGATTTAAAACTATGTGCTGTACTGAGACTCTATCTCAGTACCTTTGCCTTCTGTGGGAAAGTGCTCTACCAACTGAGCCACCTAAGCATGACTCATGACCCATCCTCACAGCTTTACTTCCTCCAGTACCTCATCTCCTACCATCCAAACTTCAGAGAAGCTGTCCTGCAATGCTGGAAGAAAGGATATAGCAAAGACATGGCTTGTCACAGCGTAGGGGATGTTTACAGAATGAAATTTTCACTCTGCAGTGGAATGTGTGCTGATGTGAAACTTCCTGGCAGATTAAAACTGAGACTCAAACTCAGATCCTTTGCCTTTAGCAGGCAAGTTCTCTCAAAGCTTGTCACAGTTTGGAGCTACCATGTACACAAAGCCATTGCTGCTAATTTTGGCTAACAATAAAAGACAAGCTGCTCCATTACACTCAGTCCAATACATTATTGATAGAGTAGTTTGTATTAGGAAACCTGCAATAAAGTTCTATGCATGCACACGGATTAGCATTTTACTTAAGTGTCAGTGTACACCATTTTCCCAAAACTGCGAAAAAGAGAATAATGTATCATGTAATAAAATGTACTGTAGCCTGTTTGATGCATCAGTCCATTTGTCACAAGCAACTGGAGTTGAGTAAAATAGTGTTAAAAGCAGAATAAGTGCTAAGTGTGAAACGGTATATTGAAACTTACTTAACATACTTGTAGACAGAGTGTCAGGGACACAGATTATTAATAACAACTTTTTCATTTATGGTCTTGTGCTGGTATGAACTACCAATTTTCTTTTGGTTCCAGCTGTATGGAATTGAATTCTCACAAGCTTTTTGTTGAGTACTCGTAAACCGATGTCAGATGGTAGCTGACTCTCATACCAAACACGACCTCATCCACAGCCATGTTGCCAGCACTATCATGAAGATGGCTGCAGTATAATTGGATAAATAAGATGATCTACTCACCACACTGGTGGCAGCAGAAACTATATGCAAAGGATATAGAAATGTGGAAGCTTTCAGAGCCAATGGCTCTTCCTTCTAGCAGAAGATTTGAAGGGAAAGAAAGAAGACTGGCAAGACTTAAGAAAGGGAGAGAGTTATGGAAAAGTTGCCCAAAACCATAGGTCAGAGGAGACTTACCAGACAGGATGAGAAGGAAAGACTGATCCTTGGTGCCTGCGCTGGATGAGATTTGAAAACCTGAGAGCTTAACGATGGAAGATGTGGTAATCAGCAAGACACAATTTACTGGAAAAGAAAGGTCATTTGGAGTCAATATGAGCTGAAAGCTAACTGCATTGTACATGATAGGCATATATGGGGAGGGGGAAGATGGTGGAGATGTGTGTGTGTGTGTGTGGGGGGGGGGATAGACGGACTGCAAAATGAAAGGGGAGCAAAGAAAAGGAATAGTTACTGAGAATAAATTCTGACAACACTATGATGCAATTTTACTTTTTTAAGCTGATGTTTCTCATTGATTGTGTAAACAAAACAAACGGATCACATACTTTTGGACATATAAATACAGACTGATTATTGGCTCCAGTGTCCAAGGTTGTTGAATAAGTCAGTTTGCAGTCTGCTTGTTTCTATTAAATCATTGTCCACCCACGTTAGCTGAGTGGTGAGTGTGACATACTGTCGATCTTAAGGGCCTGCATTTGATCCCCAGCTGGATAAGAGATTTTCTCCACTCAGGGACTGGGTGTTGTGTTGTCCAGATAATCACCTATTCATCCCCATCCAAGCACAATTCGCCAAAGTGGTGTGAAATTAATTAGTTTGTTTATTTTCATTCATTTTAGAAAAACATCTGTCTGTCTCTGATTTGATTGTCTTGGCCATGGTTTCTAAATCTGCCTCTACTTGTGTGACACGCCTCGTGATGTCATCATGAGGGGTAACGCACTTTCCTACTTTTGTCATTATGTGCTACTTAAAGGTTTGACATTGATTTCATTATGTTTTGCTAAAACTGTTAGTTTTGAAAACTAGGTGGCCATTTGAGTGATCCTTTTGTTCAAGTCAGTACCAATTTTGGTTAATTTAGCGTCATTACTGTCAAGTTTTTTCTTTATTTCCTGAAATTTTTCCGTAAACAGTTTCTCATTGTTCTGTAAACTTGTATTCATCTGCTGAAATTGTTGCATGACTGCACTGATAAATTGTGAGAAATTTACTGTTTGAACATTATCTGCTCCCGGTAAATCGTGAGAATTTACTGCTTGTGATCCACTTTCCATATCTTGCAACTCTATGTTGCTGTCGGTTCCTACGGCTAGATTATTTAGGTTCTGTATTTCATTTACTGTTTCACTTGTTTGAGCAAGTGTAATTTAATTCTATGCTGCTTCATTGGATATGGAACTTGCAGTAGGCAAACTGTTTATGTTATCCATTCTGTGAGTCATGACCGTATCAATAGTAATAAGATTTTTTTTTTTTTAAACTCGTCTCTACAATGTTTAGCTTGTATGTAATGTTATTCAAACAATGCATAGAGTTGATCTATTATTGACAATGTCTCTACACGCCATGTTGTCTCCACTGAGCTGTGTATCGGCCATTTTGCAGTAATTGTTGTCGTACTTTGAAAAAAACAAAAAATATACACTCAGCAGTAAAAATCACTTTTTAACTTTAGCAAAACTTCGCTATATATCGTGAGTTAATGAAAGATTGTGCCAACAAACAGCCCAAGATGCTATGGGGCAATGTATCACAGGATGGCATTTGGCACCTTTGTGTGTCAGAATATACACCTGCATTGCCATCAGAGAGTGGTATGCATTGTAGTGATTTGACAGGACACCCTTCACTGTGACACATGTTCCATTTGACCTGAATTACAGCGATGTCACATCGTATGACAAAAATGACCATTTCCTTGAGGGTGTTGCAGTTTCTTCTTTCAGCAGAGTAAATGGTATGCATTTCATTGTAACCTTTCTAGTTTAGTAAATAAATAACCTTCCTTGACAAGGATCTCAATATCTGTTTATTGTTGTTACTAAGTATATACTACAGGTCAAAATTATTCGATCACCTATGAAAAAAGCTGTGCACTTTATTTTAATAGACAACTACACTCTTCAAACTAAATAGGCTAACAATACAAATATTTTCTCTCTCTCTGTCATTAAGTACCCTTTGTGCTAAGAACAGCTGCGCAGACTGTTGGCATTATGGAGATAATATTTTTGCAGAGATTACAGTCCCATGCATCTGTAATCCATAGATTTTCAACATAAGATGATGCCAGTTCTCTGATCTCTCTGCCATGTTCATCCCAGTGGGTGAGGTGGAGCAGTGGTTAGCACACTGGACTTGCATTCGGGAGGACAACGGTTCAAACCCATGTCCAGCCATCTTGATTTAGGTTTTCTGTGATATCCCTAAATCACTTCAGGCCAATGCCGTGATGGTTCTTGTGAAAGGGCAGAGTAGACTTCCCTCCCCATCCTTCCCTAATCCAAGCTTGTGCTCCGTCTCTAATAACCTTGTTTTCAATGGGACATTAGTGTTTAATCTCCCTTCCTCAAGTTCATCCCGTAAGTATTCGATGGGATTTAAGTGAGGCGGCTGACTTCACCAGACCATATTCTTCAGTTTCCCAAATTTCTTTCCTCTGTTGACTTACTATTGGCACAATTTAGAAGTCTGTCTGAGATCATTGTCTTGCTGCAGATCAACCCACAACTAATATGCCTCTTGGCAGATTGAACTGAATTGTTGATCAGTACTGACTTCATACGTTCTCCACGATGTCAATGAGTAAACATTCAGTGAAGGCTTACAAATTTAAAACTCGATTAATCCTTGGACCATTGCAATCAATTCAACTTCTCTCTATCCATCCATGTAAGTCATGGTCACACAAATGGCATTGCTCTGCTGAGACAAAGGTTGGAGCTTCTCACATATTGTTTACTTTATTATAAATTATAGGTGCAGGAGGATTCTTCACATTTACTCTGTACACATAGGAACTAATCTTTGCTTTACCGTGTTACTCAGGGTCTTCCAGATTGTCAAACACTTGAGCTGGCACCAGAGCAATGTATACACTACTGTAGGCTTGGTTAGGCCAAAATTTGTTACTATTGCCTTGCTGGAATAGCCTTTGTGAAGCAGAGCTACAATTACAGCACTTTTTTCAATTCCGACCTCCTCCTTCCATCTTATTAGGATGCAATACAGCATGAACTTGAACAAGTATAGAAACTCACTTCTAGGTACACACAGTGTACAAAGGCAGCAAAAGAAATGAGACCTATTTAAATGGAACCCTCTTAGGTAAAGTCCACCAGTGTTGTGGAGACTCACCAGCACCTCTCTGGGTGAAGAATGAGCTTAGTTTTTGCATGTTTTACTATCAAAACAGGTTTATGGTGCAATACTCAAAGTTAAATCCCTGTGTTAACGCAAATCAATAGCTGTGACTGAAAACTTTTCTTCACTTTAGCATCTAAAATTCGCAGACAATGTGTGTGATCATCTGGACCACAGCCCTTGGACACCCAAAAAGATCAAAATGCATCTGACAGCAAGCCATCCGAGTCATTGGCACATCTCAAGGGCCCAAGTAGCATGTACGTGGTTTTATAGTGATCCCAACATAAACTGCTTCCAAACCTCAGAAATGGAATTCTGTGATTGAAATTCAACCTTTGTAAGAGATTAGAATGTATGCCACTTACTACTAGCACAGACATACTGCTATTTTAAGTGTTCTCTCTGTCAAGGTAACTGTAACTGAATTGGCAGAGAAGTGACTAAACACAGGAATGATATTGAGTTGCTACAACAAAATCAGGGATCTTCTCTTTATAACAGTATCTAATTTTGTAATATGTTTCTGCTGTTGAATTGTGTTCCATCTGTGTATGACAGTGCCTATGTAGCACCAAAATGTTCCATCTTCAAAATTTGAATTCAGAATATTTTCATGTGCTTTTGGAAGGTGTGAAATGTCACAACTCGTATCCCTAGAAGTGTTGGTATTATAATTGCCAGCTCAGAGACATGGTTATTCATTACAAATGATGGGGGAAAAAGCCTCCAATTGAATACAAAGCTGATATATAAATGAGTGAGTGAACGTACAATTGCTCATTGGATTACACTGTGTCTGTTATTGTTATATTTCCAATTCTTAATTTTCTGCATTCAGTTACAGTTATCATTGTACAGCTTGCTACATCGAAGCATGGAAATCACCCCAAGACAGTGAAGATCACATGGAACATGGAATGAGTGTCTGAACTGAAATGATTCCAAGCAAGCTACCCTGGGAATTGATTAATACAAAAAGTGTGTACTGCTTGGAGTATCTGACAAATTGTGCAGGGTCAGAAACACATACATTTTACAGAAAAAGTACAAGATGTGGTGAACATTCTGTCTGCAGTCTGGTATAGTGAACTGCTATGGGTGAAGCAGAGTACAGTACTGCTCAAAGTAGAGGTGCTAGTTCTTGGAGTGCATTTACAGTAACCAGGATGAAATGTTTGTGGCTTTGCTTGCCTGTGTGAGAAGGACTGTTGCTAAAGAAAAAATCCATTTTATTTTGCCAAATGTGTTTAAAAGTAAAAAATAATACATATATTGACTGAATTATAAAGGTAACTAATGATAATGGTGTTTCAGACATTCCAGACTACATCTTGGGTACAGTTACAAGAATTATCAGGTGCTGTGAAAAATGGTATTGGCTGCTAAACATTTAAATGTAATGCTGTGGTAATTTAGGATCAAGAAAGTGCCTTGAAAAAAATGTTTATGTCTCCTTTTTCGTATATTTTTTAAGTTGAAGTGACTGTACATCATGTGGCAATAGCTGAAACAAATTGGCAACAAATTTAAATGAAATGTATACAATTTTTACGGTTCATATAGAAGATAACATGTTTAATAAACAATGCTGTTTTTAACAATAGTATAATGAATACTATGCCTTATCTTACGATAACATTAGAATAATATTTAAATACCTAAATTTGGGAGTTGTTATAGCCAGTAGTGTCTGCAACACATCAAACAGAGCTTTTCGTTAGCTACCATTGTATGTTTCAGCACCATGTTAACAAGCCTGCCACTCCTATCATACTTTATGTACACCCTATATAAAGTCCAGGAACACTTTCAAGTAATTACTGCACAAGAACTAAACATTGTACAGATATCATACATATTGCAATTTGAAGCGAAACTGTAAAAAAACTTCCAAACAAACGGGGCACTGCTTCATCATGTGGTAGAGGCAGTACATACACCAGATCTTTAATGCGTCCCCACAGAAAAAAGTCACATGGAGTGAGATGTGGTGATTGGGGAACCATTTAGTGAAACACCTGTCCTCTTCTGTAGCAAGGCCAATCCATCGATGCAGCAGCTCTGTGTTCAGACACCCACAAACTTCACGATGAAAATGGGTTGGAGCTCCATCCTGCTGAAAAATGAATGAAGGGTCCAGTTGCATTTGAGGTATCAGCCATTGCTGCAACACATCCAAGTAGGAATATCCAGTAACAGTGCTCTCAGTGAAGAAGAATTGCCTGTACTGTTTTTGGTACGACAAGGCACAAAAAACATTTACTTTTGGGGACTCATGCTCAAATTCAATGCATTCGTGTGGATGCTTTGTACCCCCAGATATGACAATTATGCCTGTTCACTTTCCCATTAGTGTGAAAAGTGGCTTCCCTGCTAAATATTATGTAATCAAAGCCATTACCATCCCCATTCAGTTTTTGCAACTCTGAATGCTTCTCTTTGTCATCATCATTGAGTTCCTGCACTAGCTCCAGTTTGAATGATTTCATTGACACCTTCTGTAGCAGGACTTTTCACTATGTCATTGGAGCTATTTTGAGATCATGGGATGCACGACGCACAGATTTTCTCGGACTCCTTATAGATGACTCTCGTATGCACTCCTCATTCACTTCACTCACACTGGGACGTCTGCTTCTCTTTCCCGGGCACAAGCAACCCATCATAACAAATTTGTTGTGCCAGTGGTAAATGGCCTTCCTTGTTGGTGGCTCCTTACCACACTAGTTTTTGTTGGACGCCAACACACCACGTTTGTGACTATCCTCAAGTTACGAAACTACACTGTGGTGGTATACATTAAAAAAAAAACTTTCAGTGTCTCTTTGAAATGACACATGTATGATAGGTGCACACTGTTTGGTTCTTGTGCAATAAATAATTGAAAGTGTTTGTGGTCTTTATGTACGCCTCATATTTTTTTATACATGGCAAAATCATGATATTCTCAACATTAGAAATGTTCATAATGTAACCATATGCATAAATTAATTTGCAAATGAATGTAAAATGACTCATTCCTCATCATTATGATCCATAGAACATGTATCCTACTAACTAAATTGGATTAGATGATGATGCATCACTATTAAATCATTTGCCTGTATTCTCTCTGTCGCCAAAAAGTGTATTATTAAGGGAGATAAGACTATTAGTTTGTTCTTTCAGTTGTCACTTGAAACTGAAAATAACATTGATATGAATGATCATCAAAAAGAAAAGAAACTTTATGGTTCCATGGACCTTTACAAGTCTCAACCAACTATGCAGTATACATGTAGACTGAAGAGATGAATGAAAATTTGAACCCAGATCCTCTGCTCACTGGGCAGATGCACGAACCACTACACCACCCTGGCACAGTGGCTCTGCACTGTTTGCCCCAGCATGCCTCCCTCCTCAGTCCAAAATCCTGTTCACAACTCAGTCCACTTATTTCCCCAAAACACAAAGAGCACCACAGAGGATGTCAAACTGTCATGGAATAGCACCTCAGTTTTGAATGAAATGGGGATTCCTCTCTGGAACCATATAGTTTCATTTAATGAAAGCAGCTATACCTGGGTCTCAGGCAGGACCTCCTGTTTCGTTTGATTCTGAGGTACTATTCCAATACTGTTGGACATGTTCCACACCCAGGAGGATACCCTCTTTTGTGGGTCTGTGGAATAAATAATTAATGTAATCTAGTCTGAGATCCCCTCCTCTTGTGGCAGTTAATTGTATATCACTGGAGCAACAAGGCATTGTGACTGAAAAGGACACACCATTCCCATTTTCTGGAATGGTTGCAAGGCAAATGCACTTACTTGCAGGCCTTTATTATGGATAACAATCTGTTGAAGCATTAAAGAACACAGTTAACATTTCTGAATTGTGACACACTTTATAGACCAGAATTGTCTTCTCTAGGTCTAAACATGAATTTGATGAAGGGTAATTGCCTGAAACTTTACTGATAAAGGCAAAATAGTTCTCTTAATTCACCTCAAAAGCACGATAACCGACCTCGATATCAGATGGAGCAATAAATGAAATATTCGAAAGTGTCATTCATTGGTTCTCAATAAATGGTCTAGCACATCATTTACAAAGAAAAGGCATCTTATTCAGTTTTGTACAAGGAAAGACAAATCATCACTAATAATGAAGCATTACGGAAAAGAAATATGTGAAGACTGATTGTTAAAAATACTTGGGGGTACATAGTGATGAGAACAAGAATTATAAAACTGAGTGCAGCAACATTTGCTCTAAATTTGATTGCCATAAGTGGCAATGACATCACTAGAAAATTTAACTTCCTTCTTTCATTGATGTCATATTTAGAATGGGGGCCTCTGACCCCTCCCCCTCCCCATCCCCCTACACACACGCACAGTGCCTATCCTCAAACTTCACATAGATAAAGAAATTAGGTAGCCTCACAACACATACACTCTTACAAAGTTTGTTTTGAAGGATCAGCACAATTTGAAAATAATACTAGCATTCATAAATACAATACTAGGAGGAAAACAGTGGGACTTAATCTTGTTGTAGCACAGAAAGAAGCATATCATGCAGCCATAAAAATATTTGACAACCTCCCTTTAATTAACAAGGTGCTGGCTGATAATGAAAGTTGACAAGTGCTATTCCATAGATGAATTTCTGAGAAGGAAACAACAGGTTACCCACGAGCACTGATGTGCTGCTTCCTGGACTTGGGTAGGCGCGCCGGCCCCGGACTGAATCAGCCCAGCAGGTTAACAACGAGGGACGGCATGCCTGAATGTGGTTTTTAGGCAGTTTTCCACATCCCACATGGTAAATACTGGGCTGGTCCCCATGTACCACCTCAGTTACACAACTTACAGACATCTGAAAAACATTCGCACTATTTCATGGCTTACACTAGACGCAGACAGCTAGGGTACATTACTTCTGTCCTGGGGGGTACATAATGGTGACAAGAAGGGCATCTGGCAACAACACTCTGTGACACTAACATTGCCAACTCTATAGTAACAGGGTCAACCCCGTGTTGAAGCGGGGCAAAGGCCCAAGCAAATTATGAGAAGGTGACATCCAAAAATGAACATATCTACTAAATGCAATTTATCACAGTCAACATGAAACTTATTTTGGGCATACATAAGAATGAAAATAGCATACTGCAGTGTGAATGCCTTTTACTTTTAGGCCAAAAGGCAGTTCATATCTGTAAATCAAATCTACAATGAAAATATTCCTTTAAAAAGCACATTTAAATATGGACATGTTCTCATTACATGAACCATGAGCGATTTTCAAAACTAAAAATCTTCTTCTTTCTTTCAAAATAACTTACCTCTTATTGTATAATGCTTGTTATACCATATCATTTCACACATTTTTATAGTGTAGTATGTGATAGCATAGAAAAAACTGTAAAGTGGCCACTATAGTACTAATATTCGTTTTCAATATTTTATTCAAATTTCAGGTTTATTATTACTTCACAATTATTTAAAATGTTTCAGATCACCATGCCAGAATAAAATGACGTAACTGTGGCATTAACTATCTTTAGAAGTATTCTTTGACGTAAGTGTTACATGCAAAAAAGAATAATTTTCTTAACAGTCACAAGCAACATGGAAATATCATCGGTGATGGTTGTGTTCCAACTTAAGTACTAGTGATTTTGGCAGGCTTCTTAAAAAATAGTTTACTGTAAACCATCAACATCTTTTTTCCTATTATCTTAGACTGGATGGCTGAAAAGTACTTGGGCTTTTGTAGTGGTTCATCTGCTCTTTTACATCTAGTTGGGACTTCTAGAATGCATTTGTCTCAACATCAGTATGAGTGTTTCCCATAGCTTTGTACTTGTGTATGGAAATGCATTTTATTTCACATATTTAATGTGAAATCCCTATCTAAGGACCTACAAGATGTACATCGGCGAGCAAGGTTTCTTAGCTGAGTCACTGATTGTAGATCTCATTGTATTCCTCTTTTGTTACAATTGTTGGCCTTTTTCTTAGAAGTTTTCCTATTCTATCAAAAGTGGAGTCAGTGCATAAGTAACTGTGTCCTTTTAATAATAATAAAAAGTAGTGCTATGCAACATATTATGAGGGAGCACGGAAGCACAAACAGTTGCTCTGCATTAGAGAAACAGTGTGACTGGAATGGAAATCACTCGACTGGATGTAATGGATTAGTTATCCTTCACACAAAATGTGTATGTGGACACAGATGTATTTTCGTAGGCTTGTATCTTGGCAAATGTTTGATTTCACTTAAATTGTATGATTATCTAGGTTCTGCTTATCCTGTTTGTTTTGTTCCATTCTGTGTCTCATTTATTTTAAATTCCTGACATGTTTGCTTTTGTGTGTAAGCTCCTCATATAAAATTTTGTTGAGGATTAAGGCAGCAACAAAGTTCAGTAAATAGTCAGCATGAACTAATTCTGTGCAATGGGAACCCCAGAAAAGCAGATGATAAAAGCTCTCAGGTTACAATTGCCTTCCTCATCTTCCAGAAAACACGCTACTTTTGATTTTTGGGTCATGACAAATGTTGACCATCTTGATGAGATCAGTCTCATTGACTGGGTGCACATTTGTCAAACATGGATTTCATGAGCTGGGGACTTGTTAACACGAACAGTCGATTGCTACTCTAAGCTCTGGACATACTTTTGCCTACCATCCAATGACACAGTAATGGAACATTGTACGTCATAGTGCATGGGATTTTGATCTTATTGGCTGAACTGTGAACATTGTAGGAGAAAAATAATTTTGAAAATGCACCATTTGTCAATAAGGGTTGAGGGGAGTGAAACAATCATTACTGAGTAACTGCTATGGAATATGCTGTACTGGGGCAAGCAGGGTTCTGTTTGGGTGGGCCCCAAATAGGCTTGTGATTATCTCACTGTATAAATTTCCAGAGGGTTATTGGTTGACCCTACCACCCCATCAGCAAACAAACATTTAACAGTAAAAATGTGATAGTAACACAGTATCAGGAGAATTATTAAATAATGTTGCACTAGTTACAGAACACAGATTTGAACCGTTGCCTCATGACTCACACACATGAATGTATCTTCTTCTGCTTCTACACAATGAGCACTGATCCAAAGGAATTGCTGAAGAAATGGTCTTGGATGGTTATTGATTCATTCAAGAGACATACTTGAGGTATAGGGACTTCTGAAATTAAGTTACGCAACAGGCACGGCACCCTTTCAGAAGAGTGGGCATGTTACCAATTTCCTGAGAGACAATTCTGCTGCAGTACGGACAACAGGTTCATCACATTGTGGGAGTGAAATGGCTCTCCAAAGTTGAGGTACAAGGAACAGTAAGTTTCTTGTTAGCCAAACATACAAATTGCACACAAATTCGCCATGGAATTCTTGCAGTGTATGGTGCAATGCAATGTAGCATCCAGTCGTAGTGAAACAGTGCCAACAATTTGATGAAGACCATTCAGTCTTTCCAGCAAGCTCAGTGGATATTTGACAGGAAAGATATTTTCCATCAAAGAGGAAATTCACACAGCAATCCTCAAATTGTTCCATGACTGAGGCACACGTTTATATTTTCAAGAAACTGAACAGTTTGTGGGATGTTACAATTGTTGTTTACAGGTTTTAGTGACTGTAGTGAAAAGTAGTATCTGCATCACTTTGAATTGTATTGCAGCATACAGTAAAAGTTACTCAGTCTGCCATAGTAACAGGTAACTTTCTTTCTGAAGTCTCATAGTTTCCTGCTGCTTTCACACCTTTCTTTGACAATCATCAGATGTCAGGTTACTCCTGGATGCATCAGTGAATGGAATCCTACTCTGCTGACTGAGTACCCATTCTGTGTTTTCGCATACCCAACTCCACAGACCAATGCTTTGGGGGAGGGATGCTAGTGCTATCTGAGGCCACATTGATAATGTGGAGACTTGGATTCTGTCTTGACCATAGTTGCCTGATATCCCAGATATCTGGTTGGAAACCCAACTCCCAACTGTACTTTGTTGGGATAGATAAAATTCCTGGTTACATAAAAATGGACAACATTATATAAAATGATGTGGTCTTCACTTCAAATTGCTCATTACCAATTTCTAATGAGGGGCAGTCTTGTATGAGTTACTGACTTAAACTCCTCCTTTTATTAACAGCACTAAGTGGCCATACTTGACTAAATAGCCATTGTTTTCGAGTAGTGCATCAGAGGTCAATCGTGACAGTGCTTTGTAATTCTCTGCTGAAAAAATTGAATAGGGTTGTGCAGTTTCCTTCCCCTGTGGCAGCCTTAGTCGTCATGATGATCTTATCAAAACATTCGAAAGAGAAATTGTGACAAAGGAAGCTGGGATAATTTTTTAATTTTTACTTCCCCCTTGTTTTGCAATATGCCTCCTTCAAATTTGTTTCTTCACTTTCAACTAATTACCATTAACATATGTGAATTGTAATCTGCATTTTCATAAAAGAGAAAGGCAGCCCCCTCAGGTTGAATTTTGTCTGTGTAATTGATTTTCTAATTTATATTGAGTATTCCTAGCTAGTATCTTTTATTATAGGGCAAAATCAGTCATTTTTATGTAACTTTAATTCCGATGTGGACTTATAAACAAATATAAATGGGAAGTTGTGCACTGGCCATACATAACTGTGTATTATTGGGAGGATGTGAAAAGTGAAAGTAGAAGACTGTGAAACGCAAGTGTGCATCTGTCGGCTACATCATTTACAGTAGACAGTACTGCACACCCCTATGTTTTCAGCCAGTATGTAGACACCGAGGACAACAAAGGAACAAAGTAGGCAAACCACAACAAAATGGCAGTTTACTTGCAGCACAGTCTAAACTATGTTGAAAAATGATTTGACTTTGAAGAAAGTGTCTACAGGACTTTCAAACCATTTTCACTGACAGTGAAACAGAGCTCAGTTTCAGAATATCTAGAAGTTATTTCTTGCAGATGGGGATTTGATGTTTGAAGAATGTGTGCAGTTAAAGAACTTTCTCAAGGATGAAGAGAAGAACTTTTCAAGCTGAAATCTGATTAGTGGAAGGAATTTTTTTTCATTGTTATGAAAACTATGACAACTTCTTAAAACTTTTCCGTTTTGTTTCAGATGATGGTGAACACTTGGTGAGCTGAGAGGAAACTTTTCCCAGCAGCAACATTAGAAGCTGAAATAATAATAATAATAATAATGAAGATGGTTTAGTGATTTACATGTCTCCAGTTTTATTGAGGAAGAAGAGAAGATTCTATGAAGGAGATTGAAAAGTGAGCAAAAATCTCAATAAGGTAAAAAAAAAAAAAAAAAACATTGAATTGTAGCCTGTGTGTGTTTAGTCTTGGTTTTTTAAAAAATATCCCGATTTAGTTCAGAAAAAACTTGGTGTCTGGTCTGTACTAATACAGCTGCCTTCTAAATGGGCAGTGCACAGCTCTTTTGCATTTTCTTGTGGGTGCCTATGAGCCACAACTCTTATGCTCTAAACAGGTTGTCGACTCCAGGCTACCACTGGAAGATGGTTTGTCTCACAGTAGTGGTTCTCTGTTTGAATGATGTCACTGTGGTGTATGACAAATTGACAGGCAACTTATCATGCTGCTATACACTCACAATGTAGATAAGCCTGAAATGATCCTTCAGAGCATGTTTACAGACAACACAGTTGAAGATTTTAATGAATCTGTCTCACAGAGACTTCTGTTCAATAGTAGATTATGATAAATATTCTGGCCAACAAAGTATCTGATTCCATTAAATTTTCAGCTATGTTTTTTCAATAATTGCAAATCTGCTGTTCAAAAATGGAAGCCTTTTGGATTGATATTTTGTTTGAAATTTCTTTCTGTTTCTTTGATGTTTGAGATTATAAATTTCATGTGTTTCAAATTATTTGGTTATGAAAATGCCTCATAGCACTTCTGTGTCAAATAGAAACTGTTATAATTTTTCATAACCACTAGAACAGTTCCTGAAGTTAATATTGTAAAAATGTACCTTTGATGCTTTGCACCCGTGAGTTGAGTTGTGCTATCGTTGTTAACTTTCTCAATAGTTTTAGTGAGGTTACTGAATGAGAGTAGTTGTCTTGGACTTGATGTCACATGGAACCAAGTGCAGTTTTATCTGTTGGACTGAGTAATGTGAACTCAGTGTATATCATGAACTGTAATTTGCTTTTATACTTCTGCAACTTTGAAATCAGTGACTCTTTTTTAGCCAGTTGCCAAAGCTTTAGAAATGTGGTTTAGCTGTTGATTACATTTGGAGAATTGGGCTTATCAAAAGCTACAATGTTGTTTCATCAGCAAGTCAAGATATTAACTGAAACTATATGACCTAGAGCCCACATGAATTGTACTTCTAAATATATTTGGATGGTGAGCTGAGCCACAAAATACTTCAAATCATGTCAATGATTGTTGATACTGTTTTCTAGGTTATGCAACAAATGTCATTGGAACTCTATCCTACAGTGTCACATCCCAACATTACACTTCAGACAGTTCTGACAAACAAGTGTTACATCGTTTCAGTATTTTCTTGTTGTTTGGAGTGAGTAACGGGATTCTTATAATACACAGGAAGAGAGAAGAAATAAAGCTCTTGATATCAGAGGCAGGAAGGGTCTTGGAAGATAAATTGAATGGAATGGAAGGGATAAAAATCAGAAATTTTTGACATTCCTACCTGGAATTTCCGTTGGTTGTTTTAAAAATGCTAAAATTCCACCAACCGACATATTGCCCCCTGCCAGTGGTGATGCAACATGGAGGGGCAGCTGGTCAGCACACCTCTGTTCTAGGATTTTTTTTACTGTGAAACCACTACTACTCGGTCAAGCAGCTCCTCACAAGACTGACTGCATTTTGTACCAGTCACAGTCCCCCCCCCCGAGGAAAAATCGCTGGCAGTTAGTCGAATGGCACAGCTAAGGAGGCAGACAGTGGAATGGGTAGTGTGTTAAAGAGCAGTTCTAAGATGAACATAAGACAAGAATAATGGAATGTAGTCAAGTTGAATCAGGAGATGCGGAATGAATAACGAGGGATGATCAGCGAGTTTGCATTTGAAAGCTGTACGAGGAGGGGTGAAAAAGCTTCTACCCTAACAAATAAAGAGTGAAAGAAATTTCATAATATAAATTTATTTGTATATATAATACCTGTGTACACCAATACACTTGGAGGCATGCTCAGATAACTTCTGCAAACCATTCAAAGAAAAGATCTTTGATTTCAATTGCAACAAAGCATCAGTCACTGCATCATCATCATCATCATCATCATCATCATCCTTTGAGGTATTTTTTTTTCGGTTTGGGACAAGGAAAAAGTCTGACCCAGTCAGATCTGGAGAATATGGCAGGTGACACGTTCCACATCATTACGAAAGAATCGTGTTCATGATCCATGGAACAACTAATATAACTAACTAGAATTGGAAGTTTTTCATTGTCCATTATACGAGGTTTGTCCGGAAAATACGTATAAAGGTTGAATAATGTCTTTATGTTACAGGTTGCAGTCACCATCAGGTGAGACTACTGCTGTAATCAGTCAAATCAATGCTCAGAGTCAGAGCACTCTGCGTGAAGGTGGGAGTGTGCAGCAGCTTGTGTTCTTAAAGACCGTGGATTGACAGAATGATTGCTGACGAGCTGTCAACCCTCAAAACAATTGTTCACAAAAACTTGAAATGAAGAAATTGTACCGAAGCTCTTGACACCAGAACAGAAAGCAAAGTGGGTTGAGTGCTGTAGGGATTGGTTGGAAGCAGAGGAATGAGGTGACTTTCTCAACCGAGTCATCACTGAAGACGTGTCCTGCTATTAGAAATTCGATGTGGAGCTCAAAGCAAGGAATGGAAACTAGCAGGAGAACCGAGAACAAAAGAGTCGCGAAAATCAAGGTCCAATGTGATGACAGTGTTGATTCTTGGAGCATTGTTCACAAGGAATTTGTCCCTCCCAGCAAGAGAGTGAATGGAAATTTTTACGTTGAAGTTCTGACACGTCTCGGAGCTCTTGTGGCAAGAGTTTGACCCTTCATCACAAGAATGCGCCCGCACACATGTCGCTCATTGTGTTTTTGGCCCGAAGCTAAATCACCACTGGATTTAATCCCGTGTGAGTTCTTCATGTTCCCAAAAATGCGTAATGGTGTGGCATTGGGAGATGTGGAAACGACATGGCAACTAAACAACATCACAACTGAAGACTTTCAGCAATGTTATCAACAGTGGAAATGGCGTTGGCAGAAGTGTATCACGTCTCAGGGTGAGCACTTTGAAGGAGACCATATTGTAATACCTGAATAATTGTAAAATAAAGTTATTATGCAACTTTTATATGTATTTTTCGGACAAACCTCGCAGATTAGGAAATGAGACACTGAAGATAATAGAAGTGTTTTGTTATTTGGGTAACAAAATAATTGATTTTGGCTGACACAGAGAGGATATAAAATGCAGGCTTCACTGTATATCTGAGAAAGAGGAATATGTTAGGAGTGGATGTAAATGTTACGGAGTCTTTTCTGGAGGTATCTGCGTGAAGTGTAGCCTTGCTCCGAAACGAGATGTGAACAACAAGCAGTTGAAGCTAGAAAAGGATGGTATCTTTAAAAATGTGTTTCTAGGAAGAAATTTTGATGATTTCGTGGATAAAACATAAGGTAAACTCTGTCCATCGGTACTGGCCGACCACCGTGTCATCGTTTACCAATGACGTCCAGCACACCACTATCCTGCCTGTGTCAGTTTTCTTGTCCTCGAGTTCCTCAGTTGGCATCACAAGGGTGAATGTACACTTTCCCAATCCTCTCACCCAGAAAAATCCCTGGCAGTACAGGGAATCTAAACCTGCGTCCTCGCCATGATAGGCAGCAGCAGTGAACACTAAGTTACAGAGGTAGTCAATAAGTGGATAGATGACTACTACTGGCACTCGACACCCTCTGCACTGCACCTAGAGGTGGCTAATGGAATAATTATGCAGTTGCAAATCAAATTACCAGGGACATAGTATTGAAAGAAATTTTCAGCACAACATGAGTAAAAGAAGGAACTGGTTGATAAGACATACGCTGATGCATCGAGGAATCATCAATTTGGTGTTGGTGGGATTTGAGTGAGAGGAGGAAAAACTGTTGAAGGGGAAATACAGTAAGCAGGTTCAAATAGATGTAGGCTTGCATAGAGAGCTGCATCAAACCAGTCTTTGGACTGAAGACCACAAGAACAAAAACAGTTGGCTGTGTGTAGGAATTTTCTGTGGTCAGGAAAGCAATGAGAAATGATTTTCTGATTAAGAAAAGTGCAAACACTATACATTAATGAGGTGTAAAATGTTTCTTGACCTGTTTATGAAGCCAGAGAAATCTTATATTAGTTCTTTTGGCATGATAAACCTGTACACGATGATTAAACTACACCTACCCATGGGTTTTATGCAACTTGCAATGCCTACAAATGTCATGGGCAAGATTTTCATTTCTCTCACCCACTACATGCAAACTACTAGTCCTACATAAAAAAATTAACAGGATCTTTTTCTGGGAAATTTAATGTAGTCATTTCTTTTTGGGAGGGGAGGGGATACATTTTTACTAGAAGCCATAGTTTTTGAATTATTTAACAAAAAGTACAAGACAGGCATTCAAATGCCTTTTTTCTTGAATGCCACAGAAAGTGTGGTGTCCAACAAAGTACAAAATGTAATGTAGTTAATTTTGATACAAAAAGGTTCTGTTCATTGTTTTTGCAGGACTAACAGTGAGCATGTAGGGAGGAGAGAAGATTAAAATCATGGGTGTGGTTCTTGAAGATGTTGCAGGTTCCATAAAACTTTATGGCAGGGGCAGCTGAATAACCCTGTGTATGATCCAGAAGATTCAACAACATGCTGATCAAACCTCATGGTCAAACATGGCTGCTGATAGAAAATAGGTGGTTCATATTGGCTTGAGTATCCCCATTATGTGACTGCTGTAAAGAAGAGGATGTGGGGTGTTCTCCGTCAGCTTTTATACCCACACTGGTATGCCAAAAGGCATTAAAATATACAAGGCATGCCAGAAAAGTAAGTACCATTGTGGGAAAGGACACATGAAAACATTTCTTCAGACCGTAACAGCCACCACTGTTCAGACATTTGTCATAGCAGTAATCCAACTTTTCTATGCCCTTTTCATAGAAAGATAATACCAGTTAAGACCTCCAATACTGATCACACTTGCTTACATCATCATAGGTGTTCAAGCACCTTCACCCTGACTGATGATGAAGTAAAAGTGGTAGTCCGAAGATGTGAGATCAGCACTGATTGGCAGGTGGTCTCACTGTTCCCAAGTGAATTGTTTAGTAAGGATTTCAGTGCCACCAGCAGAAATGAAGCATCATAATGATTCGATTGAGAGTTTTGCATCTTTTGTTTTGAATAGTGTGATGGAGTTCTCTCGGTGTTTTGCAGTATCATACCGCTTTCATGGTTTCAGCTCTGAGAAGGAACTCAACAAGCAGAATGCCTTGTTGGTCGCAGAATCCATTTCACCTGACTTTTTGCACTTGCAACTTCATTATGATTTCTTTTTTGGGGGTGGTGGAGGATTGTCGGACTGTCAGTTCCTTCACTCCATAGATTGTTGATTTTATTTTGGAGTGTCATGAAGACCCCAAGTTTCATCACCAGTCACGATTCTATTTAAGAACTCATCTTCCTTATCACTGTATTCAGTGCTGAAATGTCAAAACTCTGCCAAGGTACATAATTTTGAAACCATTTTTCAAACGCAATTCACAAAAATTTAAGCAATTTATGACTGAGTCATGCAAAACAGTTTTTGAAATACATTCTTATTGTGAACCATGTGTTTTCTCACCCATACCATCAGTGACAACAGAAGGCTGTCCAACACATGCTTCGTCATGAGTGTTTCTTCAACTGTGTCATCCACTTTCTCACCGTAAATGTCTACAAGTTGATGAATTTCAGCTGGCTTAATGTTCTGTGTGTTGGAACTAAACATAACAGAGCACACTTCACAGTCACTGGGCTCAGAGGTTGTCCTAAAGATTTTGACTGATCACTAACAAATATAAATACCACAAAATTGAGCTGCAGTGTCAAGACAATGAACCAGAGAAATGTGTGAACCTACAACACAAGTGCTGCAGTGGCAGTAGAATGATTTGGCAATTACTTGCAGGATGCACCTCATACTTAGGACTTCAATGGAAGTGCCTGTCGCCTTTTAATGTAAATTTTTGCTTATGATGGTAACTATGTTTAAGCAGTGTGTGTGGCAAGGGGGTAATTAACAGTTGAACTATCTTTGTTTTGTTTATCTCTCTCTAGTCATGACAGGTAATGTGAATCAAGGACAAAGGTACTTTCTGAGTTACCTTAGTCAAGCTCCAACCCTTCTGTCCTGTACAGCTACTTGCTTTTATCCTGAGGTTGTTACTCTGTGGTCAGCAGGTGCTCCTAAAATGTTGCATACATTGTGTACAAAAATCTACATTTACAAAGAATTTGTGGGGCCAGACATGTTAGTAATGCTCAAGATATGGTGTGACTATTGGTATAGGGGCAATTCAGAAAATATCACCTGTCTACATTATGGCACAACTGGAATATGCTTGCTCAAATAGTGACAATGCATTCAGCTGAACTGGTAACCAGTGCTTCATATACCAACATCGTCTCCCCCTATAAAAAAAGAAATTTAGAGGCAGTCACATAAAAAAAAAGCTTCTTTTCCTCTCCTAAACACTCGAAAATTGTGTGTATGTAGTTTGTTTTCATAAACAGGGTGTATTAAAAGAGCTGTCACCATTACCTACACTGCTTGCATGGTGTTAATTTGCACACAGATTTCTGGTTGTTCCACTGGAAAGCTTACCAAGACATTTACAGCATAAAACTGATACCTGCTTGTATTTTAAAAAATGTACACAGCTCAAAGGTAGTGCAACTGCAGCTCTGTAGAATTACCATGCCTTTCATGCAGTACAACATTTTTAACCTCTGGGATTTGCTATGAAGTAATTACTCGATGCCATACGAAAAAACAAAACAGCCTCACTGCTAATATTTCTCACATACGTAATAGGTGATGGGAACAATGAAACCAACAAAATTAAGAAGACCATTAGCATTTTTTTTAAATTCATCTATCTTTTACAGTAAATTTCAACCATAAATGTTTCGTAGGCACATTACAACATTAACAAACACTGCATTATAAATATAATTTGGGACTTCAGTGTGCAACTATATACATGACCATTTTTATTACTTAAGGGTTAATTTTATCAACTTACAGAAACAGTTAGTTTAAGAAACATTTAATCATGCCGATGGTCACCTGTTATCTCACTGCTACATAGTGTTAAACCATAAGCTAGGTGGAAGACTCACTGGACGAAAAACTGTTAGAACTACCTACATACATTGGTAAAAAGCACTTCTGCTGGTCTCAAAATACTTTATTGTGCGCTTCTGTTCCAAATGACAACTTCACAGCTACAGTAATTTCACCAATAAGGTGGGCTACAAATAGGTTGTAATATTCTGACCTGAGTAGCTCTTCAGCAAATAGAGCTACATAATATGTGCTACTTTTTTTACATGACCACTAATGCTAGTCATGTTTACAATAGAAACAATAATTAGGCCCAATACATTTAAAATTGTATGCCTACAGCCAGAATGTACTACTTGTTGGAAATGAAAATTCATCAAAATACTTGTAGTACACACTGAAATACCTTGCATCCATTCTCTCTTGCTGCAATAAAGCTAAATCTCATAGCCAAAGGCAGTTGTACATTGTTGTGGGGAACTAGAATAGCTAGTAAATGTAACTAAATAATATCTGTATTCATTTGAGTTTGTTTCACCAAGATCGAGATTATGTTGTCACTTATGTCCCCTTGTTCTCACATTAACCGATTAGTTTTCAATTTTGGCCAGTTGATACAAGACAGACTTATAACTCCTTCATGTTCATTGTTATTGGCAATAACTTTATTAGCTCTGATGACAATACAAAACTTGATAAACAAGTCAATGCAATCTGTGCCAGCACTTACCTCTTTCAAATTTTGTTTACATTCAGTGCTATTCATTTTGTTCTAAGGCTTGTGTTTAGTATAAATAACCAATGGTGCATCTGTAGGCCATACCAGGTCCAATATTAAAACTGCCTCAATTTGATCCCATAGATTGCCACTTTACTGATGTGGCATTTAATAAATTAAAAAGAGCATCTCTCTTGAAATATTTACAAACTGAATACTGCTGAACAAGACGTACGTACATTTTGACACAGTTATACAATTGAAAACGTTGACAGATGCTCCAAAAATTTCTTTTGCAACCTGAGTACTGAAACATGTTCTAGGAACTACTTTAAAATGTTAAAATTCTACACTGGAAGACACTCTGTTTCATTTTTATATTACTGCAGAAGGGCAGGAGCAAGATAAGGTACTTTCAGGTTCCAGTACTGACCATGGTCTTACTGTCATCCAGTTAGAAACATTCACACAATGTTAGTCATAGCAGAAGCACTTCCACTACAATGTTTGTGACAAGTATGCTCCTAAACCCTATTATTCTCATTTACTTTTTTGTGGTTTACATTGTTCACTGATAAACAATGGCATCCTAGCAGACACTGTAGAAATAAACTTCTTTGGACCAAATACATGTTAAATGTTTATTAGTATTTCTGTCACAACAATAGAAGGTAAGTAAGGTTGCTCCACACCAAAATTATAAAATTTTTTACTGCCAACACCAGTTGTTCTGCTCCAAAATCAAACTAAATTTTCAGGTCTTCTGTGTGGTCTGCAAGTTCCTTTATGTTGGGAGCATATGTTTTACTTAATAGACAAGTTTTCTAGAACTTGTGATTTAGTAGAAAGCAAAGAAAAAACTAAAAGGTGATGAAATGAGAAATTAGAATGTGTGAGAATCACTCCAATTAGGCCAGTGGCTATATAATCTTGGTGGTGCACGGAACTGGGTTCTCAAGGCTGAGAAGAGACAGAAAAATGAAGTGAGATGTTTATGTTCCTTTGAAAGATCTAGAGACACTAGGAAGGATTATGTATGCCAATGAAGGACTATTTAAGACCATGACAGTTGGTCCTCTTGACTAGGGGTGTGAGAGAACAAACCACCACAGAAGAAAGGGAAAAATATTGTGAACTGCTATGCCAGATAGACAAATGTGTAAATTCATTAACTGAACACATAACAGGTATTGACTAGTAATAAGTTTCGCCAAAGCCAGTTGTCATTCGTTAGGTCAATACATGCCTAAGATGTCATTTTTCATGAGTAACACTGTGTGAACAAAGAACAGCTCTCAAGCATACTAAACATCAATGACCCGCTGCCTACTGGAATAACAAAGTTTCTTTATGGACCACATTTTGATTACTTGGCAGAAGCAATCTCTAGTTTATAGTGGGCTGTAATGATATCAAGCCTCATAACTTTGGCATTCTGCTGTTTTTAGGGCAGTGCTTAACAAATCAAAGAAGTTCGCCAAGATATGGCACCGTTTTTTATAATACCTGCCACTCTGCTTGTGTCATGTTAATGGAAACTGACAATCATAGCACCCACAATGGTTCAATTTTCACTTTCACAAAAAGAAAACCAGACTGTCTGTGGGTTTGGTGTTCAGCAGGGGGCAAAACCTTGTTAGTGGTCTGGCTGCGAGACTCAAAAGCATTCTAATGCCCGTGCTTACATCACCGGGTTTTGAGAGAACTGTCAGAAGGCAGCAGTGTTATTCTTGGCAGGTCCTGGCAAAAATTACTATTGGGACAGCAAATGCATTAAATCAATAGAAACTGCTGTCAGGTAGAACCACTGTACTCAATAACAACCAGAATCATTTCTATAAGTATCGCATATGAGTGCAGCTTATGGAAACTATATGGACATGAGTTCAAAATCCCTTTCTTATCTGCAGGAATTTACACTAGATTATCACACAACAGCTGTAGGGACCTAGAATAAGTTTATTCATTGAGAATACAGAAAATTGCGACACTCTCATTTCGTTATTTTCAACAGAACAACCAAAGGAAATGGAAAATCTAGCTGAAGAAATTAATAAATTACACCACAAAATTCAATTCATTTCACTGTAGGAATGAAACATTAACAAAACTTTTTATATAAAATTCTGAAATTTCCAGGAAGCCAACAATTACCAGGGTTACCATCCATATCAATATAAAAATGTGTTCTTCAGAAGAATGTTTAATCACATGCGTAATGATCCAATGGATACAAGTGAAATATAAAAAGAAACACAAATTGTAAAATCAGCTGCCTCCAGTTATGAATACATTCCCGCTGTAATACATAAATTAAACCAACCACCCACAAACAGGAAGACCATCTTTGTAATAAGCTGACCTTCCTCAAGGAAGATTTCATGCCAACCTCTTCAAGTTGTATGACATAAAAATAAGCTTCTTCACAAGCAACACAATACTGAAAGCACTAAGCAAGAATATCACAAGTCAGGTATGTCCAAACTTCTGCAATAAACAAACTGGTAGAAGCACAGGGATGCACTCTGTCTTAACATCCAAAACAAATCTGACTTTGCAGAATGAGTTACTGGGCAAGAATTGTGGCAATCAGTGTAGAAAAGAACCAGGCAAGAAATCTGACTTTCTTGAAGGAACTGAAATATCTTTCAACAGAGATACAGCACCAGTCTACTTGCTCAATGACAAATCTTGCCTTCACAACTATGAAGGCTTTATATTTCAAAAATAATTAAATTAAAAAAAAACCTGCCCCCCTTTCTCTCTTTACATCTTACCTACATTAATATCACTATAAATAATCTTGCATGATATATCTAAGCCTTCTACTCTTGTTTTTAAAAGTAAACTTCATCTACATAGCAAGAGCTGCAAATATTGGAACTTAACTCTATTTTTGGGCATTCATGTTCAGTTTTGATAAAAGTATTTACCCACACACTTTTATTGTCTCTGAGCAAAGTATGTTATATCTTCATAACACGCATCAGTTGTACAGTGCTGGCTAAGTTTAGTAATCAATTGTGCCTCATGGGCATGACTATTGTCTGAAGTAGTGATGGAAGGAATTGACACTGTGAATGCTGCACAGAGGGCTATGTGAGTATCTTTTCTGAGCAGCACATTGCAAATCATACCAGATAAGCTCAATTTTCAAATCTGGGGAGTTTAGTGGCCAGTGGAAGTGTTTAAATTTAGAAGAGTGTTCCAGGAACCACTTTGTAGCAATTCTGGACCTGCCAACTGTATCATTGTCCTGCTGGAATTGACCGAGTCCATCAGAATTCCCAATGGACAGGATGCTTATGTATGTGTCACCTTTCAGGGTCATACCTAGCCATATACTCCAACTGCATGCCTCCTACATCATTACAGAGCCTCCACCAGCTACAACTGTCCCCTACTGACATCCAGTGTCCATAGATTCAAGAGGTTGTCTCCATGCCTGTACGCGTCCAACTGCACGACACAGTTTGAAATGAGACTTGTCCGACCAGGCAATGCATTTCCACTCATCAACAGTCAAATATCGGTGTTGATGGACCCAGGTGAGGCATAAAGCTTTGCGTCGTTCAGTCATCAAGGGTACACAAGTGGACCTTCCGCTACAAAAGTTCATATCGGTGATGGTTCACACTCTGACACTTGTCCATGGCCCAGCATTGAAATATGCAGAAGGGTTGCACTTCTGTCACTTTGAATGATTCTCTTCAGTTGTTGGTCCTGTTTTTGCAGGATCTTTCTTCGGCTGCAATGATGTTGGAGATCTTATGTTTTACTAGATTCCGGATATTCACTGAATGCTCATGAAAATAACCACTTCATTCTTACGTTGGAGATGCTTTGTCCCATTGCTCATATGCCAACTATAACACCACATTCAAATTCACGTAAATCTTGATAAGCTGCCATTGTAGCAGCACTAAGCAATCTAGCATCTGTGCCAGAAAAATGTTGTCTTATGTAGGCATTGCCAACTGCAGTGCCATAATCTGTATGTTTACAAATCCCTGTATTTGAATACGCATGCCAAAGCCAGTTTTGTTGGCAATTCAGAGTATATACATATCCAGTGAGAAGATAATGATATGTTACCAATCCACATACTGTGATGGAAGAGGTACATGGCAGGGAATGTGTTCTGTTGTTTGGTGGTTGATGGTATTCTGGGACCATTTTATCCTCAGAAAAAAAACCTCTTACCTTGATATGCTCAGGCTGTTATTATGACTGGCTGACTCCCGAGACACAGTCTTTTTCCAGCAATATGGTGCACTGTGGCAGATGTTGCGGACCAGGTGTTACGAGGTATGCTGAAATGCCAGGGGTGGTCCTATTCCCTGGTGTTCTAGGCCAACAGGCATTAGAAACGTGGGCTTCTTTCTGTGAGCACATACCAAGGACAGAGTCTAACAAGCAGCTGTCAACCACATCAAAAATTTAATGAACAAAATCATTTCTGTCCTTGCCACAGGTGATGCAGATATAATGTGCTGAATGTGGATCGATCCTGATAACAGACTGGAAATTGTGCCCACAGGTTGAAATTGATTAAACTGCATAAAACTTTGTGACAATACCTTAGGTCAAATTTGTTTGCATGCTGTTACACAACATAAGTGTTCTGTAACTTTTGAGACACTCTGTTTATCCTCTGCCCATTGCAGGTTAAAAACCTTATTGTGCTGTCAGAGCCCTTGATATGTTCTCAGAAAGAGGCTAAACCACCACACATTTCAAGTCACCTGCTGTCCAGTTTATGTGGTGTTTGCTCTACTGACAACATATACATTTTTATGCCTCAATAGTCTTCTGCAACGGTCCCACTGCATGCAACTTGGCATCACAATATTTGGTTGAAAACTAGTAGACATGGGTCTGCAGTGATTCCTGTTGTGTTTGAGACTGACTGTCAATGGCAACTTACAATGTTCATCTCGATGACTAACTACGAGTTAGGATCTTAATGTGGCCACATTGTGTGGTACAACATTCCTTGTAGACAAGCATTTGGGAGAGAATAATCCCATATGAGGAGGGTTGAGGAAAGAGCATGTAAAAGGCACATTATAAAATATGTGGTGAAGGGAGGCAAATAACGTTGAGTAGCATCTATCGACCCACTTCACTGAGTGGTCAGCATATCTGACTGCCATGCAGTTCATTTCCAGTCATGTCGCACCTTCTCTCTGCTCAGGGAGTGGGTGATATGTTGTCCTTATTATTGATTCATCATCGCCAGCATGAAAGTCACCCACCGTGGTGTCAACAGAAAAGACCTGCTACTTGTCAGCCAAACTTACCCAGCAAGTGACTCCCAGGTATCAATGTCCATATGACCACTTCATTCCACCTAGAGCATTAGAAAGGGAAACGTACCAAAGAGGAACAGTGACTAAATATGCTAAATGTGTTGGGCTATAAACAAACAAAGATACTATTTCAAAATTTAAAAGCTTTTGTCTACCTTGGTCACAAAAGTCTGAACATTATGGCCTTTCCTCAGAAACATACAGTGATCACAAGTCCAAAGTAGCAACCGAAAAGATATCTTATCAGTGTACTATCAGATATGAGGCTCCTCTGAAATTGTCTATGGAGGTTTTTTACTTTCTCCTACATAAAGGGTGAGATGAACTCCACTGATAAAATTCAGGTGGTGGTTCAAAGATGTTTTATGAGTATTTTGGTACAATGGACCTTGGTCTCCTGTGGCTCACTGCAAAGTAATAATGTAATTATGATTTATTTAGTTTGTTACCTTCATTTCTTCTGAAAATACACTGTCCAGACACGTTAATGTGACTACCCGTCAAGACCTCGAATAACCTCTTTTTGCAGTGCACACCGTTGCGAGAGATTCATGGAAATGATCATATGGCATTAATGACTGGCAGACCCCATCCAGGCTCGATCAGTTGCCTACTGCAATTCTTTTCATTTTATGCTGCTTTTGAGACATGCTTGTTGATGACAAGAACAACACAATGCCCACTTTCCAAGGACACAAAAATCCCGTATCAAACTGGGCTCCCCCACGTGGCTGTGAGGTTCTGTATTAACAGGGGTGTGGAGCCATTACTATTTCATTGCCAAGTCCAGGTGTTCTAGGTTTCTCATGTGAGGATCCACAGACAATACACCCTGGCAGGGGGGTTCCCACAGATTCTCAGTTGGTTTAAATCCGAGGACTTTGGTGGTTAGAGGCATGTAATAAACTCGTCCTGTTGCTGTTTGAACCACACATGTACACTGCGAGCTGTGTTGCATTGTACTGCTGGTAAATGTCACTATGCTGAATAAAAACAAACTGTGTGTACGGGTGGACACGGCCCTCGAGGACAGACGGATACATCTGTTGATCCTTTGTGCCTCCCAGAATATCATCACCACCCAGGGAATGCCACAGACTCCCTCCCCTGTTGTGCCCCATTCTGACAGTTGTTGCAGTGTGTTTTGCTTTCAGACATTTAACAATGTGCATGCCAATGGCCATCTGTCATTTGAAAAGCCTCTCGGTTCATCTGGGTGGTCAGTTGTTTAACAGATGCACGTCTCTGCAGCTGACACTCACCCCTGTCATCTGTGGCCCATGACTACACAACAGTATCCACGGCACCAATTCTGAATAGCACCATTTTGCTGAGCACAGTATACTTTAACCACACTGACATGCAAACAGTTTACAGACTTACTCATTCCCAAATGCTTCCACCCTTTCCCCAAAAGCCAATGACAGTGCACATTTTGTCTCCTCCTTACAGTGACAACTGCACTATTTTCTCTGGCTCCCAACATGCTTTGTATACCCTTCACTGCTAGTGGTGTTGTCTGTGAGTGATTACTGCATGTCGATTTTGATTGCAGGCAGTGGTCACATTAATATTATGGACGAGACCGTGTATCTACACAATAAAGAAAAAACCCAGTGTAGCATATCAACTGTATTTTGTCAAAAAATATGCAAGTTTTTTCCACAGAAACGAAAATTTCTAAATTCGTTCCCCTGTTGAAAAAGAGTGATAATCTTGAAACAGAAAACTGCAGACCTGTCTCACTTCTCCCAACTTTCTCTAAGGTTTTGGCGATACTAATCAAATATAGAGTGACACATTATCTTAATTATGGAATCTGATAAACAGTAATCAGCATGGATTTCTAGCTGGGAGTAGTACCGAAACAGCTTTACTGGAAAAAACCCAAAAGAAATAATTAGTAAATTGGGAGAGGGAAAAAGTGTTGTCAGGATAAATCTAGAGCTGTCAAAAGCCTTTGACACTGTTGACCACAGCATACTTTTGGAAAAGCTTGAAGCTATAGGTATCAGAGGACCAGAACAAAAAGTGGCTTGAGTAGTATCTGGAAAAGAGGATGACGGTGGTTGGAATTACAGCACCAAAAGAAGTCTATTAGGCCCCTTGCTGTTCCCCATTTACATTAATTATATTCATGTGCCAGATAGAAAAGCTAGAATCAAGTTGTTTTGCTGATGATACTAGTTTAATTGTTTGTTTTATGAAGCAGTCATTGCACACTATTGTGGACCATATACACAAGATACACAAAAATGGCTCTGTGCCAACAAGCTAACACTGAATGCAAAAAAAAAAAACACTAATTATGTGCAATATGGAAGAATAAGTGAAGATGACGACCTACATCTCACTATGGAGGAAAAAAACTTGAAAGAGTTCAGTGAGCAAAATTCCTGGGTATGCACATTGATGAGAAGATAAACTGGAAGGACCATGTGGTGAGCTTAGCACTAAAACCCAATTCAGCATGTTTTGTACTTGGAATAATTTCAAGAGTTTGTAGTAATGACTGTACCAGATTAGTATATTTTGGCTATTTCCAGTCAATTGAGGCCTATGGGATAGTATCCTTGAGGAAAAACAAATTGTTGTTTAAATGAGATTTTCAAATTACAAAAACACCCTATTCAGATAACGACCCAGAGCCCACATCAAACACGTTGTAGGCCCCTTTTTAAAGCATTGGAAATTTTTGCAATTCCATCATTATACATTCTGAAATGTCTGTCGGTGATCAAACAAAATCGCGACAAAATGAAAAACCAATACAGGTTACCATACACGGCAATGTAAAAATCTCCACTTACAGGCTGTAATAAGGACCCAAAGTCAGAAACATGTATGTAATCAAGGCATCAAACTTTTTAATGCACTACCAAAACATATCAAAGAGCTGGAAAATTAGGATAAATTTAAAACTGTTATAAAGAACAACATGCTTGACAAATGTTATTACAGCATAAGTGAATAGCTGTGCACAAATGTATAAGGATTTAATTTCATGTGATGAACAAAATTTCATCAGTGAATGTGTCTGGCAAGCCCATAAGAAGATCAATAACCACATGCTTAACAAATGTCACTAAAGTATAAGTGAATAGCTCTGCTCAACTGTAGAAAAATATATGATGTGGCAAATGAAATCACAACTTCAAGGAATAGGTCTGTCCAGCACATAATTTCTTGTGTCATAAAAACAGTTATTTGTTGTATATTGTATTAAAAATGAGATAAATTAATATGAATACAGCACAAATTTGATCATTGGGATGTTGTGGTCTTAAGTCCTGATACTGGTTTGATGCAGCTCTCCATGCTGCTCTATCCTGTGCAAGCTGCTTCATCTCCCAGTACCTACTGCAACCTACATCCTTCTGAATCTGTTTACTGTATTCATCTCTTGGTCTTCCTCTACGTTTTTACCTTTCCTGCTGCCCTCCAATACTAAATTGGTGATGTCTGAGAACATGTCCTACCAACCGATCCCTTCTTCTACTCAAGTTGTGCCACAAACTCGCCTTCTCCCGAATCGTATCCAATACCTCCTCATTAGTTATATGATCTACCCATCTAATCTTCAGCATTCTTCTGTAGCACCACATTTCGAAAGCTTCTATTCTCTTATTGTCCATGTTTCACTTCCATACCAGGCTACACTCCATACAAATACTTTCAGAAACGACTTCCTGACACATAAATCTATACTCGATGTGAACAAATTTCTCTTCTTCAGAAACGCTTTCCTTGCCAGTCTACATTTTATATCCTCTCTACTTCTCATCAGTTATTTTGCTCCCCAAATAGCAAAACTCATTTACTACTTTAAGTGTCTCATTTCCTAATATAATTCCCTCAGTATCACCTGACTTAATTCGACTACATTCCATTATCCTTGTTTTGCTTTTGTTGATGTTCACCTTATATCCTCCTTTCAAGACACTATTCATTCAATTCAACTGCTCTTCCAGGTCATTTGCTGTCTCTGACAGAATTACAATGTCACTGGCGAACCTCAAAGTTTTTATTTCTTCTCCATGGCTTTTAATACCTACTCCGAACTTTTCTTTTGTTTCCTTTACTGCTTGCACAATATGCAGATTGAATAACATCGAGGAGAGGCTACAACCCTGTCTCATTCCCTTCCCAACCACTGCTTCCCTTTCATGTCCCTCGAATCTTATAACTGCCATCTTGTTTCTGTACAAATTGTAAATAGCCTTTCGCTCCCTGTATTTTACCCCTGCCACCTTTAGAATTTGAAAGCAAGTATTCCAGTCAATATTGTCAAAAGCTTTCTCTAAGTCTACAAATGTTAGAAACGTAGGTTTGCCTTTCCTTAATCTACTTTATAAGGTAAGTCGTAGGGTCAGTATTGCCTCATGTGTTCCAATATTTCTACGGAATCCAAACTGATCTTCCCCGAGGTTGGCTTCTAGTTTTTCCATTCATCTGTAAAGAATTTGCGTTAGTACTTTGCAGCTGTGACTTATTAAACTTATAGTTTGGTAATTTTCTCATCTGTCAACGCTTGCTCTCTTTGGGATTGGAATTATTATACTCTTCTTGAGGTCTGAGGGTATTTCGCCTGTCTCATACACCTTGCTCACCAGATGGTAGAGTTTTGTCATGACTGGCTCTCCCAAGGCTGTCAGTAGTTCTAATGGAAGGTTCTCGACTCAGGTCTTTCACTGCTCTGTCAAACTCTTCATGCAGTATCATATCTCCCATTTCATCTTCATCTACATCCTCTTCCATTTCCACAATATTGTCCTCAAGTACATCACCCTTGTATAGATCCTCTATATACTCCTTCCAACTTTCAGCTTTCCCTTCTTTGCTTAGAACTGAGTTTCCATCTGAGCTCTTGATATTCATACAAGTGGTTCTCTTTAATTTTCCTGTAGGCAGTATCTATATTACCCCTGGTGAGACAAGCCTCTACATCCTTACATTTGTCCTCTACCCATCTCTGCTTAGCCATTTTGCACATCCTGTCGATCTCATTTTTGAGACATTTGTATACCTTTTTGCCTTCTTCATTTACTGCATTTTTATATTTTCTCCTTTCATCAGTTAGGTTCAATAACTCTTCTGTTACCCAAGGATTTCTAGCAGCCCTCATCTTTTTTCCTACTTTATCCTCTGCTGCCTTCACTACTTCGTTTCTCAAAGCTACCCATTCTTCTTCTACTGTATTACTTTCCCCCATTCCTGTCATTTGTTCCCTTACGGTCTCCTTGAAGCTCTGTACAACCACTGGTTCTTTCAGTTTATCCAGGTCCCATCTCCTTAAATTCCCACCTTTTTGCAGTTTCTACAGGTCATAACCAATAGATTGTGGCCAGAGTCCACATTTGCCCCTGGAAATGTCTTACAATTTAAAACCTGTTTCCTAAATCTCTGTCTTACTATTATATAATGTGAAATATTGCAGTATCTCCAGGTCTCTTCCACATATACAACCTTCTTTCATGATTCTTGAACCCAGTGTTAATCATAGCTAAGTTATGATCCGTGCAAAATTCTACCAGATGGCTTCCTCTTTCATTTCTTCCCCCCCCCCCCCCCCCCCTCCCCCCAATCCATATTCACCTACCACGTTTCCTTATTTCCCTTTTCCTGCTACCGAATTGCAGTCACCAATGACTATTAAATTTTCGTCTCCTTTCACTATCTGAATAATTTCTTTTACTTCATCATACATTTCTTCGTCATCTGCAGAGCTAGTTGGCATATAAAGTTCTACTACTGTGGTAGGCGTGGGCTTCGTGTCTATCTTGGCCACAATAATGCGTTTACTATGCTGTTTGTAGTAGCTTACCCACACTCCTATTTTTTTTATTCATTATTTAACCTACTCCTGGTTACCCCTCATTGATTTTGTGTTTATAACCCTGTAGTCACCTGACCAAAAGTCTTGTTCCTCCTGCCACCGAACTACACCAATTCCCGCTATATCTTACTTTAACTTATCCATTTCCCTTTTTAAATTTTCTAACCTACCTGCCCGATTAAGGGATCTGAAATTCCACGCTCCGTTCCGTAGAACGTCAGTTTTCTTTCTCCTGATAACGACATCCTACTGAGTAGAGCTCGCCCAGAGATCCGAATGGGGGATTATTTTACCCCCGAAATGTTTTACCGAAGAGGACGCCATCATCATTTAACCATACAGTAAATGTGCATGCCTTCGGGAAAAATTTCTGCCATAGTTTCCCCTCGCTTTCAGCCATTCGCAGTACCAGCACAGCAGGGCCGTTTCGGTTCGTGTTACAAAGCCAGATCAGTCAATCATCCATAATGTTGCCCTGCAACTACTAAAAAGGCTGCTGCCCCTCTTTAGGAATCACACCTTTGTCTGGCCTCTCAACAGATACTCCTCCGTTTTGGTTGCCCTATGGTACGTCTATCTGTATCACTGAGGCAAGCAAGCCTCCCCACCAACGGCAAGGTCCATGGTTCATGGTTCATTGGGATGATGATAAATAAAAGTGGCGAGTGGATGAGTGTGTTATGCATTGCAAGGCAAAACACAGCCAACTGGGCACGGTATAGCAAGAGCCAACGCTGCAGCACACTACTGGAACAGAAACCTTTCATCATTTTCCACTATGGAAGTGTTTAGAGAACGTGAGCTTAAGACCTAAACGAACATAGTGTGGATGTGTAAGCCCTCAGCCTTCGTGCACTAAATTCTTCTCATCTCAGTACCACAGCCTTCGCCATCGGCGTAACCGTGGAATGCAGTAAGGGGTTGGCTGTTCGACCACAAGAAGCAGCAGCCTGCCCTGAGTTACAAGGGGCTAGCGGAAATTCGCGGGGATTGTCAGCTGCACTGTTTTGCTGCTTTACCTACAACTCAGACTATTGTGGTCGTGACATTTCTTGTACCTATTAAGTGTTGCAACAATGTATTTGTATGGTTTCAGCTGTTACAACTGCGACTCTTTGGCATCACGGTAATAGGGTACGGCATTTTTTCGCCTGTTTAACTGCACAGTTTTATTTTTCGCTATCGATTTGCTGTAGTACCTTAGAACATATTCTGAGGTCAAACAGAACGACCTCAACGCGAGCCAGCATGAATTTCGAGAATATAGATCATGCAAAACCCAATTCACTTAAAAAGCACAGTTGTCCTGGTGAGTGAAATGCGTTTCGGAAATCAGTAAACACCGTTTTCCCCTGTCTGCCTTGATCTCTGGTTTTCAGACTGTCGTTCGAGTCGGGTTGCACGTAGTCGATGTTTTCGGAATCAATGCTGCTTAGCAGGGGGGAGCTCATTCAGTCTGAGGTAACTCGTTACGCCTGAGTTCAGAATTATAAATTTTCTGCTTGACCAAGATTTCGTGCCACCGTGAAGACCAGCCTAGACTTCAGGGTGGCTCTAATGCCACTCTTGATTCCTTGTGGATAGCTTGGAAGTTAATGCTGATAATCTCTGAGAACTGTACACAGTCGTATGCGTGAATACAAGGTGCGCTGATAAAAAGTAAAACATTTATTAACTGTCGGCTGCTACTTGGTAATCAGCACGTGATTACCGACGCAAAAGGTAATACAGAGTTTGACAGTAGGCGTACAAAAAATATCTCGTGACCAAAGACGTAAGCGTAGTTATGGCGATTCGCTTCTTAAAAGTTTACACAAGTACTGATGGAAATTGTGCTCGAATATCTGATACAAATAAAGCAATATACTGATGTGAGTTGGGCGTTTTACTGCTCTGTAACTGGCAACAGGATCGCGTTTACGTGTATGTTATCTGGGCATCACAACCAATTAAAATAAATCCTCCCCCCCCCCCCATAAGCATAAAAAAGCAAATGTCGGGCTTGGTAGTCTAGCGATAATGAGCGTGCAGGAACAGTAGAAGTCGCTAGTTCGAATCTCGGTGCCTTTCTTTTTTGTATTTTTAAGTGCAGTGTGCCATGTTTTTGGCACCCTTTTACCCTTGCTTTCGTCTGTCTGTTGCAGATCCTTTGCTTCGGGAACGGGGAGATGTATCAAGTTGAAATTTTTTTCACATACAGAGGTCGTGTTCCCTTCACGGTGTAAAATATACAGACCTAGAGGGCACTTTCTGTTGACCTACACTAATGAAAATTAGCAAGGAGCAAGGTTTTACAGTACACGTAAAGGAAAAATCCGAAAACTGGCAATTTTTATTATATCACACGGAAATTGTTATCCAACATCGAACTTCAAATTACAACATCAGTAGTTCTGCGTTCATGTTGACTGGGTCCCAATACTGAACGTCAAATATCGCGCAAGGAATGGCAGTATTGTGTTTCGGAATGTAGCCGTCATCAGATATCCATATGCGATTACTGCATGTGCATATGTCGTTCAAAGTTGCATGTGAAGCAAAATTTCGCAGAATAGACGCAGTTAGCCTCAATGCAAAACTTCTAATTACTCTAATAACAGTAATACTTAAATATCTTCAATATTTCGCGGTCCTGTCACCAACTGTATAAACATTAATTTTAATAATGAACAGTCTCAGTTGCACCGTTTATCTAGAATTTACCTGTGTTTCAGTCGGGATAACCCAACCTTCTTCACAATAACATATCTACTGTCTGTCCATAGTGGACATCGCCAAGTTAATACTACTAATTCATAAACTATCGCCAGACTGTAAAACTTATCTGGCACTGCCTCGGCCCCACTTCGCGACCGCGATACGGCAGCCACGAGTGCTGTACTGGATCTCCACTATGAACACACAGTAAACACTGTTATTCTGAAGAAGGTTGAGTTATCCCTACTGAAACCTGGGTAAAGTCTAGGTAAGCGGTGCAACAGAGGCTGTTCATTATTAAAATAATAATACTGGTCGCCTGCTTCCTGCATGACTTTGTCACATTTATACTATTAAAACGAAAACATTCTCGAAAATCTTTTAATCCGTGGGATCGGTATCTTGCCAGGATCAATGTCGATAACGGGTGAAAATAGTCGAGATTCTCTACTCACGGAACGTATGAACTGTCTACATACATAATTAAGTTTGTATAACATCCTCACCGAGCGAGTCCATTTTTTCGTTTTTTTTTTTGTATATTATGCAATGTACCTTTTTTCTCTTTTGAAAATGTGTCTTAATGACGTGTAAGATTTGGCAGTTCATGGATGACTGACATGCAATGATTCAAACCCATTACATTCTTATGCCTTGTATTAAATAACAATGCTGCAATGAGACTGAAAATTGAAACCTATTACAGGGTTGCCACAACTTTCCCCCAAGTGAAAGACCTAAATTGTAAAAAAAAAGTAATGACCTCTGTGTTTCTGAACGTGTGAACAAAAATCTTAAGTACTAACATCAAAATGTTGTGTAATGAACTGCTTGTAGATGGAGAAAGGAAGCCCAATGGTAGATATGTTTAATTAAGATCACTGATTTTATTTTCATAAAGCGAAACCTATTTGGTGACGAAAATATGCATTTTCTTGGAGTTGCGAGACACATTCCTGAAAGCAGTGATGGTATTTAAAATAATCTCAGAAAAAAAGTAGGCCTCTCGAAATAAATGTACAAGGTGGGGAAGAGGTGTGTCAACCAACACTGTAGGTGACTGCTAATAAAATTATGCTTCTATGTTCGTAATTGTCGGTTATTACTCACTGAGTTATGTCTATTATCTACAGGTATTGTGTGATTTTTTTTCTTTCAATAAATACATGACTTCATAGTGTACAAACTGCCTGCGATTGCCACAAATTTTTTTTTCTTATCGTCCATTCTTTCAAATATATAAACTACTTTCGAAGTGCCAAAATATACTATAATAAATAAATTTTGTATCAAACGCCGCACTGTACAATGTACTTGCTGTGAGACAGTCACGATGCCCGAAATACATCGCCTGGGGCCGAGGAGGGGCACCACAGTCCTAGGTCCATGGTAGTACCCGCACATTAGTGGCAAACTATGGGCTTTGGATCGGCAGGCCCGATCCGTTAGAGAGACCCACAGAAATGGCCTGCAATTTTGGCCCGCCACGAAAGTCCATTCATGTGGCCAGCCATTCACATGTCACAGTCACCACGTCGATGAAATGAGACCGCGGCGATAACACACGCAACGGGTAACTCGAGCAAATACTCTGAGAGTAGTCAGCAACTCACCGTAAGGATGATCGCTCAGGCACATAGAAAAGATCATCAAACTCTATAACTAAATTTTTGGCTATAGCCTTTGTCAGAAAACGAAAGTAGTTGTGACTTTTTTTTTACCGCCAGTTCATTCGTCCAGTTGCGGAAGCTGTCAGGCGCTGACGCCACGCTGCAACACACTACTGCCAGGCGGGCTGCATCAGGCACAGCCCCTGTAAATTAGCAACTGCACAGTCCAGCGATCTAAGAAAGTTGCAACTCGGTCTGCAGAGGTCCTTGGTGCACACGAGACACTAGAACAGGTGGTGCACACAACCGCGATAGTATCAGTGCTGCTGCGGACCTTTCGCTGCATCCACCGTGACTCGTGCGGCCACTGGAGTGTAAGTGTGCCTCCCGGGCAGTCCCGTCGTAGCCGACAATTGGTGCCCAGCATCGACTCCGACTGCACGCCGCCTTCGCTTCCTGTCCACAGTGTTAACTATACAGACGGCGCTTCTACGAAATCGGCAAAAAATTATATACACCATTTAAAGAATATTATGTTTTTGAAGAAAACTACACTGTCAAAAATTCCCTTTAACTAACAGCTAAAATTAAAAACTTTTCCATTTCTGATGATGGTAATTCCGTATCCTTTAACGTAGTTAATTTACTTGTTAACATTCACATTTATGAGACTATTAAAATTACTGATGAGAATCTTCTCCAACACAAAAACCTAATGTACAAGAAATTAAAGATGTCATTAGGTTATTACTTCTGATACTCTCCTACAACTATTTCCAGTTTAACGCTGAAATTTTTTTTACGACCTTAAGCCTTTGCCGTGCCCATTTGTATAACAAGTACGCTTGCCAACAGTTTTGTTAAACATCACAAAAGGCAGTACTTTAAGAAATTGGTGTGACCTGAGCAATTTTCCAGTCTTTAGGTACGGATCTTTCTGTGAGCGGTTGTATATAATTACTAAACATGGAGCTATTGTATCAGCACACTCAGAGGAAATTGACTGGTATACAATCTGGAACGGAAACCTTGCCTTTAATAAGTGATTTAAGCTGCTTTGCTACACCGAGGATATATGCTTCTCATTTTGGCACTTTCTGTTGACTGGTCTTCGGGAATACTTGCTTCGTATTCTTTGCTGAAGGAGTTTCGGAAAACCACGTTTCTTAACTCTACTTTAGTAGCACTGTCATCAGTGACTCCACCGTTACTTTCGCGCAGTGAAGGTACTGATTGCGTCTTGACACTGGTGTACTTCATGCATGACCAGAATCTCTTTGGGTTTTTCGCCAGATTTCGAAACAGAGTTTTGTTGCGGAAATTATCAAGAACATCTCGCTGTAGTAACCGCTATATTTAGAACTTCTGCAAAACATTGCTAGTCTTGCGGATTTTGGATTCTTTTAGTTTTGGCATGCTTTTTCGTTACTTCTGCAACAGCGATTTCACCCGTTTTGTCCATGGGGGATCAGTACCATCACTTATTAATCTATGTGGTATATATATCTCTCAATTGCAATCGATACTATTTCTCTGAAATCATTCCACATCTTTTCTACGCTTACATGATCAGATCGGAAGGAGTGGAGGCTGTTTCCTTAAAAATCGTTAAGAGCATTGTCAGCTTTTTTTAAACAGATGTACTTTAAGTTTCTTTTTGATGGTTATAGGTGTTACAGTATTCAGTGTACAGGCAACTGCCTTGTGGTCGCCAATCCCTGTATTCGTCAAGTACGCTTTCGTAACCATTTATGCTTCGAGTGGGCTCACGAACTAATAGTTCAAAATACTTTTTTTAGAAAACATTCAGTACTATTTCAGGTGACGTTTTAAGCCTGCCGCCGGCTTTAAACGTGTAAATTTTCCAGCATATCGAGGATACATTGAAATCAACACCGACTATAATTGTGGGAGTGGGGTACCGATTTGAAATGAGACTCACGTTATCTTTGAACTGTTCAGCAACTATATCCTCTCAGTCGGGGTCGGTAAAACGATCCAGTTTAGTCCGATTGACAAGTACAGCCTCTACCCAAACTATTTCGCAGGAACTATCTACTTCAGTTTCACTACAAGGTAAACTACTTCTGACAGCAATAAATACTCCAGCACCAACTATGTTTAATCTATCCCTTCTGAACGTTGTTAGGTCGTTTGAAAAAATTTCGGCTTAACATATTTCCGGCTTTAGCCAGGTTTCCGTACCTATAACTGTTTGAGCTTCAGTGCTTTCTATTAGGGCCTGGAGCTCTGGTTCTTTCCCAACACAGCTACGATAATTTACAACACCGATCGTTTCTACAACCACCTTACTGTGTGTTACCAGCCCCCTTTTAGACAGACGCCATTTCTATGTTTTCCGGAGACCCTCTAACCTAAAAATCCGCCCCCACTACCCGTGTAGTGGACTCCTGACCTATTAAGCGGAATCCGGAAACCCACCACACTATGGCTCAAGTCAAGGAATCTGAGGCCTACACAGTCACATAACCGCCTGAGCCTATGATTCATACCTTCCACTCGGCTCTGCACCGAAGGACCACAGTCGGTTCTGTCGATGATGGTGCAGATTATGAGCTCCGCCTTAAACTCGCTTAACCATATCCGCTAAACAAAAGGAGAGAGAATCTCCTCCAATCCAAAGCGACACAAGCCATTGGCACCGACTGGGGCCACCACCTGCAGTTGGGTGCACTCTGTACTCTTCATGGCATCCGGAAGCACTCTTTAGAAATCAGGACTGACTCCCCCACCTTGTGCACACTGCCATCCTTCCACACCTTGGCAGCCATGTTACTAAGGGGGGCCCAATTACGCGCCTATTATTGGAGTTCCGAACCACCAGCAAACTCACCTTCTGTGAACACCACGAATTTGCGTTCCAAGAAGGTTCCTCTGGAGGCCCTACGATCGGCCCCTCGCAAAGTCTTTCGCTGCCTGCCATACTTTGCAATGATCTCTCACTCGACCACAGGTGAGGGATCAACCTCAGCGCTGCAGACCAACATAAATGTAGGATAATGACATCACTGCTGCTCAAAAATCTGCAGTCAGAGAAGACAACTCCAAATGCAAGGGGAAAAGACACAAGAATGCTATAAGTAAATATCAGAAACTTATCTATTATAAAGAACATTCCTAGATGTTGAAAGCGACCGAAATTGTTAATTCTACTTACGATGTTTTAAAAGAATTAACTTATATGGTAAAATAAACCAAGTCTGCTTTTCTTCATGGTTACGTGACGTTACGTATATATGTTTTGTATTTTTATTCGTCAATGACTTCCGTTTAAGCACTCACTCAAGCTAAACAGGTCTCTGCTGCCAAGTCATTATCAATTGTCATTGATGAAGGGTGAAAGCAAAGGAAAGAGTATTCACTTTCTTTTGCCTGATGGCGGATTTAGGGAGTTGGGATGCATGGCAAAAGCGCATTCTTACGCGACTTTTATTTTTACCAAAGTACTTTTATACCGTAACAGCGTTGTGTACGTTGATTATGACTCTATGATCATACTGATATACTAAAAAGGACAACCAAACCAGCATCCACTGCAACGTGGATAGTAGTACGAAAAGATTTGTTTTTACTTTTTAGACATTACTCCTGAGTAGAAAATTCGAAGCGCAAATGACCGTTACAATCGAGTCTGCACAATTCGAAGTTCGAATAATTAATTCTATTTAACTCGACTTTAGATGAAATCAGGAAAAATCGAAATAAAATTTTTATTTTCTTTTTACTAACGTATTTCCAGTTTTCTTACATGTTATTTGCTTTAGTATTTGAAACGGAAGGTACACACAAATGTTCGAAAATACATAAATTCAGCTTCATTCATTTTTCAATGCTGAACCAACTGTCACGAATGGTTGCTTTTTGTCAATTAAGTTTCTCATAAAGAACCTTATGTCTTTGGAGCTAGCGTGTCACTCCTTATTTGTATCTGAGACTTCTGTTCCCAGACTAACCGTAAATGTCTTAGCGTTCCGACAAATACCTTTTGTACCCTGCATTGAGTAAGGCAATACTATAAACTTTCGCCTCGCCCGGTCTGCTTGCTCCCGCTTTTTAATACTTATGAGCAACATTATCTTTCCGCTCGATGATCGTTTGCAGCTTGGATGGTGGAATCCCGAAACAATTCGTTACCTGCTACTTCTCGTTGCATTCCACAGCGTCGAAACTCGTTTCTGTTTTACGAATGTCGGAAACTTCCTGGAAAATATCCTAAAGTGAAAAACGTCTACTTTCTCCGTGGTTGAAGTTCCTTGTGTGACAAAATGGCGTCAGATTTGAATCACTATTAATTACGAGACTGACAGTGCGCAAACAAAGGTTAGGTCCACGTGGTTGTCACTTATTGCCTGTATTGGCATATGCGGGTCATTGTTAGGAATCATCTTTATGTAAAATTATAAACTGGTGAAGCTGTTAGCTAGGATTCTCATTTGTGTGTCATTGAGATGAACAGCTTAGGGAGCGCCGCTAGGAGTAACAGAAAATAAAAATATTCGCTGGAATATAAACGAAAATCTATATTGAGTTTAAACCTACGACACATAGGAAGAGTTCGTCTCAGGACTTGTAAATATGCTCTAAATTACAGAAAACGTGAGAAAAGCCCTCCCAGAAGCCTAAATAGGGCAGCGCTGAGAGAAGGTGACAGCTCCCTCAGAGTCGGAAAAAAAGGAAGAAATTGCGCAACGCGATAACGTACTCAAAGGCTATATCGTACCCCAGCCACTGAAAAGTCCAAAATTGTGAGTGTGACCACTGTAATAAAGATATTGTTAACTAAATTTCATATTAATATGAAACACATGTTACGATTTTATCCCGACGTTTTCACGAAAACTCTACAGCCCAGACCTGAACTGCACACACAGAAATTTATTTGCAACGGATTAATAATATGCTGTGGTATTTCGTGCACTGTTAAAACAACTGATGAAACAGACAGAATTATCTGGTGTAAGCTAGGCGTTGACTTGTAATTATAGAATGTCTGCGGGTCGTTTTCATGTGACAGTCGCCTCGATTAGTGAAGAAGTTACTTCGGTTTTCTCGAGGCATTTGGGAACAGGTTGAAACAAACGATTAACAACCGTCGACTGCATACAGTCGCAAAGGCTGATTTCAAATGTCTTTGGTAACTGTAAAGCTACTTCACCTGGGTAGGGGGGACAGCTACCAGTCGGAGGTAAACACTTCCCCCTCACAGCGTTCTAATGTTGCCGGCTACACTATGCCACTCAGCGTCCGATGTAAACACAGCCGACAACAGGAAGTGTGACAGGACTACCAGACCGAGTTCAGAGCAGGAAACGGCCGGGGTCCCCGGTGGTCTAGTGGTAAGGGGGTCTGGAACGTTCCAGCGCCTCGGCTGGGGCTATTAGCCCCAGCCGGGCCGGGGTTCAATCCCCGGCCGGCGCTGGAATTTTCAGATTTCCGAACACTAGCCTCCACCTCTGCCCTGGCATGTGGCGCATGCCGGGCACCCCCGTGGGGTCCGTGCTTCGGATCCCACGTGGAGCTCACTCCCTCACTACAAAATATACCTCATTATGCTGCTGCAATCACTTATTTTAAATTTCAATACGCACACTTTCTTCACCAGACCACATCTACATATATTTTCCAGGTACTTTCTACATAAGACATCTCACTGTCGCAAGAAACTGCATAGTATCATGAACATTAGTAGGATTGCAACAATGAAATGAAATCCTCACTAAAAAAACTAATAAGTTTAATTTTCCTTTTTGTGCTAAATGCTGCTAAGATAAATACCAAAACAGCTTTCATTTTCTTGTAGGTAATTATGAAAGTAAGTTTGGCTATAATACTGAATAAATTATCTCAATGTCAAAGAAATGCAAAATATTATATCAATACCATCACACAAGATATTTTCAGGTGTCTCAGTCTGCCTTTTTTTTTTAATTATCCTGATTGATTATACGATAATAAATAAATTCTGTATCAGAAATCGTTTCGTAACCGTTCACACTCAGTGCCTTTTATAAGTGTATATTGTCAGCAATTGTAGTTTCAAAACGAACACAGGCCTTTTTTTCAAATTATTCAAGTGTCTAAATGAGATTAAGATAGGATACAGGTCACTAATGAGATAAACTCTTTGTTTGTATGATACAGGATAATTCTCCTGGTCTTATGTCAGCTGAATGCTAAATTAAACATTTAACATTTAAAAAAACGAATTTTACTGACAGGTCTACATGTCTCATATAATATTTCTGTTGGTAGTTTCATGACAACCTCTCAGGCTCAGCTTTATATAAAAGTATCTTGCAGGTCAGAAAAGAAATTTTATTACTACCTCTACAGATTCAGTTGGTCTATTGTTGTTGTACTATTGTTGCATTGCGAGAGAGAGACTGCTACTATAGCTGTTTTCTTTTGCTATTAAATTCCGTGCCATATCTCCATTCTAAATGCTAAAAGGCGTGGATAAACTTTTAGCAATACTATTTCCTTTTTACCACATCGCTGCTAGGTGTCGCTACTGGTCCCTCACACAGTCAGTTGTCTGTAGCGCAGGGCTTCGCTACCAGAGGGCTCTAGCGGAGCTGGCGACGACTCACTCTGCCGGGATTTGCTGCTCCACTCCTGAACGAGTACGCCAGCTGAGATACCCGCTAAATCCTCACACTAAACGAGAAGCGTAATAGCACCAATGCTACATAAGGCAAATCGTGATCAGCGAAACCACCACTATTATAACTGCTTGCTGAAAATACTGCTACAAACTATTTAGAGCGGAAGGGAGCACCTTACCGAAGCCGATCTAGAGGAAAATCCATTTGGAGGGAACAGAACCCATATCTATAACATCTTTAGATACAGAAACTTTTGACAATGTTGACCAGAATATGCAGTTTGAATTTAAGATGCAACCAGGAATAAAATATAGCGAGAGAAACATTACATAGAACACCAGAAATGAGACAGAGGCTGTACAAGTCGAAGGACATAAAAGTAAGGCAATACGTGAGAAGTGAGTGAGACAGCGTTCTAGTCCATTGCCTGATGTTATTCATTCTATATGCAGGGTGTTTCACACTACTCGGGACTGTACAGGCGATTTAACTGATCAAGTTTTACATAGGAATCTACTTCTGAAAACGTCATCTTGCGATGCTACAGAACGTCAAAGTTATAGGAACCGGCATCTACAAAAATAGATGGATCCCACGAAGATGTTACAAACTTTCTAAGACGATGCAGATGGATAAATGCGTACATTTGTGATTATGTCCTTGCACCGGAAAATTATAACAGAAAACCTTTCTGTTACCTCTGACAGCATGTAACGTTATCGTTGTTGCTAGGATGTAGGACAGGAAACTTGCAGAGGCGGTGGTATGGAACGAAAGAAGAAAACAATGTGCAGTACACATAGGCTGTAAGATGCATACATCATGAACCATGAGCACTTGTTCATCATCGCTTGCGTGAAAGCCATCTCCACTATTGAACAAGTGCTTACAGCTCCAGAATTATGCCGTTTAGAGTCCATGTTTACTGCACTTTTTTTCTTGTTTCGGTCTATACTGCCGCCTCTGAACGTTGCCTACCCTACAATCCTAGCAACAACAGTACCAGTACACGTATTCCACTGTCAGAGGCAGGATAACGATTTTCACTTACAACTTTCGACACGTTTGTTTCCGGTACAGGGGCCCTTACCTCAAATCGATACATTTGTCTGTTTCCATCATACTAGGAAGTTTGTAACACAATCACGGATCATCTTGCATATACATACATTTACCGGAGCTGGCGCCTGTGACTTTGATGCTCCACAGCGTCGGTGGGTGACGTTTGCAGGCATGAGTTTCTAAGTAAAACTGCAATCTCTAGAAGTGTTGTGGCTCAGTGGTCTGAAGAAGATGATTCTTGCGAGGAAGGAAATATATTTGAAGATGCAAGTAGTGAAGAATTAGCCAATGAACCTGCAGATGTGAATATTGAGGCAGATGGCAGTCCTTCCGATAATATTACTTCATCAGAGTCTGAAAATGGAGCACAACCACAAAAAGGTATAGAAGACCACACATACATTAGTCGGAATGGAGCGATTTGGAAATTAGATCCTCCTGCAACTTTTCGTACGCCTGTCCATAACATCGTAAAGAAGGCACCTAGTCCAGCCCTTGGTTTGAATACCTGTAAACCTAAGGATGCCTGGGACTATTTCATCTCCAAGGAAATGATCATCTGCACAAATATTGAAGGCAGAAGAGTGGCTGCTTTACGTGGAAAAACGTTTTGCTTCCTGGAATGGTGGGTTTTCTTGGTCTTTTACTGCTTTCTGGTGATGAGAAGACTTGGGATGTCCTTATTAGAGAATTATTCTAGGATGAAAAGGAAAATCCTACATAGAAGGCTACCTTGCCAGTAAATAGATTCGAGGATATAAGGAGAATGATTAGATTTGATGACAGGCGTACCCGTGAAGCTCGATCTGCAGATGACGCAGCAGTTCGCTATGTATGGGAACTATTTCTTGACAAGTGTAGAAATAGAATGAATCCCAATCATTCGCTCACAGTTGACGAACAGCTAGTCCTAATCCGTGGAAGATGCAGCTTCACCCAGTATATGCCCTCTGAACCAGCCAAGTGTGGCATAAAAATATTTTTGTTATGTGATCATATGCTTTAGAGGGAACTGTTTACACGAGAAGGAAGCCCCATGAATTTATTCAGAAAAATCTTGGATTGAATGTAGTGAAAGATCTTGCTAAAAGCATTCAATGATCATCAAAAAATATTACCGTTGACAACTTCTTTACTAGTGTGCTTCAGAAGCAAATTACAGTGGTGGGAACAATTAAACAAAATAAACCAGAAATTCCTAATGAGATGAAACCATCTGTCTCAAGAGCAATTCATTCCTCTTTGTTTGCATTTATAGGTGTCATTACAATGGTGAGTTATCTTCCCAATAAGAAGAAGTCTATAGTTCTCATTAGCACAATGCAATACGACAGAAACATTGATGAAACTCATGCAAAAAAGAAACCAGATGCAATAAACTTCTATAACTCTACGAAGGGTGGAGTAGATAAATGGACCAGAATATTCGTTATTACACTTGCAAGAGACAAACGAGAAGATGTCCATTTGCATTATGGATGAATATGACGGACATCGCAGCAATGACCACAGAAATTTTATTTTCCGCCCAACATCTGACATACCATAGTGGAAGAAGTAATAAAAGGCGTTTGTTCCTAAGAGGTTTAGCAGAGGAAATGGTAAGACCTCTAATGGAACTTCATATTCAGATCCCTAATCTTCCAAAGAAAATCGTTGATGATATGCGAAGATGTCATATTGCCAAACCAACTGCATGTTTCAGGAAAAAGAAGAAGATGCAATTATTGTCCATATAAGAAACACAGGAAAAGTGCTATGACATGCATTAAGTGCAAACCCAACTTTTGTAAGGAACATAGTGGCGTTCTTTGTGCTTCTTGTTTGTCACATGTTGAAAACTAAGAAAGATGCAATTTTATGTGAACAATGAATAATAACTTTTTATAAAAATATTGCCTATACACATAATACTGTGAATAATGAGCATGTTTTAATTGAAGAAATTGGTTGTAATAAGTGTTTTAAAATGTAAACTGCAAGTTATAAGTGAATTAATAAAATAATTTGTATATGTTGTTTGTAAAGGAAAGTAACTAATAAAAATTCACTCTTCGAGTTTTATATAAAAGAAATGTTAATCAGGCCCACCAGATCCTGTCACTGTATCTTAGGAATCTTGCGATATGACAAAAAATTTGACAGAACGAAATTTAACTCCAAAGAATGAATATGTGGAAAGAGGAAAATTTTAAATTAGGTCAGGGCCTTGGAGGCCCTGCCTATGCATTCACGTGTGTTTTCGGCACCATGCATCCTAGCGTTAAGAGAAACAGAATGTTTGCATAAAGGCAAACCGCCGGGCTGTCCCCGAGTGAATGATACAGACGTCGAACGCATCCGCCACAGTTTCACGAGGGGTCCGCAGAAATCCGTTCGCCGTGCAGCTCGACAGCTCAGCACGCCTCCGATGTCCGTCTGGCGTCTATGCGTCGACGTTTCTGCATCAAACAATATTAAATTCAGCTACTGCGAGCTGTTCGTGAGGGTGCTAACATCGTGTGAAGTTCCGTAATTTCACTCTTGGCAAGGTGGAGCATGGCTGTTTTCTCCCACAGTTAGTGTTTAGTGACGAGGCAACACTCCATTTACATGGAGAGGTGAACTGTCATAATGTGACAATATGAGGTACGGGACAACCACATGAAGTTGTACAACATAAAATATACTCTCCTAAATTTAATATTTGTCTTATGTATTCCTATTTTTTGTCTGCATCCTAGATATTTATAGGCATCTGATTATTCCAGCGCTTCTATGCAGTCGCCGTGGTTATCCAATATGTAATCTTCTTGTTTAGTGTGTTTTCCCTTGTCTATGCTATTTTTCTTACATTTGTCTGTTCCAAAAGCCATATTTATATAATTGCTGAATACGTATGTTATCTTTAGTAATTGGTTGAGTTGTTGATTTGTTGCTGCCAGTAGTTTTAGATCATCCATGTGTGGGTATGTTCCAGTAATATTGTATCCATAATTTGTATTATTTAGCATGTTGGATAGTGGGTTCAGAGCAAGGCAGAACCAGAAAGGACTTAATGAGTCTCCTTAGTATATTCGACGCTTAATCTGTATTGGCTGTGATGTGATATTATTTGAATTTGTTTGGATATTAAGTGTCGTTTTTCATTACTATGTTTAGGAACTGTATCAATTTAGGATCTACTTTGTATATTTCCAATATTTATAGTAACCATGAGTGGGGCACACTATCAAAACCTTTTCAGTAATCAATGTATGTGTAGTGTAGCGTCCTTTGTTTAGTTTTAGCTTGATATGTTACCTCTGCATCTATTATCAGGTGCTCTTTACATACTCGTGCTCCTTTGCAACAGCCTTTTTGTTCTTCATTTATAATTTTGTTCTGTGTTGTATGTATCGTTATTTTCTGTGTAATGACTGAAGTTAATATTTAGTATATTGTTGGTAGGCATGTCATGGGGCAATAATTTGCTGGGTTTGCTGTGTGTGCTTGATCTTTAGGTTTCAGACAAGTTATTCCTTGTGTATGTGTATCAGGGAATGTGTATGGGTCTGCAATGTAACTGTTAAATTATTTAGTTAGATGTGAATGTGTTGACGTGAACTTCTTTAGGCAGAAATTTGCTATTTTATCTTTTCCAGTGGTTTTCCAATTGTGTGTAGAATTAATTGCTTTGGTCGCTTCATGTTGCAAAATTATCACTTCAGGCATTTGTGGTATCATCTTTTATGTCTCTGTTTTCGCTTGTATCCACCGTGCATGTCTTTTATGTTGTACCGGGTTTGACCATATGTTGTTCCAGAAGTGTTCCATGTCTGTTATGTTTGGTGGATTGTCTATTTTAATGCGTGTGTTATCTATTGTCTGGTAAAATTTCTTTTGGTTTGTGTTGAATGTTTGGTTTTGTTTCCTTCTATTTTCACTTTTTTTGTATGTTATAAGTCGTTTGGCCAATGCTTCTAATTTCTGCTTCTTTTCATCTAATTGCTCTATCGCTTCTTGTTGTGAGATTTTACCTAACCTTTTTGGTTTTTTATATGATATTTCTTTTCTTAGAAATTGTGTTAGCTGTCTGATGTCTTCTCTCAGTTTTTCTATTCCGATCTGTAGCCTGTGTTGCCATGCAGGTTTTGTGGGTTTCTTCTGTGTGTTGGTTGGTTCTGATGTCTGTCTAGTGTGTAAATTTAGTGTAGAGAGTGCTCCTATTTAAACCAGTAGTTGTAACTCTCCCATAGTTGTGTTTCCATTTATTTTGTTGTGTATGATTGTGTTGATAGTTTTTATTGTTGTATCGACTTGTGGGTTATTTGGCGGTGTATGCAAGAATGGTCTAATGTCTGTATTTGTGTCTTTGTATTCTATATATGTCAGCTGAAATTTTTCTTTTATATCTAACATGTGTGTCACTTCGTGTTCTATTTGTACTTGTTCTGGTGGCAGTCTTAAGATTTCGTTTTCCTCTGATTGTTTAATTGATGTGTGTTGTTCTTTGTTTGTTTGCTCTGGGATGTGTGAGTCCATTACTGTATTATTTTCTTCTTCTTCTGATTGGGCATTATTTTGTTCCAGTATTTGTTGTTCTCGTTGTTTGATGTTTTCTAATTCTGATTATTACACGGATCTGATCAGCTAGTCGTTGTTCTGTTAAAAATTTTAAATCTGGGCATCTGGTAGGAAATGTTGTGTATACTTGTGATCTGTATCCAGTTGTATTGGTTGCTAGGTTTGTTGCTTGGTATTATTATTATTTCGTTGTTGTTCTGTTGGTTAAACGTGTGTGTAGCGTTGCCAGGTTACTTACTACAGTAATTTTTTTTTTTTTTTTTTGCCTTTGCTAGAGCCGTCTTTTAAGTTTGCAGGAGCAACCGCTAGTTGCTTCTTTTGGACTGCGACATTACTGTTCTTTCGAAATGTGCAGTTTGTTACTCTTAAAACCAACATGGAGAGCTCCCCAGCGGTGGGGTCGACTTTTTGAAACCAAATAAGCGGTAGTGTAACTCAAGACCCCCCAGTATCAGACCCTGCATCCAGGTGGGCCTCCGTTTGCAAGTAACTGACGCAGAAGAGTTTGGAATTTTGCGTCATGCTATATAGCGTTAAGGAAGTCTTATTCCATAGTCTTGTTGCGTGTCATAATGGTTAGGACAGAAGCTTAACCATGCCTCGTCAGGTGCAGTAAAATTTTTTTTAAATCCTTATCGAAATGACTTTGGTGCCTATTTTTACTCAATTTATTGTTTTAAATGTAATTTCGTTCGTTCTATTCCTTTGTCACATCGTTTTAATCACCGTATGAACTTTTCCATTTGTTTCATTTTTCTTTGCATCATTCTTCTTCCAATCGGAATTTTTGTGAATGTGTATTTTATTGTACCTATCTGTTTGACTATTCAATTACTTCAAAACTCCGATAAATTAATTAAAAAAACAAAAGACGAAATAATCTATTTATATTGACTGTGCATTAACGCGAAAAACGTATTTTTCATTACAAGACGTGCCTTTTTCTGCATGGTAATCGACATACAAATATTTAAAACATTATCTAAATTCTTTGTGTACTATGGAAATGTATGGTAGATGATGATATGAATGAGAGAAGGTTTTCTAAGTAAAACAAAATTCAAGCAATGTGAGAAATCGATATAATGAACACAATAACGAAAACACAGGGCCATAAAAATAGGAGAAATTAAATCGGAATTAGTACATGAAGATAATTAAAAGTTCACGAACAAATATTTCCAGTGGAAAATGGATGATAAGAAGAAAAATTAGACCAAATGAAGAAGTTCATATCACTATTGAATCACGTGACCGAGGAGCGGAAATAAAAAAAAAAAATATTTACATCAGTTGAATGAAAATGATTATCAATATCACTTCGATAAACACCTAGCATAGATTTCTTCCTCTGGTGAGATTCGAACCCACAACCTCATGCATGTGAAGCTAGTATCCTTTCCAATACCCTCACAACCTACCTAGGTCATTCGGCTTTCTTCACGTTATTGAGTCTCACACAAAATTCCGAATTTCTTTTCTCGTCAGTTCCTCGAAAACGTCTACCCACCAGGATGAATGGCTGCACTGTGTGATACTTGGGTGCTTAACCTACATAACCGTATAGATGGTTACAGAAAGTCGATCCTACCCCTGGAGAAATCTCCTTGTAAGACATAACGAAAGAGTGCCGCCGTTTCATTATATCTACTGATACGGTGGTCGACACACAGTTAGTAGTGTAGCCATAGTAACACAAACGGTCTGAAAACTGCACGATCTAAACAACGAGGGACTACCTCGCACTTAGTCCAAAGGAAAATCTCCAGAATTACTAAAAGACTTGTAGCCAATGAACCGAGTCCCCTGAAGTCGTTTAGTCCGTAGCGACTGCTGAGAACCTTCAGAGCAGTCATTAGGATTCGCACTCTACTACTTCGATGTTACACGTTCGGTGTCCTACTCTATGGAGCTGAGTCATGGACTGTATTAGGCATTTGAAATGCGATCGTATGGAAAAATATTAAGGATACCATCGACAGATTTAGTCAAAAGTACGGCGGTACGAAAATGTAGAAATTCTCAACAGCATCCAGAGAGCAGAACTCGATTGTTTTGGTAGCGCAATTCCGCAACAACAAATAAAACCTGTTGAAATTAATAATTCAAGGAAACATTAATGGACGGCAGTCTGGACGAGCGTTTCTAGGCGCTTCAGTCTGGAACCGTGCGACCGCTACGGTCGCAGGTTCGAATCCTGCTCCGGAAATGGGTGTGTGTGATGTCCTTAGGTTACTTAGGTTTAAGTAGTTGTAAGTTCTAGGGGACTGATGAGCTCAGATGTTAAGTCCCATAGTGCTCAGAGCCATATGAACCATTTTTTGAAAGATTAATGGAATATGTGATCCACGACGCATAGGATTAACCTGGCTAAATAACTCAAACCAGCAGTTTGGGTTCAGCACTGAATCAATGTTCTGAAAAACCATGGACGGACAATAGATCATGCTATCGATCGGCAGTGTTACTGGAGGACGAGGTACTTAAGAGAGGAAGAATGACAATGCTTAAAAATTACATAAATGCTCACCATTAAATTTAATACTCCACTCATATAATCGCGCTAGCTGCCATTAAAATTAATCTGCAATTGGCATACAGTTAAAATTTTTTGAACCTAGTGCTCTTAACAGCACTCATGTCACCACTTATTTTAATCAATGTATTTATTTTCTCAGACATCCACCGTACGAGGACGCACTGAAAAGTAATGTCGACAGATGTTTTACGTGAAAACTCTCAAAGCTTTTTAAATAAAACAAACTTCATTAACATTCTACATTGTATTCTTCACGTCTATAAATTTATTTCTCAAGACACTCACCCTCGGAACCAGCAAAATTTCCCCAACTAGATACTATTTTGTTGACACCGTCACAGTGTACTGTTTGACTATGTTAACAGAGCCACAACCTTACCTCTGCTTGCACCGCTTGAAACAACTGAAGTGCTCAAAGGTTTTCTTAGTTTTGCGATAGACGAAAATCGAGACTGTGTGTAGGATGATCGACGGCAGTGCAAGGACGTCGGCTTGCTGCAGATGCCGCAGCGATCGTGTGTAGTTTGGCACTGCCGTGCTCAAGGAGAGTGTGCTCCACATGCGGACGAAGTCTTCGAATTCGTTCTTTTAGTTTTGTGAGCTCTTTCTCACCCACCAACATAGTCACTCAGATAAGAGAGGTAACTATCCAAAATAAGGATAAACACTTGTTACAAAACGCTCCTTACGCAAAATCAGAGGGCTGCAGATATCCAAAGTAAAGATGTAGAATGTTACTGACTTCATCAAATAAAACAGACCGAGTCATTATCTTCTCAGCACGCCGTCGTGTTATAAGCACAAAAATCCAAAAAATTGTTTCAGAGCAAAGTATGCTGTATTTTTAAGTGATGATCTTTGTAATGTACATCTGTATTAAACGTTATGCTGGTGATATATGGTGACAATGCGTATTTATATTTACAATGAAGAGAGATTGACCAGTGGCCAATATACAACTAAAACCAAGTTGTCAGATGGATATTAACTGCAATGGATTAGTGGAGAAATACAGGGATGAAGAAGTAGTTCGATTGTCTTGCCGCACGTATGCTGTAGAGCACATCTTCCACCGGACTGCCTTGATGATGCATGGATGGTAACAGCGTAGTAAATGCCCGGTGACGAAAAGGTCATGAATTCGTAGACTATATAGTCAGTCAATAGATGGAAAATCCTAGTACACCATCTGAAATGTGGAATTGGTGAAGACAGACAGTCGACCGAAATTATATCGAAACAAATTCATTCTTAACTTGTCTTCAGTTGCGTTAGGTAACACCTCGATAGCTAACACATCTGCGTTCAGAGAATTTATTTCGAAGTGATTTCGGTCAGCTATCTACCGTCATCAATTCGATGCACAGGACCATGAATACTGTCGAAGTTTGGCATAGCAAACGATACTCAATCAGGCAAAGGTATCTGAACCTACAATTTCTGATCAATATGCTAAAGGAGAATGTAATAAAATCAATACCTGAAATTTAAAAAAATGTAATCCGTCGGTTAGCCTCTTCAGTGAAAGAGATTAAAAATAAATCCGTGTTGAAAAGGAGTTAAAAGATATTTTAAGAATACATAATGACTTGGTGGATTTAAGGAGTTTAAAATTTACGTCATTCGTACGAAAAGTTCGTAAAATAAGACAGAAGTAATGTTGTAGAACAGAAAATGTAAAAAATAATATTTTTTTAAACACGGCTATGCACAGCCTTAAGCCTAGATAAAATGTGGAGGGGCGATCTTATTACAAAACAACAGGCAGAGCCTCCCCATTGTCGCGGCTTCCTTTGCAGGTCGGAGAAACCGCAGCTAAAATGTATGTGGCCAGAAACACCACGTTGACTCACGGCCGCAGAAGCCCATGACACCCTTTAAGAGGCGGCGAGGCATCTCGTACAGTAGTTATATGAGAGTGAATTTATTCCTCGCTCCTCATGAGACATCATCAAACTTATTTTCCTGCTTCTGGAGTGTCTACAGCGAGTATGAGGGAATCCCGAAACGTGACATCTTACTTTTGTACTGCTCTTCGTTCCACACCTTCAAGGACGAACTTCTTTTCTGTGGCACTCGAACACTTGTACTTCTTCGATGTCATTTTCACGGCGGATCTATGTACAGTGCTTATGCTTTATTGAGAAAACACGTAAATTTTTCAAAGTGTTTAGAGATGAAACGATTATCTTAATAACCGATAAAACAATTCCAGATATCGAGTATTACGTACCGGCTGGCACTTCATTACGAAATGTTTACGGGGCTGTCTGTTATGACAGTCGCTTGCGTTTATGGAATGTACCGAACACAGGAGGTTTCTTCGGTAAACAGAAGTTCTTACATGGGTCTTGACAACACGATCGAATTACAGAGGTTCAAATAGTGAGACGCGACTGTGTGGAACTGCATAGGCAGATTTCGGTCTCTGGAAATAATTGTAACTCAACTAAGGACTTTATAGGACACGAACGTCAGCCGGGTAAATAAGTCCCACACTAAGTGGACATCCAGCGGACGCAGGTAAACACTTCCTGTTACACCACGCCACTGCTGCCTCGGTGTAAACACGGAGGACAGCAGGAAGTGCACGACCACTAGCTGGACTCCAGAGCAGGAAACAGCCGGGGTCCCCGGTGGTCTAGTGGTAAGGGGGTCTGGAACGTTCCAGCGCCTCGGCTGGGGCCGGGGTTCAATCCCCGGCCGGCGCTGGAATTTTCAGACTTCCGAACTCTAGCCTCCACCTCTGCCTTGGCATGTGGCGCATGTCAGGCACCCCCGTGGGGTCCGTGCTTTGGATCCCACGTGGAGCTCACTCCCACACTACAAACTGTACCTGATTATGCTGCTACAAACATTTAAAATTTTAATTCGCACACTTTCTTCACCAGACTTCATCTACATATATTTTAAGGTATTTAATATATCTCACTATCAAAAGAAACTGCTTGGTATATTTGTAGGATTACAACTATGAAATAAAACCCTTACAAAAAAAAAAAAAAAAAAATTTTGTTTTCCTTCGTGTACTGAATACTGCTGAGGTTAATACCCAAACATGTGCCATTTTCCTGTAGTTACCAGTGAATATTCGAAAAAAAGGTTATCATACTGATTCATATATTACATACTGTATTTCACACATTCTCAGTGCTGAAAAAGCAATAATTATTTCAACGTCATAAGAAAATACAAAATATTACATCAATAGCAAATCACAAGCCAACGCTGTGTTATTTTTAGTATCATGATTGACTATGTGATAAATAAATCCTGTATAAGAAATCGTTTCGTAATAGTTGACAATATCTTTTAAAAATACTTTTCACTAATTGCATTTTCAAAAACGAACAAAGGCCTTCTTTTTTTCTCAAATTATTCTAGTATCAAAATGAGATGTTTGATGTGACACAGGTCACTAAAGAGATAAACTCTTTTTTGTATGAAAAACGTTATTTCTCGTGGTTTTATGTGAGCTGAATGCTGAATCAAACAGATAATACTTAACGTTAACAAGAGGAATTTCTTGGGGATTTCACTAACAAGCCCATATATTTGATATAATATTTCGATTAATAGTTATATGACAACCTCTCTGCCTCTACTTTATGTAAAAGTATCTTTTGGATCAGAAAAGAAATTATGTTACTACTTCTATGAGTTAAGTCTGGTTGAATGAAAGAGATTGTAAAGGCCTTAGCCGAAGATGCAGAATGTTACCTGCTCTGCAAGGCATTTGCCATCAGTAATGAGTGAAACTGTAAAATAGGAAAAATGGATGACAAACGTCTATTACTGTTGTACTATTATATCACTAACGTTGCATTGCATAAACTTACTTACAGTTCTCGTTGCTGTTCAATATTCTTTAACTCACTATACCGTGCGATTATTTTGTTAACATTTAATATAACAGTAGCCCTGTTCCGAGCCACATATCCATTTTTAATGCTTAAAACTGTGGACAAAACTATTAGTAATACTAAATTACGAAGAGGGAATGATGAATGTAACATGCTGCATACATTAATGTCGCTCGAGATGTAGTTTGCATTATATGTTACGAGAACAGAATTATTTTGTAATGTGTGAAATACCCAAAAATACGGTAACAGACAAACCGAGCAGTGATGCCGTAGTCTGTTTTGTAATAATAGTGTAAAGGAAGAAATAAACAGCAACTAGACATTTAAGTCACTCAATATTCGCGGCCATTTTGCGGTTCATCACTTCGCTGCTACGTGTCGCTACTAGTACCTCACACACTTCGTTGCCTGTAGTGCAGAGCTTCGCTACCAGAGGGCTCTATCAGCATCGGCGAGGACTCACTCTGTCGGCGTTTGCTGCTTCACTGCTCAACATCTATGCTCGCTGATATGCTGCTAAATCTTCAGAATAAACGAAAAAAATAACACCAAATATGGCAAATAGTGATAATTGTGAATACTACCGAACCATCTCTTTCATACGTCCTGGCTGAAAATACTGATCCAAAATATTTACAGAGGAATGGAACACATTAGAGGAGACGAGCTATAGGAAAATCGAACACACTAGCCGCTAGAGATCGGTTGAAGAAATTCAACCCATATTTATAACATCTATAGACGTAGAAAATAACTTTTCACAGTTTTGACCAAAATATAGTTTGAATTTAAGATGCAACCAGCGATAAAATACAGTGAGCGGCATGTTATCTAGAGCTCTGCCAAAAATCAGCCAGCAGATGTAAGACTTATAAGAAAGCTGGTAGTTGATAGTTGAGGAGGGAGAGAGAGAGTGAGTTTGCATACAGAAAGTTTCACACGTCGTGCGACACACTTATCGCGTTTGTAGAGGGGACCTACCTGGGAATCGATGTCTGGAAACGTCATCCAGCGAGGCTACAGAGTATCAAAGTTACAGGCGCTGTAGTCTGTAAAATGTGTGTACACAGGGAGATCCAATGAAGATGTTAGCAATTTTCTATGATGATGGAGATGGATAAATTTGAGGTTATGTCCCTATAACGAAAAATTGGAAGAGAAGACATTCCTGTTACGTGTAACAGTATGTACCGGTAGTGTTGCAGCTAAGATGTAGGGCAGGAAACTTTCAGAGGTGGTAGTATGGACCGAATGTCCAGTACACATGAGCTGTAAAATGCATACCTTAAGAGCTGTGAGGACTTGTTCATCTTCGCTAGCATAAAACATATCTCCACTGTTGAACAAGTGCTCATAGCGCCTCAGGTATGCATTTTGTAGCCCATGTTTACCGGACATTTTTTTCTTACTTTGATCCATACTACCACCTATGAAAGTTAGCAACAACAGTACCAGTACTTGTATTCCGCCGTCAGAGGTATGATAACGATATTCCCTTGTAACTTCCGGAACATGATACATGATCAAATTGATAAATAATCACGGCATCACACTCTACTTACATACATTCGCCGGGGCTGGTGCCTGTATTTTGATGCTCTGTAGCCTCGTTAGATGACGTTTGCATGCATGAGTTACTAGGTAAAATTGCAAGCTCTAGAAATGTTGAACACCTTGTATAAAGAAAGCAACATACGAAACGAACGAGATATTTGGGAAATTAATCGAAGATAAGAAAGAAGAAATAGAAATTGTTTCCAAATCGACCTTTCATTTCGCTGCTGCTGATTTGAAATTTCGTGGCATTTATTCGCTCTGAAGAGGATCGTTCAAATGATGGTCGAAATGTCGTTATTTTAGTTGTTTCACTGTTGTATAATGACATGGCCTAGTACCCAAAATGATTTTCTTAAATTTGTTTGTAGGAATTCTATCGCTTCTCAACGATATTTTCAGAATGATAGTAGTATTTTTTCCTACACCTACCAACTTTAATAGTGCTAGAAATGATGAAAATATTACCTAATACTTTTTGATATGGAGACAGAGACGGTGCTTGGTTTTAATGATAACAATATACAGGAAAATTCAGCCATGTTTCTGCGAAGTAGCATTACGCCGAAATTCTGAAATACATCCGTATATTTCGAATGTGGTACAACAGCTGTAGGTAGGAGACGAGGTACTGCAGAAGTAAAGCTGTTTAGACGGGGCGTGAGTCGTGTTTGGGTAGCTCAGATGGTAGAGCACTTGCCCATGAAAGGCAAAGGTAGCGAGTTCGAATCTTGGTCCCGCAAAGAGTTTTAATCTGCCGGGAAGTTTCATATCGGCGCACACTCCGCTCCAGAGGGAACTAATTCTGGAAACAGCTGTATAGTTACTGGAGAGATACAGGATGTTCCAAAATCACGTTAAAAACTTCTAGGGAAATGAGTAATGATATTTTGAAGAGGAGCCCATGTATGGAAAGGTATATCCGTGCTACAGCCGTATGAATACACCTTCGCTAATGTGGTATGCAACAGGGTTATAATCACTGGGGGGGGGAGGGGGGTTACTTACGTCGGATCCTATGATGTCATTTGACAGCTGTCTCCTCTCTGACCTGGTTCGAGTCTCGTTCATGTTTCTGTGAGTGTTAGAGGAACATTGCTGAGTACACTTTTGCCGAATATACCGACACGAGTATTCTGTGTGGCGAAGCTCACAGTACTGGAAGAGCTGCTGGTCGCGTTTATCAAGATCGTTGTCCACAGCGTCTGACTCCTCCCCACACGCTTTTCGTTACCATTGCACAACGTCTTCGAGTAAGGGTGCCTTCAACGTCATCAGGTGCGTGTGTGGTGCCCGTGGAGACGCAGCGCACGCGAATTGGAAAATATATTTATATGGATATGGTGTCTGTTCTTTCGGACATGTCCGAAAGGACGCTACGAATGTAGTGTGTGGTCATACATAGGTGAGAGAGTGGGTCTCGCGGGAGGCGTGCGCGAGATAATTCCTGTAGTCTCACTATCCTCTGTGCCGTCGGTGGCTCAGATGGATAGATCGACTGCCATGTAAGCAGAAGATCCCTGGTTCAAGTTCCGGTCGGGGCACACATTTTCACCTGTCTTCGTTAATATCTATCAACGCCCGTCAGCAGCTGAAGGAAATAATATCATTCTAATTTCAAATTGGAAAAGGCCCTCCTGTAAAAACAGTGTCTCTGAAGACCGATTTTTTTGATTCTTTGGTTATTAAAGAGTGAAACTGTAGAACAATAGATGTACTCGGCCACATCTACACTGAAATGCCAAAGAAACTATTATAATAATGCGTATTCAAACACAGAGATATGTAAACAGGCTTAATATGGTGCTGCCGCCGGCAACGCCTATGTAAGACATGTGTCTACCGTAGTTGTTAGATCGGTTACTGCTGCTACAATGGCAGGTTATCAAGATTTAAATGACTTTGAACGTGGTTTTATACTTGGCGCAAGACCGATGGGACACAGCATCTACGAGGTAGCGATGAAGTGGGGATTTTCCTGTACGACCATTTCACGAGGGCACCGTGAATATCAGCAATCCAGTAAAACAATAAATCTCCAACATCTCTGCGGCCAGAAAAAAAATCCTGCAAGAATGGAATCTTAAAGAATCGTTCAGAGTGGCGAAAGTGCAACCCTTCCGAAAATAACTGAAAATTTCAATGCTTGACCATCAACAAGTATCAGCATGCGAACCATTCATGGAAACATCATCTACATGGGCTTTCAGAGCCGAAGGCCCACTCGTGTACCCTTGCTCGCTGCACAGCACAAAGCTTTACGCCTCATTTGGGCCCATCGGTACGAACATTGGACTGTTGATGACTCGAAACATATTGCCTGGTTGGACGTGTCTCATTTCAAAATGTATATACAGTATGGAAGTGTATGGGTATGAATACGACATCATGACTCCATGGACCCTGCATGTCAGCTGGAAACTGTTCAAGCTGGTGGAGGCTCTGTGACGTTGTAGAGCGTGCGCATTCGGAGTTATGTGGGATCCCTGACACGTCTAGATACATTCTGTCTAATCACCTGCATCCATTCGTGTCCATTGTGGATTCCGACGGAAGTGGGTAATTCCAGCAGGACAAAGGAGCGGCCCACACAACCACAATTGCTACAGAGTGGCTGCAGGAACACTCTTCCGAGCTTAAACACTTTCGCTGGCCACCAAACTCCCCAAACATACTGTACGTCTCTAGTAAATTTTATAGTATTAACTACCATATCTGGAATGCCTTGCAAAGTGTTGATCAGAGGAGATCTCTGCTCCCTCTTACTGTTACGGATTTATGGGCAGCTCTGCAGGTTTCATGGTGTCAGTTCCCTGCTGCGCGACTTCAGCCATCAGTAGAGTCCATGCCACGGCGTGTTGAGGCACTTCTGCGTGCTCGCGGGGGCCATAAACGATATTTCTTTGATTCCACAGTGTAACAAATTACTTGTCAATGTGACAGCCTTACCAACATGTTTTCAAATGGTTCTAGTATACGGTACGTCTCGAGAGACGGGTTACAATTTAAAATATGAGTATTATGTACTCAGTCCCCTCTACAAATTCTAGCAGGTAGTGATGGGAATTTCAGAACATCCTGTACGTTTCCAGCAAACTGTATAGCCGTTGTCGTGTTACAATTGGTATCTGCGAATACATTCCATAATTTGTGACAGATCGTGAGGCGCGACTGCAGACGTCCGTAGCGTTTACCCAGGGGGCGTCTCGGCTACGGCCGCTCTGACGGCCACGACAATAGCCGAAGATAGAGAGCGCAGCACGGCTAGTTTGAAGGCCACTTTCAACTAGTGTTGCCAGAGGTGTCTCTTTTTAGAGATTCTACGACTCGCCCCACGTAAGCTTTATCTGCTAACATTTCGAAATACACTATCCTATCAATGAGTGTACAGACACCTATTAGTGGACATTAATATGCAGTGTGTCCAACCTTTGTCTCTATGGGGGCTTGAACTCTGCTCGGGACACTAAGTGAGGTGCCTGCCGACAATTTACGCACCACACACGGAGATCGTATCTACGTGTTTGTACATGCAAGGCAATACATTGCTCAGCAAGATAGCCATATCTCTCACCAATTTTGAACATTTGGAGCACAATGGGCAGGCTCTTCAAAGCAGGTCGCGATTTTGGCGATGTAATGAACCAACTGAACTGAATTTGATACCATATCCATCAGGAGGGTATCCACTAACTTTATAAGTCAATGTCAAGCCTAGTAACTGCCAGAGGTGGCCCAACACATTATCGACTTATCAATTTGTGAATCTCTTTGTCTTGAATTAATCATCCAGTTTTTCTTCAACTCTAATCATTCATTTGCCCCTACACGTACAGTCATGCTCAAAACTATCCTAACGCCCGAATTGAATTTCGCCTGATTCACATGCAACCCACATAACGCAACTGTCTAGCAGGTCCCCTTATCGCTCCTTGGTACAGTCTTTTGACTATTGAAAATGGTTCCAACAAATCACCACAAGAAAACACTGTTCTGTATCGCAATAACTCAAGATGTAAAGTAATACCACGATACTACAAATATCACGGAACACCTTATCACAGATAAGACTGCCCTTAAGGCTTGTAGCTCACATTTATTACAATAAATGACATACCTGACATTTTACCACTCTCATTATTATTACGTCAGATAGGTAATGCACATTGTAAATTCGTCGAATTCATGATTTACTCTTCAAAGTAACATACCGTACTTATTATTTAACACAAAATAAGATTAAAAATTAAAGGTATTCACGAGCAGCTAATTGAGAATATTTATGAACTTCAAATGACACGACGAACCGTCTCGTTCTGCATATGGATGCAAACTCAGGTCATGCAGACTAAGCAAAGATTTCGTGCCTGACGGAAACTAACAGTCACTCGTGATTAGGCATACAGAGAGTGATATACCTCGATTTTAGACTGAGCCAGTTTGCAAATTCCAACTTTAAATTACATAGCGCAAGTATTTTTGCCGGACGCGAATTCCTACCCAGCACCTATTGTCCCTGTTAACGAACGACGAGAGATGTTGAATCTTGGTTCTTAACAAGTAACTTACTTGAATTGCCGTGAGGTAAGGCTTTGTACTGGGCAGGGATTCGAACTCAGAACTTAATCGAATAGATATCGACGCACAATCAACTGTGACATTTCGGATTTTCTCGGCAGTAGCTAGATGTTTTAACTGAAATGACGAGGTGTTCTCATGCTAGAGCTTGATAATACATAATGAAATCTATAGTGCCGGGCCAGGATTCGAACCCATTCACGCGCAGTATGTGGAGATGTTGAGGAATCTGCAGTTCTGAACAAACAACAAATAGTAGCCGTGCTGTATTCTCACGAAGGGATCAAATTGAGCGTTAAGTACGGTCTAAGTTGCATTCCCAGTTCAGAACCGATTTTATCGACATACAGAAGCTCAGATAAAATATGGACTAAGTGTCCTTTGAGCGTTATTTAAGCATCACAAGACTGCACATACATGCAATCGATTTCGAGGTGCAAAGTGTTTATCTTACTTTGGTGACAGGTGGGCATAAGAGATTTCCAAAAACTTTTTATCGTACTGAAATAATCTTTTGTCGGAAAGAAACAAGGTAAGTGTTTTATTTGTATATATTTTATAGGAAACTGTAATCGTGATGGAAGATTATACACCTTAATGTTTGACACAACTGCTAGGAGAAAACGCTGCATCCTAACCAAACCCTGCGGTTCCTCTCCATATCCCCGTAAGACACGAGCAGGGGATTCTCCACGCATACCGCTACACAGCTGTTCCTAGCACACCTGAGATTTGGCAACATCGTCACAAACATTAGGCAACACTGTGACAATGCAATCACTTCCGCCTATGGTACTGAATTGGCTCACTAAATTTACTTGATATTACCTTTCCATTTGAATGGCTCATGCTGTATAATCCTTACGTAAACTAAGATACTGAGGCAGAAAATTCAATTTTTTGGCTAAAGAAATGCTATTCTTCACATAAGTGGCAACTTTTATTATCTTTCACGATGCGTTATGAGGCTGAGCGACCAATACCATGATGAGAGTGGTGCAAAGGTAGCAGTGTGTCTGTAACCCGGTGGTACCGCCCATGTCTCGTGTCAGAACGGCTCAATCAGTCGTCAGTTCCAACTGAGGTAGGGACCATCGTGTGCGAGCTTTTTTTTTAAGGAGCTGCGAATTTCCAGAAAAAATTCTGTATCGAAATCGGAAGAAAACCTTTACACATCAAATCTTCTTGGTAGCTCGACTCAGTAAGTTGTGTTAATCGTCATAGATCATGGCGTTCTGACTTCCAAGCTGCTTCGCAATACCAGCGTCTCTGAAGAAATTCGAATCGATCATCAACGATACGAATTTCAATATTGTTCTTCACTTAAGACTCACATTCCAGGGTGATAAGTATGAAGGAAATGAGCCTCTTGATTACTCTATGCTAAACTTTCCTGCAGACATGTGCTGACAGTGCCTCTAGCAACTTGCTTTTTCTCTGGGTAGCTTCAAATGTGGCAGTTTTGTCGCCTTAAATCCAATTGAATATTCTAAATATCATTTGTGAACAGCGTTCACTTCTCCATTAATTAATTTATGGACCTCAAAAGAAGCAATTTGCCTTAGTAGCTATAGAGCAGGTTCTGATAGGAATTGACGCAATCTTTTTCATCCATTTACCATAGAAAATCAAAGAAAGAAACCAAACATTACATTGCATTTACTCCCTGTGCCTTGAGTAACACATATGAATCCATGACAATAATAAATTATTTGAAGAATCTCCTGTGCAAGGAAAAGAACAGAATGGGACGCTTTAATTATAGCGCACTGGATCAGAAACAATGAAATTAATTCTGTGTCACATTGATGTACTGCATTCTAATGTAATAAAATAATCATCAAATAAAAACGGTTTTGTGCCTCCTTTGCTGTCAAGAGTGAAACACAAATCGTAGACAGATTTTATGGGTCACTACTCAACAACATTAAAGCATTTTACATGGTTGAGAGTGTGGAGTGGAGCAGATGTTGTCGGCAGAAGGCAGCGCAGTGCCTCAGCCCCCGCCGGTAGTAAGCAAACGGGTCCCAGAGAACTCAGACGCATGCGGTGTTCAGAGGCAGATGCTCGGTAAAGAAATCTTTCGCTAAAACATTGTTGAACCAAACTATTATTACCAGTGTGACACAAAGCGAAATATATTGTAGATTCGCTTGAATTACACGCATAGCTTCAGCACCGAGAGGAAAGGGGCGATAAAAATTTTGTCGTTGTCTGCTTCCGGTCGCCAGACGTCATATTAGCTAGTCTCACGTTTTACCTCAAGACTACGGCCTTAGTCAAGAATAATGTACTAAGACTGAACTCAAGACTTCCTCTGGGAGGTGCCGCAGTCTACAATGTTGCAGATCGAACTTACTGCCGGACACAGTATCCTGAGAGGAGCACGACTGTGTTGTCCACCTTATGTGGACGGCTCGGCGGTCAATGTTTTGCTCTAAGGCTGTATCTACAACACATATTGCATCCTGAACACCTAGAAGAATTAAAATAACAAAAGTAGTTTATGAGAGCAACGTTAACTATGGCGTTCGAAGTATTCATAGTGTTGTGTTCGTGTGTGCAAACGCCTTCCAATGCCCACTCAAGGAGGACAAGGATACAAAGTCTAGCTTCAGTATTATAAAATCGCTACAGTCTGCGGATAAACTCAGACTTGGGTTGATAATTAATTTGAATATTTAGCAATACTATACCCATTGGTGTTAAACTCGTTATTAACCAATGATTCCCACAGCTACAGGGACACTACTTGTGATACTTAAGCAGTGCTATCAGACGAAAAGATCAACCTGACACAAACTGTGGGAAGTTTGTTTTACAAACTTCGTACCAGGATAATGAGCTTTTACGTATTTGGGATGTCTGTGAACGTTGCTGCTTGAGACGATTTAAGACGAAAGTAAATTCCTTTAGCAACGACAATGTTTGAAGAAACCGTCTTAACGGGACTAAATCGTGATTTGTAAATCGTTTACCGGCCGTACTCTACCGCATTTCGCTGATTGGAAGGCAAATAGATTACGGAAAAATGTCACAGAAGGAAAAGGGAGAACGAAATGTCTCCCACTGGAAGGTCATGTTGTCTTATTTAAATGATTACAAAATCAGGTAAAACGACCAGTCAGATTGTCAGTATAAGAACATTACTGTTGTCAGTATGATGTAGCACTGCTCAGGGACTGTAACGATAAAGGGCCCGTTTAGGTCAGTCATATTGTATAAAGAAGTGGAAGAGAGAGCACCGCTAAATTCCACAATCCGTATGCATTGCAGACACACAGAAATTACTGTTACAGTGTACTAATGGAGCCCAATTAATGAGAGAACTGCGTATTTTCCGGTGAGAGAGAGCACTGGCAAATAATCTTCGCTAAATTAGGTTACTTAATCTGGTGTCACTCTGAGCCAGAATTTATGGCCGGCGGCTGAGTGTAAGGTCAGTGGGCCGGATCCGAGTTTTGCAAGTGCGAAATACTTTCCTACATTATAGAAGCGAATATTAAACTGGAACTAATATTCCAAAAATTTTGAACTTGGATAGCTTAGAATGAAAATCTTTTTCTTTATTGCAAAGGAAAACAATTGATTTTCTAAAACATTCTCTGTCATACACAACTTGAAACAGGTCACGTCGACCAAATCATATGGAAAAATTGCCAGCTGCGTATATCGGCAGGCAGTAAGATCTCTTGGCTTTTGGTTTGGCAGTACTCGACAGCCATTTCTAGGCGCAAGTAATAGAAGAAAGGCAGAGCGTTATTGTTATCAAGTAACGTCTTCATCGATTACTTTAGTTTTAATGTAATCTATGAGTAATTACTCATAGATATTAACATGAAAAGAATTCTGTAGACAGAGAAAGAACCTCTTCTTGGGAAACTACTTGTATAGTGACCAAAAGGCACGAACTGATATTCAAGTACAGTGTTCCAGCAGCGGCATGAAGAAAATGATAGTAATAATGACGGTAATAATCCAATTATCCGGTAACTTCACACTTCCCAGTGGATCTTCACGAACTAAGAAAATATCTGAATTTGTGAACATTTCAAAATGGCTTCACATCGAGCCTATGATGCCTACAAGGGTCTTTACATCCTGCTGACATGAGAATAGCATAATCTCCGCGTCAGAAGCTTGTTTCTACTTAAAAATTTAATAGACTCGCGTTTTATCCACCGTGACTACTTTTGTAAGCTCAGCACATCATCCGTTGCAGCTCACTCCTGGGGCTGGGAAATATGGGCACAATGGCCTGGTGGAACTATCACAGGAGCAATGCGTGGGTTCAGACATTTACTTTTAAGAAGCACAAACAGATTTACTTTGCGTCTGGTAACCTCAAAAGAAAGACGTTATAATCCAGAATTCGCAATACAAATCACGTTCCATCATTACCAACTGGGCAGAGCCAGGTTACGTTGGGAAATGACATAGCGGAAGTCATCGTAAACAGAAATACAGTCGCCAGTAAACTTACTTACATTAGAAAATTTTATTTTATTTTATGAACCGATAGCCATTTAAAGGATGGGGCTCTTATTTTACTTGTAATTGATTGAACTAGAGACGTTGAAAAATTTGGTGCTGGACTGTGATTCGAATTCGTTTCTCCGCTTTCGAGGATCTGAATCTCTCGGGACATTATAGTTCAACCATTTCGTCCCTTTTCGCAAGACTGCAACCTTCTCTAGGTCTCCTCCAAAGGTAAGTATGTGGGTCCGAATCCTGATCCAATACAAAAATATTCATAGTTTCAGTTCAAGCCCTATAACGTGCACACCGTCCCGCTAGTGAAAACCAACGTGCGCTTTTAATGTCTATTCATGTGTTGCCAACAATCGCAATAGGTGTCATTATTTCTTGTCAAACACGCACACACCTTACCGTTGGTGAGTAAGCAACTGATATTTAAGCTATATTTGTGGATGCACGGTAGGCGTGTAGATAGATTGTCGCTTAGGTACAAAAGTTTGTATCCTTAGTTTAGATTCAAACACCTAGCAGCTGGTAAGAAAAACCGATACGTAAATTTGATTTTACTTAATTAACAATACGATTACGTGTTGGGTTCGTATCTCCGTCATATAACTTCACATCATGCACTTAATCTTTAAATGCATGCGCACTTTGTTACTTGAGCATGGAGGTATATCAGACATCTTTCGTGGTTAGTTAACAGGGACGAAATTGTCTTGTTAGGAGTCCCGGTTTATTAAAAAAATTGTCGTCTTTTATTTTCAAGTTTAGATTTCATTACTGGTATTGGCAAAAATTTCGGTAATTCATGGCTCTTCATGGATAGCCATCAATATGATATGATTAGATTACATTAGATCAATTCTTGTTTCATAGATCATGAATACGATATTTCGTAATGACGTGTAACGTGTAATTTTAATGAAAGATTTCTTTACATACCATGATTCAATTTCTTTACAACAATTTCTTACTCTCTCTCATTCTTTTTGATTTCTCTCTCTCTCTCTCTCTCTCTCTCTCTCTCTCTCTCTCTCTCTCTCTCTCTCTATCATACACACACACATTCTTTTTTTCTTTATTTGTTTGTTTTGCTCGACTATCGGCGAGGCATGAAAACGTCTCTGAATGAGCTTATTAGCTTTTAGTACACTTACGAAATTAATATAAAAATAACTGTGAGAGTTACTGATATATGATGCTTAGTTTTCAGTCAGTTCCGAGTATTATTAGTAACCACGCTCCAGTCCCTAAACCTAGTTACAGAAATGCGAATCAGACGCATTACGTATACCAGGCCGTAGCAACCGCGACTTGGAGACACCAGCTATGGTCACTTCCCAGACCGCTGTACGATCACATCGGTTCGTCTTCTTTCTGCTGGTACTGTAACTGAGATTTGACAACAAGGCAACGTATGTTTGGCAACTCTGTGATCGACCAGTTGCTTCCTGGTGTGCACGGAATTTATCCTCAAAGTTCACTTGATTTTACCTGTCATTTCCATTGAATAATCTGATTTATTATCGCTTTACGTGTAACAAAAGATTGTAAATTTACGGTTTTCAGCCCAGGAAAGTCGTTGCACGTGGAAATCGCAACTAATCTCGTCCTTTAAATAGCGGTTTACGAGTGCTAGACATTATCGATCTCGTAAGAGTAAGCTAAGACACGTACTTCTACTCCAGCTCTATGGTAATGCGCTGACCTGAGAAATAGCATCTGTTATGGTTCGCACTTCCAGTCTCACTGACTGTAACGTTTTTATCCCTTCTGTGAAAGAGCTACAAGCAGTCAGATAAAACATCGATAAGGAAATCGCAAAAAAATACTTTCGGCTCATAGTTCAATGGTGAAAACTTACAATGCTGCACAACGGGTAACTCCTCTTCCCGCCGCTGACAAGCAAATTTTGCGTTTCTAGGAATACAAAACTTTACTTATGAAATGCGACATTTGTACTGCACGACGTTTTCAACAAAGAGATGGCGCAATACAGTAGCTCAAGTGGAAAGAAACACTTCCTTTTCAAATTTGTGCATCCTACACTGTTGGCTGTTCTGTGTAGGTGGCAGGTACGTGATTTTATTTCGGTCGAATTTATGCACTGGGTAGTCGAGGCAGCTAGTTCATTGTGATTCGGTCAACCAAGTAAATGAATTTACTGAACCTGCTGCAAATTACTACAGGAAGCCTGTGTGTCAATTCTCATCCAGTGTGGTGCAACGGCGTTACGATAGAAAAATGAGCCACATACTTATAATATGCTTGTATATCTATGGACTGGGTTCGATTCCAACTTCTGTCAATGATTTTAGATAAGGAGAGACAGATTCCATTCTCTTCTGGCTACACCAAGTGAAGAAGATATAATGACATTGTGGTCTGAAATTAACATGAAAAATGATATTCCTTTTCTACAAAGTAGACGTTAGGATGAATCACAATAAAGACTGGAGCGGCGACACGTAGAAACCTTTCTTATACTTGTTATTTATTTCTAGTGACGAAACAAACGCTATGTAGGCTCACAGGACATTTAGTCCATATTTTATTTGAGCTTCTGTATGTCGATAAAATCGGTTCTGAACTGGGAATGCAACTTAGGCCGTACTTAACGCTGAATTTGATCCCTTCGTGAGAATACAGCACGGCTACTATTTGTTGTTTGTTCAGAACTGCAGATTCCTCAACGTCTCCACATACTGCGCGTGAATGGGTTCGAATCCTGGCCCCGCACTATAGATTTCATTATGTATTATCAAGCTCTAGCATGAGAACACCTATCTGCTGGTGGATAATTATTTTAATGTTTAATGTATTTTCATTCGTTGTCAACACTAACGATATGTGACGTTTTTGACACCCAGTGAGACACAGAACTATTTGCGAGATCACTGTAAGTTCAAGATGTTAGTCCGAGCTGGACAAAAATTCGGAAGCTGACGTATCTTTGTGTGTAGTCAAAAGCGATATGATGTGTGGAGCTGTATTCCCAGTGAGCACCGAACTCTTCGTCATATTATTTCTAGTTCCAACACGCTCACATGTCGCTGCTGGTGCAACAAACCCATATTTAACGTTCGTTTTCTCTAGAATATAACAGCGATAGTTGCCGGGTTGGGGTCTTGGGAAGGAAAAAAATTAATGTTTCGTCTCGTCATTTCAGTTAAAACATCTAGCTACTGCCGAGAAAATCCGAAATGTCACAGTTGATTGTGCGTCGATATCTATCCGATTAAGTTCCGAGTTCGAATCCCTGCCCAATACAAAGCCTTACCTCACGGCAATTCACGTAAGTTACTTGTTAAGAACCAAGATTCAACATCTCTCGTCGTTCGTTACAGGGCCAATAAATTCGCGTCCGGCAAAAATACTTGCGATATGTAATTTAAAGATGGAATTTGCAAACTGGCTTTGTCTAAAATCGAGGTATATCACTCTCTGTATGCCTAATCAGGAGTGGCAGTTAGTATCCGTCAGGCACGAAATCATTGCTTAGTCGGCATGACCTGAGTTTGCGTCCATATGCAGAACGAGACGGTTCGTCGTGTCATTTGAAGTTCATAAATATTCTCAATTAGCTGCTCGTGAATACCTTTAATTTTTAATCTTATTTTGTGTTAAATAATAAGTACGGTATGTTACTTTGAAGAGTAAATCATGAATACACGAATTTACTACGCGCATTACCTATCTGACGTAATAATGAGAGTGGTAAAATGTCAGGTATGTCATTTATTGTAATAAATGTGAGCTACAAGCCTTAAGGGCAGTCTTATCTGTGATAAGGTGTTCCGTGATATTTGTAGTATCGTGGTATTACTTTACATCTTGAGTTATTGCGATACAGAACAGTTTTTTCTCGTGGTGACTTGTTGGAACCACTTTCAATAGTCAAACGACTGTACCAAGGAGCGATAAGGAGACCTGCTAGACAGTTGCGCTATGTGGGTTGCATGTGAATCAGGCGAATTTCAATTCAGGTCGTTCGGATACTATTGGGCATGAATGAACATCACGTGTATCGATTTCCATCGCGCTGGGGTAAGTCCTCCGGGATACGTTTATTCTCCTTAGTGTGTAAATATATTTGGAGCATGTCATTCAAAAACGTTTGAAACGACATAGGCGGGAGCGGGTTGTTGTTAGGAGAGCAGAATGTATTAGACTCGCGGATCATGTGGTGTTATTGGCAGAGAGCGAAAGAAGTATGACTGAAATGTTAAAAGAATTGAACAAGAGGCGTGAGTAAATTGGAATGAAAAATAATAAGAAAATCGCAAAATGTCCGGTGATAGGTGCAAGAAAAGCAAGAACAACTATAATGTTAGGCAGGAAGATACACAACAATTTAGTGTTTTTAGATAACTGCGTCGTGCTATTATGGACGACATTGGAAGTAATATGGAGGTGAAAATACGTATAGCAATTGCCAACGAGACGTTTCATAACAGGAGGCATTTATGTGGGTGCGTTGAAAGGGGATAAAATAGGCAGGCACAGTGAGAAATGAGGTGGTGTTGAGTGGGAGAACAGAGAGAAATTTTAAAGGTAGCAGGATGAGCAAACACAATTGGCATGGACACTGAATGAGAAGAGATTGTTTATTGATGGTATGGAGGAAACGGTGAATGCAAGAAGAAGAAGAAGAAGAAGACGATGAACATACCAGGTGATGGACAGCGTAAGAACAGAAAATAGTTGTGAGAAAACAAGAGGGTAACAAATGATGGGACTGCATGGAGAGCCACATGTGAAGACCTGCCCTAGGGCAGAACACTCATGGTGGTGGTGTTGATGAAGAGGAGACTTATGTAGGACATTTTGCAAAACGCCCATTTTCTTGTAATCCAAATTTAAACAAAACATAGGCAGCTTATAATTTGTAGTCTATAAATGACCGTGAATTGCGTGACAGATGGAACTTGCCAGTATACCAGTTATTAGGACTTATTCCCACTCCACTGACGTATGGAGCGTGCGAACTGTGGCTGCTTAAAAGCCTCTGTGCGTGCTGTGCTTAGTCTCTTCTGGTCTTCACGCTTCCTACAGTTACAATACCTAGGCGGTTTAAGTATATTCCATTCCTACTTTCATCATGTAACGTCAGTTCTAGAAACTTTCTAATTAGGTCTCTTCGCGATACTTTGCTCTTCCACGGGATAGTCTGTGTCTACCATGAACTGCCCGTTAGTCAGTAAGTGGAATAATTGGTTTTCCGACGCATGTCACCATGTTACTGTCGTCCTGCCTCCACGTCAGAGAGACGGAAATTCTGTGTGCCACATTTGAAGATGAGTCTGTAAAGGTTACAAAACTAGTTAATGGAATTACAAATAGTTCAAAAAGTGAGTTTTTGCAGTTTTCCGTATTTACATTCAATGCACTAGTCACAGGCTCTAGGCGATCCTTAGGGGATATGCTTAGTCGGTTGGGAGCGTGATGTGTCCCTCCGAAATTAATTTCACCTGGGCTTTAAGCGACTCACCGGTCAGCATTTACAGAGCTGCCAACTACATCTCACACCGGGAATATTACCAGGATTAGTTTGCATCGCAGCCTACGGAAGTGAACGCAAATCGAACGAGCATTCGCAGTCATTCCCTCCATTGACCACCATTCGCCTATATTCAACAGTTAAGGATTCCTCCGGAAATATTCCAAGTAGACTTTCTCTGGATATTTTACGTTTGTTTCCAAGCGCCTGCCTGTTCAATTTGATCAGAAACTGTGTGACATTCTCCAACGGGTCAAAAAACCTGTGACCATTCGTGCCGCCCTTCTCTGTATACATTCAGTATCGCCGGGCAGTTGTATCTGATTAGGATCCAAGAATCTCGAGCAATATTGGGGGATGGGTCGCAAGCGTGATTTGTAAGCAATTTCTTTTGTACACCGATTGTATTTTCCTAGAATTCTACCAACGAATTGCAGCCAGCTACCGTATTTCCCTAAGACTGCGACTATGTGACGGTTCCATTTCAAATCTCTAGAAATTTTTACACCCAGGTATTCATGTGGGTTGAGCGATTGCGAATTTGACTCGCTGCACTATACTCGTAGGATAAGGTTATATCGTTTTGTGAACCGAACAATTTTACATTTCGGGAACATTTAAACTAAGTTGTCATGCTTTGCACTACACTGAAATCTTATGAGGGCGTGGCTTCTTTCAAACAGAACTTTATTACAGGCAACAGCATCATTTGCGGAAACACTGAAGATCCAAATAGACCGCGTAACCACCGCCCCTTCTCCTCTCCAAATTGCTGTCTCAAAACGGTAAGTCCCATATGTAAACCACCTTCAGAAGTTCGTTCACTTTCCGTATCAGTTAATGTGTTAAAAACTTGACCTGAAGAAACATAACCCTTTGCAGTTGAAGACGCTCTGTTGTAAGAGAAGCTAGTTTTTCGAAAACGTCTCAATATTTATGTACTGAACTAGGTGTTGTACAATTCTATAATTTTCAGGTACATTTGGCGACGTATGTGGATACTGTCTGACAAATGTGTTGCGAATAAAGTGAGTAGTAAAGAAGTAATGAAGTGAAACATCAAGCCTGATGCTGACACTTTACTGCACGAACAGCGAAAATGTAGAAGTGATAAAAGTCTTTTTCCTTTCATCATTCTGTCAGGGATGTCAGAGGGGAAAAAAAGTTTCGCCAAGTTCCGAAATTATGTGTGAAGTTTGTTGGAAGTCGCCACGTGCTGCCTTTCACAAATGCTAGGTGAATATAGTCTCGATAATTTGCGCTCCATGAAATTATGCTGCCTTAGACGAGTACGCAGTTTGTAACTTTTAACGCCCGACTTATTGCGTAAACCTATGCCTTTAAATGAAGGACGGAAGGAGGATTGCATTTAATGTGCTATCGATGTCGAGGTCATTAGAGACGGAGCAGGAGTTGGCAATGCGTCAGGGAAGGGTAAAAGAAGTCCGCCGTTCCCTTTCAAAGGAATCATCCCAGCATTTGCTTGGAGCGATTCAGGAAAGTTACGGAAAACGTATCAGGATGGCCGGATGCGGATTTAAACGTCATCCTCCCGAATGCGAGTCTAGTGTACTAGTTGACAGCTCGTCGTGTAGAAGCTAGCGTTGCTGGTGATGGGATTCCGGGTTCGATTCACGGCTGGGTTGCGTTCTCCGCCCGGGAAGTAGGTGTCTGTGATGCCATCATTTCATCATCATTCGTGAAGGTGGCGAAACTGGACTGTGTAAAGGTTGGGGCTTTGTACAGGCGCTGATAACCGTGCAGTTAAGCGCCCCAAAAACCAAACATCATCATCATCATCATCATCATCATCATACCATGTACTAACCACTGCGGCAGCTCGTTCGGTATACATTTAAATGAGCAGATTAAGTCAGCATTTTTAGTATTTACATTGACTTCGTTCTTCATAAATGAAAGCAGGAACTACGACAAGACAAAAGAATTGGGATAACGAATGAGAAATACCTGATTGTGCTTCTGTTTGTAGATGACATGATTCACGTTCACGAAATGACCTCCAAAGATCTATATACCACCTGAACGAAATATGCAATGAATACAACTTTAAAATTTCTAGTAATAAAACGAAAATAAGTGCACTCCGAGGAAAATACTCAGTCATTTTAAAACTAGTTTTGGATAATCCTGCTTTAGAACTGGTCTCTTAATCTTTCACTTAGGCTACGCTGTAAGATCTGATTTTTACTCTGATACTTAAAATAAATTACACAAATTCTAAGCTGTCTGTGACACTATTATCTGAGTATTGGGCAATAAAGTACAAAAAGATTGTTCCGAAATTCTATAACGTGGTCCCGGTTCCTGTATTATGCTATGAAAGCGAAAACATGGTTAAAAAAAAAGCAAAAAAAATCACACGGCAGAGATGCGGTTCTTAAGAAATTCGAAGAGCTGCACAACAAGAAATGATTAGGAATGAAGATACTAGAGAAAAATTAAGTATTTTCAACAGAAACTAAGAAATTCAAAAATATCGTGAAGACTGGTGAGAATGCTACGTCCCAGACTTCCCCAAAATATTCTGAACTACAAACGGAATGGAAGACGTGATATTGAAAGGCCTCGGACGTGGGAGCAATTTCGTTTGAGAGACTATCCCGCACGGCGACTACTGAAGTACTTATACATTATAGAATTCTTAAGTTATACAAGCAAAATAAGTAAGTTTTAATGTAGTTTACGTTCACTGATGCAAAAAAATTTTTCTTGCTTTTTAAAGTGGGCTATGTTCTTTCTCAGAGTTCAAACTGTCTCCATGCCAAATTTGAACAATATCTGTTAAGCGGTTTGGACTCGAAAACGAAACAGACTGTGTTACAAAGCAGAAAAGCAACTGAGAGAAAGAAGCGGCGTCGGTTTCTGCAGGAGGCGGACATCATTTTGTAGGACAATGTTCGGGCACGCTCGGTTCAAGTCGTGACTGATTTGATCGGTATATGGGGATGGGGAGCGCCGCATCACGCACCACACTCATCTACATCTACATTTATACTCCGCAAGCCACCCAACGGTGTGTGGCGGAGGGCACTTTACGTGCCACTGTCATTACCTCCCTTTCCTGTTCCAGTCGCGTATGGTTCGCGGGAGGAAAGACTGTCTGAAAGCCCCTGTGCTCTCTCTAATCTCTCTAATTTTACATTCGTAATCTCCTCGGGAGGTATAAGTAGGGGGAAGCAATATATTCGATACCTCATCCAGAAACGCACCCTCTCGAAATCTGGCGAGCAAGCTACACCGCGATGAAGAGCGGCTCTCTTGCAGAGTCTGGCACTTGAGTTTGTCAAACATCTCCGTAACGCTATCACGGTTACCAAATAACCCTGTGACGAAACGCGCCGCTCTTCTTTGAATCTTCTCTATCTCCTCCGCAAACCCGATCTGGTACGGATCCCACACCGATGAGCAATACTCAAGTATAGGTCCAACGATTGTTTTGTAAGCCACCTCCTTTGTTGATGAACTACAGTTTCTAAGGACTCTCGCAATGGATCTCAACCTGGTACGCGCCTTACCAACAGTTAATTTTATATGATCATTCCACTTCAAAAAGTTCCGCACGCATACTCCGAGATATTTTACAGAAGTAACTGATACCAGTGTTTGATCCGCTATCATATAATCATACAATAAAGGATCCTTCTTTCTATGTATTCGCAATACATTCCATTTGTATATGTTAAGGGTCAGTTGCCACTCCCTGCACCAAGGGCCTATCCGCTGCAGATCTTCCGGCATTTCGCTACAATTTTCTAATGCTGCAACTTCTGTGTATGCTACAGAATCATCCGCGAAAAACCGCATGGAACTTCCGACACTATCTACTACCTCATTTATATATATTGTGAAAAGTAATGGTCCCATAACACTCCCCTGTGGCACGCCAGAGATTATTTTAACGTCTGTAGACGTCTCTCCAGTGATAACAACATGCTGTGTTCTGTTTGTTAAAACTCTTCAATCCAGCCACAGAGCTGGTCTGATATTCCGTGGGCTCTTACTTTACTTATCAGGCGACAGTGCGGAACTGAATCTAACGCCTTCCGGAAGTCGAGAAAAATAGCATCTACCTGGGAGCCTGTATCTAATATTTTCTGGGTCTCATGAACAAATAAAGTGAGTTGGGTCTCACACGATGGATGTTTCCGGAATCCGTGTTGATTCCTACAGAGTAGATTCTGGGTTTCCAAAAACTACATGATACTCGAGCAAAAAACATGTTCTAAAATTCTACAACAGATCGACGTCAGAGATATAGGTCTATAGTTTTGCGCATCTGCTCTACGACCCTTCTTGAAGACTCGGACTACCTGTGCTCTTTTCCAATCATTTGGAGCCTTCCGTTCCCCTAGAGACTGGCGGTACACGGCTGTTAGAAGGGAGGGCAAGTTCTTTCTCGTACTGTGTAGAATCGAATTGGTACCCCGTCAGGTCCAGTGGACTTTCCTCTGTTGAGTGATTCCAGTTGCTTTTCTACTCCTTGGACACTTATTTCGATGTCAGCCATTTTCTCGTTTGTGCTAGGATTTAGAGAAGGAACTGCAGTGCGGTCTTCCTCTATGAAACATCTTTGGAAAAAGGTGTTTAGTATTTCAGCTTTACGCCTGTCGTCCTCTGTTTCAATGCCATCATCACCCCGGAGTGTCTGGACATGCTGTTTCCAACCACTTACTGATTTAACGTGAGACCAGAACTTTCTAGGATATTCTGTCAAGTCGGTACATAGAATTTTACTTTCGAATTCACTGAACGCTTCACGCATAGCCCTCCTTACGCTAACTTCGACATCGTTTAGCTTCTGTTTGTCTGAGAGGTTTTGGCTGCGTTTATACTTGGAGTGAAGCTGTCTTTGCTTTCGCAGTAGTTTCCTAACTTTGTTGTTGAACCACAGTGGGTTTATCCCGTCCCTCACAGTTTTACTCTACACGTACCTGTCTAAAACGCATTTTACGATTGCCTTGAACTTTTTCCATAAATACGCAACATTGTCAGTGTCAGAACAGAAATTTTCGTTTTGATCTGTTAGGTAGACTGAAATCTGCCTTCTATTACTCTTGCTAAACACGTAAACCTTCCTCCCTCTTTTTATATTCCTATTAACTTCCATATTCAGGGATGTTGCAACAGCCTTATGATCACTGATTCCCTGTTCTGCACATACAGAGTCGAAAAGTTCGGGTCTGTTTGTTATCAGTAGGTCCAAGATGTTATCTCCACGAGTCGGTTCTCTGTTTAATTGCTCGAGGTAATTTTCGGATAGCGCACTCAGTATAATGTCACTCGATGCTCTGTCCCTACGACCCATCCTAAACATCTGAGTGTCCCAGTCTATATCTGGTAAATTGAAATCTCTACCTAAGACTATAACTTGCTGACAAAATTGATGTGAAATGTATTCCAAATTTTCTCTCAGTTGTTCTGCCACTAATGCTGCTGGATCGGGAGGTCGGTAAAAGGAGCCAATTATTAACCTAGCTCGGCTGTTGCGTGTAACCTCCACCCATAATAATTCACAGGAACTATCCACTTCTAATTCACTACAGGATAAACTTCTACTAACAGCGACTAACTCTCCACCACCGATTGCATGCAATCTATCCTTTCTACCTGTCTGTACCTTTGTAAAAATTTCGGCAGAATTTCTCTCTGGTTTCAGCCAGCTTTCTGTACCTATAACGATTTCAGCTTCGGTACTTTCTATCAGCGCTTGAAGTTCCGGTACTTTACCAACGCAGCTTCGACAGTTTACCATTACAATACCGATTGCTGCTTGGTCCCCGCATGTCCTGCTTTGCCCCGAACTCGTTGAGGCTGCCGCCCTTTTTGTACTTGCCCAATGCCATCTAACCTAAAAAACCGCCCAGCCCACGCCACACAACCCCTGCTACCCGTGTAGCCGCTTGTTGCGTGTAGTTGACTCCTGACCTATCCAGCGGAACCCGAAACCCCACCACCCTATGGCTCAAGTCGAGGAATCTGCAGCCCACACGGTCGCAGAACAATCTCAGCCTCTGATTCAGACCCTTTACTCAGCTCTTTACCAAAGGTCAGCAGTCAGTCCTATCGACGATGCTGCAGATGGTGAGCTCTGCTTTCATCCGGCTAGCGAGACTGGCAGTCTTCACCAAATCAGATAGCCAGGGAGGGTTTCCTCCGATCCATAGCGACACACATCATTGGTGCCGACATGAGCGACCACCTGCAAATGGGTGCAACCTGTACCCTTCATGGCATCCGGAAGGACCCTTTCCACATCTGGAATGACCCACCCCGGTATGCACACGGATTGCACATTGGTTTTCTTCGCCTCTCTTGCTGCCATATCCTTAAGGGGCCCCATTACGCGCCTGACGTTGGAGCTCCCAACTACCAGTAAGACCACCCTCTGCGACTGCTCGGATCTTGCAGACTGAGGGGCAACCCCTGGAACAGGACAAGCAGCCACGTCAGGCCGAAGATCAGTATCAGCCAGAGACAACCCCGGACTTGCGCCCTTCTGAGCTCAGCTTGATTCCTGACGTGAAGGTAGCGTTCTCGCTTTCCGCGTCTGGGTTCCGGGGTTCGATTCACGGCGGGGTCAGGGATTTTGTCTGCCTCGTGATGGCTGGGTGTTGTGTGATGTCCTCAGGTTAGTTAGGTTTAAGTAGTTCTAAGTTCTAGGGGACTGATGACGATAGATGTTAAGACCCATAGTGCTAAGAGTCATTTGAACCATTTGTCGAACTTTGGGGTATTCGGTTCGGAGCTGTTATGGAGATACGTCAGACAATAGACCGCTCCATTCGAACTACCTATACAACTGCCGTAGTTAGGGGTATCTTGCTCTTTCGACATCACTGGCGATGGCTTATATACATGAGCTGTTCAAAAAATATCCGACCTTTTTTAATTGTTGAAATCAACAATGGTATCAGGGCGCGCATGCGCTCATGTTTTCAGGCATATTTAGCACACATACCTGATTTTCTCCACTACTTTGGAACGCTTGCAAGTGGTACACGTTGGATTTAGTATTCTGAGCAAAATGACGTCTTTACATCACATTTGGCTCCAAGCTTGGCAATTCTCAAGTTGAAACCATCGTGTGTTTGTGGACAAAGTAATGGGTACTGCAGGGCTAAAGGAGTGGTACAACCATTTCAAAGGTAGCCGCTAATCAATGAAGACAGAAGCCAGTTAAGGTACGCCCGCAATATCCGCAAATCAGGTCGTTACTGATCCCGCAATATTGCTGGTGAAGCAGAATGGACGAATCACTATCAGAGAAGTTGCAGTCTAATCTAAAAGCCGTAAAGTCAACTAACTAACTAGGTGTTACAATAACTAACGTCCGCCCGCGGTAGCTGAGTGGTCAGCACGACAGACTGTCAATCCTAAAAGACCGGGTTAGATTCCCGGCTGGGTCGGAGATTTTCTCCGCTCAGGGACTGGGTGTTGTGTTGTACTAATCATCATTTCATCCCCATCGACGCGCAAGTCGCCGAAGTGGCGTCAAATCGAAAGACTTGCACCAGGCGAACGACTACCCGATGGGAGGCCCTCGTCACACGCCATTATTATTATACAATAACGAACAACTTAAATTGGAAAGAACACATAGAAAATGTTGCGGTTAAGGCTAACCAAAGACTGCGTTTTATTGGCACGACACTTATAAAACGTAACAGACCTACAAAGGAGACTGCCTACACTACGCTTCTCCGTCCTCTTTTAGAATACTGCTGGAAGATGTGGGATCCTTACAAGATAGGACTTACGGAGTAGATCGAAAAAGTCCAAAGAAAGGCAGCACGTTTTCTATTATCGCGAAATATGAGAGAGTGTGTCACACAAATGATACTGGATTTGGGCTGGACATCATTAAAAGAAAAGCGTTTTTCGTTGCGACAGTATCTTCTCACGAAATTCCAATCACCAACTTTTTCCTCCGAATGCGAAAATATTTTGTTGACACCGACCTACGTAGGTAGAAACGACCACAACGATAAAATAAGGGAAGTCAGAGCTCGTATGGAAAGACACAGGTGATCATTCTTTCCGGGTGCTATGCGAGATTGGAATAATAGAGACTTGTGAAGGTGGTTCGATGAACAATCTGCCATGCACTTAAATGTGACTTGCAGAGTATCCATGTAGATGCAAGTATAGGTGGTCACATTTTTACTATCCCCTGTATGTGCATATCGCTTCACACGACCTTTGTTACCTCAATGTCGATATCGGCATCATTTTCGAAATATGTGAGCTTACTTATATTATCTGTAATGTTAATATACAACAGGAACAGTAAGGCTCCCAACACACTTCCCTCTGGCACAAGTGGTTACTTTTACACGTATAGATGAACTCTCCATTTAGGATGAGATGATGTGTCCCCCCTACAAAAATATTTTATTGGCCGTACTTTATACGATGCAGGCAAATGGTCAACTACAATTGTTGTTTACTGTGCGGTAACCTCTAGCGTATCAGAAGCGGTGTAGGAAAATGTTTTCAAATGAGTATACGCACTCGTATTTCGGCAGGTGCACAGTTTTGCCATTTCAATTTTTGCACGTTTTTACAGATACCTTTTCGAAAATTTCGAGCAAAACAAATCGAAATCTTTATTACATCACGAAACAATGAAGAAGCAAATGCGGGTTTGTTCGCAAGCCCGAAGCATTATCTGGTACAAGAATCATTGATTTTAATAAAGTAGCTGTCGATAGGTTTTTTTCGTTGCTAACAAATGTAACTGACAATCACAAACTAATGACTTCTCAAATAACTAATTGTGATGAAACAGGCGTCTCGGTTAATGCTAAAAACCAATCGAACAGCGCAGCTTGCAAAGGGAACCGTCCAGTGCGATCGTTAACCTCTGCAGAAAGGGGCGAAACTGCAACCATCCTCATTAGTACGTCAGCAAGCGGAGCTGACATTCCTCCTACGATTATTTTTCCACTAAAGAAGAAGCAGAAAGAATTTGAGTTAGGACTGACAGCAGGAGGTTGCGCTGAGGTCCACAGCACCGCATGGATGGCCACAGAGTCATTCTTTGTATGGTTTCCACAATTAGTGGTATTTTCTAAGACATCAAAGCACGTCCCAGTTCTCCTTATATCAGATGGCCACTCAGCTCATACCACGAACAATGACGTTATGGACTACGCGAGGGAGAGTGGCGTTTCTTCACCACCACATTGCTCTCACAGACTTCAGCCGCTTGATGTTTGTTTTATAAATCCTCGTTATAGTGATCAGCTTCGAAAATGGCTGCGAAGCCACGCAGGGAAAGTCGTAACTATCTTTCAAATTTCAACGCTTTTTGGTTCAGCTTTCGTCTAAAGCGCAACAATGAAAACCGCTATTAAAGGTTTCGAAGCTACTGCAATATGGCCCACGGACCCATCCATATTAACGACGCACACTTCCTATCGGCACACACAACTGACAGCGGACGTGATAGGCCGTCAGATGAAGGGGTTATTATATCTGAACAATTGGAATGGCCTCCAACTAGCACACCAGCTGAAAAAGACGACTCAAACGGGCTGGATAATCAAGGGGACGAGGTTTCAGCGAATTGTTACAATGAACTGCCGCCTAAGAATAACAAAGTTATTGGGGCTAATTGTTCTAATCTTGGGTGCTCTTGGATGACAACTGACAACACAACCTCCTCATTTCATATTTCACCTGAGATTCTGATTTTCTTGTCAAAAGTTAACGAAAGCAAGAAAAGAGCGAGACTGAAAAGGGGGAACAACGTTGTATTAACTGATTCGCCGTACAAAAAAGAGTTAAAAGTCATTAATGGGAGAAATAGAAAAAAGAACTTTGACAAAGAAGAAAGAGCAAACAGAAAACTTTTTGCGAAAGAGAATAAAATTAAGAACTCAAAAACGAGAGATAGAGCCTGAAGATAAATGGAAGAAAGGAGTAAGAATACTATACTAACGAGAGTGATTATGAGGTAAGTTCTGACTGTCAGTGTGTATATTGTGGTGGGTTATATTCAAAATCAGTTGGAGGTTGGGTCGCTTGTTCCACGTGCAAAAAATGGACACACGATTCTTGTGCAGGAATAGATAGCGAAGATGATGAGTGTCTCCCCGTGTGTGAATTTTGTAAACAGCCTCAAGAAAAGGATACGATACATGAAAACTGTAGTTTGACATTAATACTCACTTTAAACTAAAAAAAATACCGAGCAAGCCAATATTTTCTGCATTTCCGATAATTTTATACGTTTTTGTAATCACTTGTATTTACCACCCCATTCTGCCGCGTGCAAATGATATAAATTTCTGTTTCTGAGTGAGAAAATATTGTTGTTTTATTTTATGGCAATGTTCTTATATTTTTGTGATTAATACATCATAATGTGTTCATATAAAAATTTGTAACTCTCTTATTTATCAATTTTGTACATTTAATCAAAGTTTTCAACTTTGTACCCCATTATACCTTGGATTCCCCAACGTGTCGGATAAGAAAGATAAAAATACAATCACTACTCGTTTCTTCAACGACAATTTAAGCTGTGTTCTGTGGTTCCTCCCAGAGTTCATCACGATATATTCCGAAAAAAATCATAGTTAACGAACGTTATAAATTGCTCTAGAAACGAAGGCAATCCCAGTTAACATTTAATAAGGCCACTGGTATCCTTCGAAATGCAACTAATCAAAGTAATGCAGAACGTCGTGGGTCACAGCGGATGGGTGGAATCGAAATATGACATTTACCCACGATCGCTTCTTTTTGTCAATTTGTGCCATTAATTTCTCTGCTCCCTAATCTGATTTCGTATCTCCCCATCAGCTATTCGATCAAAACTTTTTTAGCATTCTTCTACACCACCACATTTCGGAAGTTTCTAGTCGTCTCCTGTTTGGGGAACCAGGCATGTTAACTGCTGATTCGCAATATATTTATTCCGAAAGGCAAAAGGAACCCCGAAAACAATGAAAATAATTTTGTTTATTGGTGACTGTACCAGTTTGATTTACACTTAGTGCGAATATGAAAGTATTTTATTCCAAATCCTTATTTGAAGGTACTAAAATGTCGGTTTAAATGGCAGCTTGCTATGTAAGACATGCCCACTTGTTTCTCTGTGCCATCTCTTCTTTGAGATGATAAGCCTAGGGACATTTTACCCGTAGTTTTTGAGCTTTCACCTATTGAATACATTTTTTCTTGTCTCGTAGTCAGTTGTTTGCTACAGTAATAACGTTTCTGAACAAAACAAATGCCAAGATCTACCCACAAAGTTTTCGAGAGAAGTTCTAGAAGACTTGCAAGAAATAAAAAAGTAAATATCATGAAACAAATGTTATGTTTTTGTACAGCATGCATACTATTGGAAAGTGAAAGAAACTATGAATTTAAATGAGTGCATGTACGACGTTAAGTGCAATGCAACTTTAAATTTTCCGTAACTTTTCTAACTAAATGTACCTTTCCTCTCAAACCATTTATCCCAGAACCATGGAATTCTAACGGTCAGTTTTCTTACTCGAGGGCATGAAGAGTCGAGGGATATGAAAGGGAAGCAGTGGTTGGGAAGGGAGCGAAACAGGGTTGTAGCCTATCTCCGATGTTATTCAATCTGTTTGCTGAGCAAGCAGTAAAGAAAACAAAAGAAAGCTCCGGAGTAGGAATTAAAAACCATGGAGAAGATGTATTATAATGAACACTATGGTCTTTTTATTTTTGAAATTTGCCTGCAAAACCTCTCTTTCAAAATTTTTCTAAAAATTTCAGTATTAATATATTATTCATGAAAAATTGTCAGCTTGTTGGAAAACAGTGGAAATGCATGTAAGTACTGTTTTGTGTTTTACCGTTAATATAACACAACTTAGAATAAGGATCATATAAATAGATCAGTTAACATGGTGGAGATGGAAGATACGTTCTCCCCGTGAATATTGTGTTTAAAAACAAATGAATATTTTCAAATCAACAGCTCATTTCATGAAGTCATAACTAGAAGTGAATAATCTCCACAAAAATTGGTAAGTTAATTACTTTGGTGCAAGAAAGTCTCCATCATTAAGGAGAACGATGTTTTCAATAACTTGCCGGCAGCCACAAAAAGCTTTACTACTGACAGATTTCAGTTTACGAGGAGCCTAAAGGATTTCTTGCTAACCATCTCTTCCGACACCATTAATGAATTGAATTATTTATTAGAACTAGCGCGCACGCGCGATTGAGAGAGAGAGTGTGTGTGTGTGTGTGTGTGTGTGTGTGTGTGTGTGTGTGTGTGTGTGTGTTTTAGAGAGAGAGAGAGAGAGAGAGAGAGAGAGAGAGAGAGAGAGAGAGAGAGAGAGAGAGAGAGAGAGAGAGAGAGAGAGAGAGAGGGGGGGGGGGGTCAAATAATACGTGTACAATCAGAAGTGTGACTAAATTTTCATTCCTCGTTCATGATCAGTCCATTTGCGGTCTGTGGATAGTAAATTAGCATATTATTTTCCCATTGAGTATCTCCCCATTATGGATCAATTTCAATGGAAAGTACATATAATCTAACCCTCTTGTCTGCCCCACTTCTGTTGAAGGTTACACATCACACAAATACCTTGTTGTTGTTGTTGTCTTCAGTCCACAGACTGGTTTGATGCAGCTCTCCATGCTACTGTATCGTCTGGAAGCTTCATCTCCCAGTACCCACTGCAACCTACATCCTTGTGAATCTACTTAGTGTATTCATCTCCTGGACTCCCTCCTCGATTTTTACCCTCCACGCTGCCCTCCAATATTAAATTCGTGATCCCTTAATGCCTCAGAACGTGTCCTACCATCCGACCCCATCTTCTAGTCAAGTTGTGCCACAAAGTTCTCTTCTCCCGTATCCTATTCAATACCTCCACATTAGTTATGTGATCTACCCATCTAATCTTCAGCATTCTTCTGTAGCACCACATTTCGAAAGCTTCTATTATCTTCATGTTCAAACTATTTATTGTCCATTATTCACCTCCATACGTGGCTACACTGCATACAAATACTCGGAGAAAAGACTTCCTGATACCTAAAGCTATACTCGATGTTAGCAAATTTTTCTTCTTTAGAAACACTTTTCTTACCATTGACAGTCTACATTTTATATCCTCTCTACTTCGACCGTCATCAGTTATTTTGCTCCCTAAATAGCAAAACTCCTTTACTACTTTAAATGTCTCATTTCCTAATCTAATTCCCTCAGCATCACCCACCTTAATTCGACTACATTCCATTATCCTCGTTTTGCTTTTATTGATGCTGATCTTATATCATCCCTTCAGGACACTTCATTCTGTTCAGCTACTCTTCTAGGTTCTTTGCTGTCTCTGAATTACAAAGTCATCGGCAAACCTCAAGGTTTTAGTTTCTTATCCATGGATTTTAATTTCTACTCAGAATTTTTCTTTTGTTTCCTTTACTGCTTGCTCAATAAACAGATTGAATAACATTGGGGATAGTCTACAACCCTGTCTCATTCCCTTCCCAACCACTGCTTCAATTTCATATCCCTTGACTCTTATAACTGCCACCTGCTTTCTGTACAAATTGTAAATTAATTCGCTCCCTGTATTTTACCCCTGCCACCTTCAGAATTTGAAAGAGAGTATTCCAATCAACATTGTCAAAAGATTTCTCTAAGTCTACAAATGTTAGAAACGTAGGTTTGCCTTTCCTTAATCTACTTAATAAGGTAAGTCTAAGGGTCAGTATTGCCTCACATGATCCAGTATTTCTACGGAATCCTAACTGGTCTTCCCTGAGGTCGGCTTCTGCCATTTTTTCCATTCGTCTGTAAAGAATTTGCGTTAGTATTTTGCAGCTGTGACTTATTAAACTGATAGTTCGCTAATTTTCACATCTGTCAACACCTGCTTTCTTTGAAATTGGAATTATTTCATTCTTCTTGAAGTCTGACGGTATTTCGGCTGTCTCATGCATCTTGCTCATCAGACGGTAACGTTCTGTCAGAGTTGGGTCTCCCAAGGCTGTCAGTAGTTCTAATGGAATGTTGCCTACTCCCGGGATCTTGTTTCGATTAAGGTCTTTCAGTGCTCTGTCAAACTCTTCACGCAGTATGTCATCTCCAATTTCATCTTCATCTACATCCTCTTCCATTTCCATTATATTGTCCTGAAGTACACTGCCCTTGTATAGATCCTCTATATACACCTTCCACCTTTCTGCATTCCCTTCTTTGCTGATAACAGGGTTTCCATCTGAGCTCTTGATATGCATACAAGTGAATCTCGTTTCTCTAAAGGTCTCTTTAATTTTCCTGTAGGCAGTATCTATCTTACCCCTAGTGATATGCGCCTCTACATCCTTACGTTTGTCCTCTAGATATCCCTGCTTAGCCATTTTGCACTTCCTGTCGATCTCATTTTGAGACATTAGTATTTCTTTTTGCCGGCTTAATTTACTGCATTTTTGTATTTTCTCCTTTCATAAATTAAATTCAATATATCTTCTGTTACCCTCTTTCTCTGCGCATGTCAAGTTCCGTAGGCCCAAATTGAGGAGCAAATCTTAAAGGTCATGGAACGTGTCAGTATCTACATCTACATCCGTACTCCGCAAGCCGCCTAACGGTGTGTGGCGGAGGGTACCCTGAGTACCTCTATCCGTTCTCCCTTCTATTCCAGTCTCGTATTGTACGTGGAAAGAAGGATTCTCGATATGCTTCTGTGTGGGCTCTAATCTCTCTGATTTTATCCTCGTGGTCTCTTCGCGAAATATAAGTAGGAGGGAGCAATAGACTGTTTGACTCTTCGGTGAAGGTATGTTCTCGAAACTTCAACAAAAGCCCATGCAAAGCTACGGAGCGTCTCTCCTGCAGAGTCTTCCACTGTAGGTTATCTATCATCTCCGTAACGCTTTCGCGATTACTAAATGATCCTGCAACGAAGCGCGCTGCTCTCCGTTGGATCTTCTCTATCTCTTCTATCAAACCTATCTGGTGTGGATCCCACACTGCTGAGCAGTATTCAAGCAGTGGGCGAAAAAGCGTACTGTAACCTACTTCCTTTGTTGTTGGATTGCATTTCCTTAGGATTCTTCCAATGAATCTCAGTCTGGCATCTGCTTTACCGACGATCAACTTTATATGAACATTCCATTTTAAATCACTCCTAATGCGTACTCCCAGATAATTTATGGAATTAACTGCTTCCAGTTGCTGACCTGCTATTTTGTAGCTAAATGATAAGGGACCTATCTTTCTATACATTCGCATCACATTACACTTGTCTACATTGAGATTCAATTGCCATTCCGTGCACCATGCGTCAGTTCGCTGCAGATCCTCCTGCATATCAGTACAATTTTCCATTGTTGCAACCTCTCGATACACCACAGCATCATCTGCAAAAAGCCTCAGAGACTTTCCGATGTCATCCACCAGGTCATTTATGAATATTGTGAATAGCAACGGTCCTATGACACTCCCCTGCGGCACACCTGAAATCACTCTTACTTCGGAAGACTTCTCTCCATTGAGAATGACATGCTGCGTTCTGTTACCCAGGAACTCCTCGATCCAAGCACACAACTGATCTGATAGTCCGTATGCTCTTACTTTGTTCATTAAACGACTGTGGGGAACTGTGTCAAACGCCTTGCGGAATTCAAGAAACACGGCATCTACTTGTGAACCCGTGTCTAAGGCCCTCTGAGTCTCGTGGACGAATAGCGCGAGCTGGGTTTCACACGGCCGTCTTTTTCGAAACCCATGCTGATTCCTACAGAGTAGATTTCTAGTCTCCAGAAAAGACATTATACTCGAACATAATACGTGTTCCAAAATTCTACAACTGATCGACGTTAGAGATATAGGTCTATAGTTCTGCACATCCGTTCGACGTCCCTTCTTGAAAACGGGGATGACCTGTGCCCTTTTCCAATCCTTTGGAACGCTTCGCTCTTCTAGAGACCTACGGTACACCGCTGCAAGAAGGGGGCAAGTTCCTTCGCGTATTCTGTGTAAAATCAAATTGGTATCCCATCAGGACCAGAGGCCTTTCCTCTTTTGAGCGATTTTAATTGTTTCTCTATCCCTCTGTCGTCTACTTCGATATCTACCATTTTGTCAACTGTGCGACTTCAAGAGAAGGAAGCACAGTGCAGTCTTCCTCTGCGAAACAGCTTTGGAAGAAGACATTTAGTATTTCGGCCTTTAGTCTGTTATCCTCTGTTTCAGTACCATTTTGGTCACAGAGTGTCTGGACATTTTGTTTTGATCCACCTACCGCTTTGACATAGGACCAAAATTTCTTACGATTTTCTGCCAAGTCAGTACATAGAACTTTACTTTCGAATTCATTGAAAGCCTCTCGCATAGCCCTCCTTACACTACATTTCGCTTCGCGTAATTTTTGTTTGTCTGCAAGGCTTTGGCTATGTTTATGTTTGCTGTGAAGTTCCCTTTGCTTCCGCAGCAGTTTTCTAACTCGGTTGTTGTACCACGGTGGCTCTTTTCCATTTCTTACGATCTTCCTTGGCACATACTCATCTAACGCATATTGTTCGATGGTTTTGAACTTTGTCCACTGACCCTCAACACTATCTGTACTTGAGACAAAACTTTTGTGTTGAGCCGTCAGGTACTCTGTAATCTGCTTTTTGTCACTTTTGCTAAACAGAAAAATCTTATTACCTTTTTAATATTTCTATTTACGGCTGAAATCGTCGATGCAGTAACCGCTTTATGATCGCTGATTCCCTGTTCTGCATTAACTGATTCAAATAGATCGGGTCTGTTTGTCACCAGAAGGTCTAATATATTATCGCCACGAGTCGGTTCTCTGTTTAACTGCTCAAGGTAGTTTTCAGATAAAGCACTTAAAAATATTTCAATGGATTCTTTGTCCCTGCCACCCGTTATGAACGTTTGAGTCTCCCAGTCTATATCCAGCAAAATTAAAATCTCCTCCCAGAACTATAACATTTCCCTAAGGGGCTCCATCACTAGCCTAACGTTGGAGCTCCCAATAACTAATAAACCCCTCCCCCCGTGTGCCTGCTCGGACCTTGCTGAAGGAGCAGCCACATGTCCATTCACATTGACCCTCCGCCTCGTGCGCCGCGAACGCCACTGAACCCGCCACTCCCCTTGGGGAGAGGGTGGCCCAACCGCGCCCGGTACCCGCGAAGATCTCTCGACAGCAGGGACAGTGGGTGAAGCATCTAATACCTGGGGTGCACCATGCGACGCACCAGACTCCCCACTGCCGCTACACTCCGAGGCAGCAGCCTGAAGACGGCTGACCGCGGCCATCAACACGCTCAGCTGTTCGCGAAGAGTGGCCAGCGTCTGTACACAGCAGTCACACATCCTATCCATCCTAAGGAATCAATTTACCGAAGAGACTTAATCAACTTTTAAGTAGACTGCTAATTCACTAAAGGCGATTGATTACTGACTAAACTGTGATTGCTAACCACTTCTTGTGGAAAACAATGAAAATAGCACTACCTGTCTCTGGACTGTATTCAAAACAAACACTAGCACTACTTGCACTATGGCTGACTACAAGGACTCTCTCTGACTGTATTCAAAACAAACACGAAATCTATGTAACACTATTACTAGCACTCGACAATTAAAGCTTCCTAAAAGCAAAAACACACGGAAGAAGAAGTGACAAGTAAGAAAAATACAGTTAATACTTAAATTAAGGTAGCTCGCTGCACAGCAGACGTGAAGCAGCCGGCGGTTAGGGCGACACATGAACTTACAACAAAAAAGTAATAACAGATAGAAATACATGTTCATGAACCTGAGAGAAAATCAGTCCATAAGTTTAAGCAAACGCTATCAGCAGTACAATGAGAATCAGCTTAATTTTTCAATTAACTCCTCGACAGAATAAAAGGAGTGACCCATGAGGAAACACTCCAGTTTCGATTTGAAAGCGCGTGGATTACTGCTAAGAGTTTTGAATTCGAGTGGCAGCTTATTGAAAATTGATGCAGCAGTATACTGCACACATTTTTGCACATGAGTTAAGGAAGTCCGATCCAAATGGAGGTTTGATTTCTGCCGAGTATTAACCGAGTGAAAGCTGCTTATTGTTGGAAATAAACTAATATTGGTAACAAGAAACGACAATAAGGAATATACATATTGAGAGGCCAATGTCAAAATACCCAGACTCCCTGAACAGAAGTCGACAAGAGGTTCGTGAACTCACACCACTTTTTGCCCGAACCTCCAGTTTCTGAGCCAAAAATATCCTTCTAGAATGGGAAGAGTTACCCAAAAACATAATACCATACGACATAAGTGAATGGAAATAAGCAAAGTAGACTAATTTACTTGTCGAAGTATCACTCACTTTCGGCACCGTTCCAATAGTGAAAATGGCAGTATTAAGTCTTTGAACAAGATCCTGAACGTGGGCTTTCCACGACATCTTACTATTTATTTGAATACCTAGGAATGTGAACCGTTCAGTTTCACCAATCATATGCCCATGCTGTGAAATTAAAACGTCAGGTTTTGTTGAATTGTGTGTTAGAAAATGTAAAAACTGAAGCTTACTGTGATTTAACGTTAGTTTATTTTCTACAAGCCATGGACTGAGGTCATGTACTGCACTACTTGAAACGGAGTCAATGTTGCACCCAACATCCTTTACTACCAAGCTAGTGTCATCAGCAAACAGAAATATTTTATAGTTACCCATAATACTTGAGGGCATATCATTTATATAAATAAGGAACTGGAGCGGCCCCAACACTGATCCCTGAGGAACCCCCTCCCCCTTGACAGTACACCACTCAGATCCCTCATCACACTGTATTACTTTCCCCCATTCCCGTAGATCGTTCCCTAATGATCTTCCTGAAACACTCTACAACTTCTGATTCTGTCAGTTCTTTCAGGTGCCATCTCCTTAAATTCCCACCTTTTTCCAGTTTCTTCAGTTTAATCTACAGTTCATAATCAATATATTGTGATCAGAGTCCACATTTGCCCCTGGAAATGTCTTACAATTTAAAATCTGGTTCCTAAATCTCTGTCTTACCATTATATAATATATATGAAATATTGCAGTATCTCCAGGTCTCTTCCACGTATACAATCTTCTTTCATGATTTTTGAACCAAGTGTTAGCTATGATTAAGTTATGCTCTGGGCAAAAACCTACCAGGCGGCTTCCTCTTTCATTTTTTACCCCCATTCCATATTCACCTACTACGTTTCCTTTTCTTCCATTTCCTACTGCCGAATTCCAGTCACCCATTAATATTAAATTATCATCTCCCATCACTATCCGAATGATTTCTTTTATCTCATCACACATTTCATCAATTTCTTCATCATCTGCGGACTACTTTTACGACTTTGGTAGGCGTGGGATTCGTGGCTATCTTGGCCACAACAATGCGTTCACTATGCTGTTTGTAGTAGCTTACCTGCATTCCTATTTTTATTAATTATTAGACCTACTTATGCATTAGCTTCATATTAGCCTTCCTAATACTAAAAACTATATCCGATGTTAACAATGACGCCGGTGGATGGACTATCAGGAAATTACTGACCGTCGAGAAAGTCACAAATATAACCGACAAGCTAATGGGCCCTTCACAGGAAAAGGTTTTTTGCCAGAAAACGGGGAAAATTGAAACCCAGCAAATGAGTAAAAAAATGTATATTCACTGACAAAAAAAATAGTGTACGCACACAACTTACACAACAATAGTCTGGGATTACTCTATTACGTAATACAGTTTTTGTGATTGTATCTTGCAGCTTTAGTTATTTTTAATTAAAAGAGGCTTTAAAAGGACAGAAAGAACGTGTTGGACTACGCTACAGATCGTTCTGTTAGCACATTCTTTACTTTGTAATCACTTTCGTTGACTTCGGCAACTCTCAACAGAAATCTCCAACCTAACCGAGACAATGTGCTACGATACAGCCGAGATCATGACAAGAGAATGGGCTACATCACACTCGAAGTAAATGTATATAGGTAAGGATCCCCATGACCTGTATACGTCTGTTATAAAAAATCTCCAAGCCACTCTCCTCAAATAGACCGCAATCTTCTCTTGACCTTCAACTGTTACTATTTCAGAATTAGAAACCAGATTCAAAGAAAATTTGGCTACAAGGCACAAAACTAGACAAATAAAAATAATAAAAGTGAGAACGTGACACATGTTAGCAATAACCATAAACAGGAGATTTACAGAAAATATAATTGAGAAAGGAAATCATTAATATTATCGACCGTTTAGGAACTCTAGGCTACGAAATGGATAAAACCACATATCGAATAAGTGGTGGAAGAGTTAGTGTGTTTTAAGATTAAATCCAAACAAGAATTAGAGAAAAATATATCGAAGCAAGGCCTCTATTACGAAAAATTGCTAAATCTCGAGACAAATTGTGTCCTTCTGTATTAGATGAAATGTTTTGGCCCCTAGTACGGATGAAACAGTATCTGCAGTATCAACAGGAACTTCGGACATGTGTTTCATATTTCATCCAAGCCTGCAGTCTATAAATATTTAAACAAAATACTAAAACAAAATACCACTACAGGGGAATTACTTACGAAGTAGTTCTTGGTAAAGAAACACAGGACACAATTACGTATGTAGGCTTAATACGAACTACAACTGTGTTTATAAATCGTTATAGTTGCCTTGGACTAACGACGAGCAAATATCAATATAACCTGTACGCTTTTCAAAGCTGTTATCCATGAAAAAGCCAAACTACGTATCGTGAACAAAATACAATTTAACACCGAAACAATGACATTAGCTGACAATGGGCACAGACTTTAGTCAATGGGCACTGTTGAAAATTTGTGCCAGACCAGGATTAGCACCCGAGTCCCCTGGTTATGAGGGAGAGGCAATGATCACTGTGTCCGAATTACACAGTGGTCAACAGAATAGCACGAACTGCCCGAGCATGCCGTTCTTTAGATCCAAATTCTCAATTTCTCCATAGACTGCTAATGCACTGCTCCTTGAACATAATCCTCCTCCCTTTAATTATACAGTACATGGCCAAAAAAACAGACACCGAATATATGCAAACTTGGCCTTACGAACATTGCAGACGTCGTCTATGTAACACACGTCAAACTTCAAAGAATTTACCAATTCGTTGCATTGTTTACTATAGACCACAAATCAAGTAACGTAAAAAAAGCACTGCGTCTATTGAGATCATGATTCAGAGTTAAAAAAAAACTAATAAGTCGCCTACATATTACAGTTGCTGCCGAAAGAGGAGAACCATTATTTTCCCACAAAAGGAAATATAGTTAAAATTACGCTTCTATTTCGGTTAGTTTATGCGGTTACTAAAATTTGCAGTGAAAGTTACATAGTGGACTCTACCCTCCCCCCACCAGAAACGTAGTTATCGTGGCTGTTGTGAGACTTTTGTACACAGTTAGAGAAAGTGTGTTAAATGTGGCGCGGACGGAAACGCTAGGCTACGCTACAGGGCAATCTGCTCGCACAACGTTTAGTCGGCATTCATAATCGTTGGCGTAAACAACTCTCAATCAAATTACCACCTTCCAACCTAACTTAGATCTCGGGCTACACTACCAATCGGCCTGTCATCACAACCAAAAATTCATTGAGGGGGGTGGGGGGATTTCCTGTAGCTCTCTCTAATGTATCTCTAGGCAAAACTGCCAGTTTTGTCAGACTCAACAGCAAGATTTACCAATGGTAAACACTTTTGAGACGGCTCGTAATTTTAGAATAGTCCTCTTCGTCTTACTTGGCATAAATTGTTCGCTGGCGTCCCAGCAGCTAGCTCCCTCAGTGTCTGCTTCTGCCATCGCACCACGCAAGTCTGCTGTTGTCCTAGCAGACCGAACGCACCGCACATCCGATAACTTCGGAACCACTCACTGGCCAGTTAGCAACTGAGCGGAACACTGTTTACATCGTGAAAGGAAAACTATGCAAAGATGTACACTTAAATGGCACGACTGAGTAGCACACACACAGTAATATCTGAGGAATGTCCTTCGACACGCGCAGAACGAAAGTCTTCTCGCGAACGTACAGCGTCTCTGAAAAAAAATCTCGTGACTATATTCCGGTGTTACGGCCAGGTTCTCATACAAATGAGCAAAAAAGGGTACATTTGAAATTCTTTTTGAGACAATGAAAATACATTCGAAAGATCTGTTTGGGAATTACGAGTGATAATACTATGAGCTTAATTTTAGATTTTCAATAAAAAATGGCGCCCGTAATTATGATTTGATCAAGGGCCTGCGAGACTGGAGTACGCAGAGCGCGTGCAGTGTGGCACCTCATATGTTACCTGAATTCAAAAATGGGTAACATCAGTTGATACTACATTATTCCTCTGAAATTGAAAATGGATAACATCAGTCGATAAAACATAAAATTTATGGGAGCGTATACCTAACCGCAATGAAACAACCTTAAATTTAACGATACAGTGCTAATTTTTGAGGGTTTGTTTCACTCCTTATGCCTACACAAAAATTAGTTAATATTAACAAATGTCATATTATAGCTATAAGTTCCTAAGAAAAGTGTTTACTTTTAGGGGTCAGAGGTAGATGTTAAGAGAACGAACCACTTTTAATTTATGCTGCATGCCGTTCTGAGAAAATAGTTACCCGAAAAAAATGTGTTCAAAGTTTAGGGAAAACATTTAGTTATATTATTACTTCGATTTGCATGAACTGAGTGTTACATATATATTTTTAATGTCGCTGAAAACGAATCTGAAGTCAGATTTTCAATATTCAAAACAGCTAATCCAATACGGAGGGCAACCGATTATGTTTTGACCAATTTTTACCAAAAATGTATTTTCGTTATTTACGTTTAGTCTGCAAGTCAAGGAGTATTTATCAACCCTTGCTCTACCTCTGATTGTTCCTAGACAGCAACTTCCTGTTCTTCTTGGCAGGAAAAGCCGATCTGTCAAAGCTGGATATGCAGCACTCGGCAGCCTGCACTTGATATTCGTCCGTATTTTCGGTGAGTATGTTTGCATGCATTCTGCAGTATGAATCATTTTGAGCACGTGCGACACGGGACGAGTTATCATCTACATCTATATGGATACCCTGCAAAACACATTTAAGTGCCTGGCAAAGGGTTCATCGAATCACCTTCACAACTGATAATTAATTGAAACCCTCAGCTGCCGACAGGTGTTGTTGATATACTTCGATGGGGACAGCTGAAAAGTGTGCCCCTACTGGGACTCGAACCCAGAATCTCCTGCTTACAAGGCAGACGCTCAATCCATCTGAGCCATCGAGGGCACACATGAACAGCACGACTGCAGGAATTTATCCCTCGCACGCTTCCCGTGAGACTCACATCCCCAACCGTCCACAATCCGCATACGTAATGTACTTAATAGGTATTTGTCCATCCACTCATTACTGGCTCACACTAAGGTGACGATTCCCGTAAGAGTTCCGGCAACCTGTGCGCATTCGCACAGACGAAGGTCAATGGCTGGGTAACGTTTAACCATAGATATGAAGATAGTAACTGCTCTCGAAAGAACAGGCGCCACTGACGACCTTGCAACTCTTCTAGAATACATGATAGACCGGCCGATGTGGCCGAGCGGTTGTAGGCGCTTCAGTCGGGAGCCACGCGACCGCTACGGTCGCAGGTTCAAATCCTGCCTCGAGCATGGGTGTGTGTGATGTCCTTAATTTAGTTAGGTTTAAGTCGTTCTAAGTTCTAGGAAACTGATGACCTCAGATGTTAAGTCCCAAAGTGCTCAGAGCCATTTGAACCATAAGTCCCTATGTTTACACACTACTTACAGTAACTTATGCTAAGGACAACACACACACAACCATGCCCGAGGGAGGACTCGAACCTCCAACAGGGGGAGCCGCGCGAACCGTGACAAGGCGTTGGACACATGGCGGGTACCCCGCGCGGCTCATGGCAGCCGTGACACTGCTTCAAACAATGGACTGTAGAAACTTTTGTAAAGCACGGATTAAAAAAAAAAAACTTTCTGTTCCAAGAGTCTAGACAAGTACACCTTTAAAAAATGCAACTACAAAGAAATTGAATTTTCGAACGTTTTGAATGAGAACCTGTCCTTATGGAACACCGTTGATCAAATGTCACAGGGATTATATACTCAGGTTTCACATGTGGATTAACACTTTCTAATCAATATCCGGAATGAGCAGGGCTTAAAACATTGAAGAGTTAAATTTCAAGGGCCGTTCTCTTGTATGCAAATAGTTTCACAGTAGAAATTTCTCTAGTTTTATTTATTAATTAATTTATTTATTTTTTGCTGTAGGTAAAGAAGGATAGCATTGTGAGGAGGGGGAAGGGGGGGGGGAGGAATCTTGCATCTCCCACCTTGGAATTCTCAGTACAGAATTTTTATTCATTACGAGATTCTTAGCCACTTGCAGAAGTGATTTCGAGTGATTCTGCAAAACTTTTCCTTTAGCCAATCGTAGCAACTATAGGATTCCGTTCCTGCTGCATGACATGTCTCGGAACTTAAACTGACCAACTCATTTGCATAAAGAGCTAGCTTATCATCCGCTTCTTTACTTGCGTAGACCGTTCATGGTCTGCAAAGAATTTTTTTCTTTAATCGTTTTTTTATGTCTTTTATAAACTGCAACACTTTCTAAACTTTCTAAACTTAGCGCCGTTGAAGCATGGTCTTTTACTGAATGATCAAAAAGCAATGCTGACAGCTGGAGTCCAAGGTTTTTGTTAATCAAGCCGTTTGTATTCTTGTGTTGATATCTCCGTACAGTCTTTCATTCCCTAACGCATATTTCTTTATATCTAATTGAGAAGTGAAATACCGGTTTTCATAGATGCAGATTTAAAATATTTTAATATAACGCAATAAATATTTCATTAAAATTTTCATCCCCTTATGCTCGAAGTTCCAAAACCAGAAAAACACGTAGTTTTTAAAAATTGTAACATATTAGCCGAATACGAATTGTCAGATATATTTAGCAATCCTTTCATAATGAACCATTTTCTGAAACATCTCACACCCTTTAGGGGTTGGGTTTTCAAAAACAATTAAACACGTATTCTTCTATTTAGAGCCGAGGAGCCAAATTCAAATCTTCATCCATTTAATTCTAAAAATGCTTTCATAGTGAAATATTTCATAAAACATTACATCCCCTATTTCACTCTATTAGTGAGTTAAATTTCCAAAAGCAACGAAACACATTTTTTTTACATCCAACCGAGATGTCAAATACCTATTTTCATAGATGTAGCTATAAAAATGCTTCAGTAGTTCTTTAATAATGATTTATTTTCAAAAAACCTTCACTAATTATTTTATCCCCCAATGGAAGAATTTCGGAAAATGCTAAAAACCTGTTTCTTTTTTGTATCTGACTGAGACACCAAATGTCAATTTTCGTAGTTTTGTAGTTATAGCTTCAATAGGGACATAGGGACATATTAAAAAAAAAAAAAGACTTTCAGCCCATGTTTCACCCCCATAGGAGTGAAATTTCGAACAATCTCTTCTTAAATGATGCTTTCAGCGTAAGATTTACACCTTCATCAAATTTCAAGTCCGTATACTTTGCAGGTTGGGCTGGAAGGCTATGGGTCAGTGAAACCTGTGCCCCTATTGCACCTTCTTGGAGGTTGTAGTTCCAAAAACAGTGAAACACGTAGTTTTCAATAACACAATATTCATAGATTTCGCTTTAAAAACTCTTTCGCACTGAAATACTTTCATAAAACATTACATCCTATATTCCACCCTCTTAATCGTTCAATGTATCAAAAACATGTTTTCATATATTTCATGAAACATTTCATCCTCTGTGATATGGGGTATGGTAGTGACACACCAAAATCACAATAGTAATCCGTTGTAGTTGCTACATATTTTATTACAATCAAAAGCATTATAAAATCACAAGGCCAGATCAGTTGGACAAATAATAAATAAATTTCGTTAAGTGGAACGAGACCCATAAAACTTGAAATTTGAATATGACTAGGTATATATACTTAGGTAAAGCTTTACTTAAATAGCACAAATGTCCATAAAATTCATAGCAGAACTCTCACTACTTGCAATCAGGGGAGAAACAGATTAAGCGTAAGAATACAGATATTTAACGTTCGGCTTGCCAACTTTCCTAAACAAAACTGTATAAAAATGACTAAAACAATTAAGGGGGTCCTTTAATTTTGACTAAACGGACCTTCAAATTTACTTACTCAGTTGATTAATCAACAATATTCTTAGAATGATTACAACTAGAACATGACTATATGACAATACCCTTAAAATAAGGTTGCTTCAATATTTCGTGTGAATTGGCGATAGACGCGAGCAGACCAAGGATTCAAATCAATACAAGAGATCCACGAGGCAGAGAATGACATAGAAATATACTCAACATGGCAATGCAATTGAACTTTGGATGCTATAGTTCAGCACCGGAAAGATGGAATCACGCAAAAGTGACAACATAACCCAAGATGTAAAGGAGAGGACATGGCCTCAAATATCTCTCTGCCGCCGTGGTGCTCTGCTCCCAGTATGCTAGCGTCGACCGCTGCCAGTTATCTCTAACACAACACACATCAAGAGCAGACAATTTTCTGAGACATAAACTACACAACCCTATCTGGAGAACAGGTGAGCAATACAACTGGACTGAAACCAATGAGCCTCCGTGAGTTACTTGGCCAGTGCCAGCCCTTAAACTTTGATTAATAAGATCGCTAAAAATCATACCGAAGTTAAGATGACGAGACTTATCTCCAGGTTCGCCATATTAGTGGCAGAGACAATGAATTGGCGACGCTCTTATCCCTATGTTCGCGGCAGAGTCTGGGGAAGGCAAGGGCCACGTGGAGCCGGATCTGGGGGTCAATTTCCTTCTCTCCGAGACACCCGGCTTCTTCTGCGACTTAGCCAGCAAACAGGCCGAGGACCCCGGGTTGGGACCGATTCGGCAGCAGTTGGCGGATGGCGAGGTCTTCGGGGGGTGGGGTGGGCGGGGGGTGTCTTGTGTAAAGGGGAAGACAACCGTGGTGAAGGGAAGGTCTGTATTCCACAGGAACGAGTTAGCATGGCACTCAGATATTTCCACGATTCGGCGGTAGGGGATCATTTGGGGTTCTACAAGACCTTGAACAGAATTCGGGAACACATGTTTTGGCCCAACCTATATGGCGATGGCATGCGATTTGTTGGCAACTGTGTCCAGTGTAAGCGCGGTAAGCCCGATGTTGGGCCGCACAGAGAACTACTACAGTCGGTTAGCGAGCAGTGTCCTCTGGACCGCGACTCAAAGATCGAAACATCGATCGACGGAAACTGGCGCCAGAAACGCACCAGCTCACTCTATTTCATCCCCTTAGGGGTTGAACTTCCAAAAACACGAAAATACGTATTTTCTTATTTGTAACCTTGAAGTCAAATACCAATTTTCGTAGATATAGCCTTAAAAATACTTCCATTGTCCTTCCATAATTTTTTATCTCAAGATAAAATGTTCACCTACTATTTCACCTCATAGAGGTTAAATTCCCAATAATACTGGAACACATATTTCTTTATTTCTGACCTAGAAACCAGATACAAATTTTCGTCTGCCTAGCTTCAAAATTACCTTAATAGCTACATGTTTCAAAAATCCTTTCATTTCCTGTGTATCCCCCTTAGAGGTGGAATTTCGAAATATGCAGTATAAGCGGTATAAGATCAACAACCTTTCCAAATCTCAAGGTTTATTTTCCTTGGCGGTCTGGACTGTGTGAATTTCATAGTAATGGCCTCCACACACACACACACACACACGCACACACACACACACACACACACACACACACACACACACACACACACCACTAACAATGCCACCACCACCTCCTGGGGAAATTTCTGCAGACGCCCTTGTTCCACTGCAGTCATATTTTGCCGACGACCTACATTTAGCAGCGTGGGAGGGATAGTGTCGTGCAACAGACAGTATACTCAGTAGACAACGAACTGTTCGTTGTGAAATCAGGGACATAGGAACCGAGACTGACACAGAAGGTGCTGAAGGTGAAGCACACTAGACTCGTGTCTACCACGGCTTCAAATAGTATCGATTTACTATGAACGGAATTTCCGAAAAGTGATTTTACAGTAAATTCAGTACCGATGGTGAGGATATACAACGAAAAACATTTCTATAATATTTCAGAAATAATGAAACATTCCACTCAAGTCGCGCGGCAGAAAACGCAATGGATATGCTTGCACTTAAGACGGAAGGCCCCACGTGCTTACGCAGGCTTACGACAGATCGCAAAATTCGGCAGTAGGCGTAAGCCAACCTCTTGTGCTGCCATCTGTTATTGATGCCGAGCATCAAGGTCTCAGTAGTACGACCATCCACTGGAGAGTAGTTGCTTTATAAGTACTCCGTCTTCAGGCCACGAGTGACCTACTGGGACAGCACCATCCGACCGCCGTGTCATCATCCGTGGAGGATGTGAACAGGAGGGGCGGGGATCAGCACACTGTTCTCCCGGTCGTTATGATGGTTTTCTTTGACCGGAGCCGCTACTATTGGGTCGAGTAGCTCCTCGATTGGCATCATGAGGCGGCCTGGATGATCACCCATCCAAGTGCCTTCAACGCCCGACAACGCACTTAACTTCGGTGATCTCACGTGAACCGATGCAACCTCCGCGGCAAGTCCGTTGCTGCAGATATTTTAGAGTAGTTGTTACGTTTCATAATTATCTAGTTTACGGGGAAAATGTAAAAAAGGCGATTGTCACCGAAGCTACAACTAATCTGAATTTCTGGTTAGTTATCAAGTGGTCTTATGTGCAAGCCTGATTTTTTCATCCTTTGCGGTGGGAATGATTCAAACCCGTCATGTTCTTCTTATGAGGTGTTCTATTTATTTTGCACACAATGATCGTTTGTAGTTGTATTGAGCTACCACCTTGATAAATTTTTGGATGGCGCACGTATCATAACTGAGATCTGCGCTTGCGCTTAATGGCTGAAGGTCAATTAGCGTAATGAGTAGTAGCGAATGTTATAGTAACATGTTTGTAAATTATTTCAGGTAAATTACCTTAGTAGTGTAATATTATCAGTATACCAGTACAGTATGTGGGCCAATTACGTTAGTCATGGAATACTATCCGTATAAGACTATGTCACCTTGATGTCCCGGAATTTGCTTCAATTTTGGAATCCACGAAAGAACTGGAAATTTTCCTTTACACAGCTTTCCATATAATTTCTATTACAGTGATTCGGTCTTGTCTGTCACTCGACTTTTCTGACTATGAAATAAATTCTATCGCTCATGTGCTTATTACCTCTTCGTGTTTCCATTTGCCGATATTGCGCATAAACACATACATATCTCAACGTTGCTATGTACATTGATGGAACGACACACTTTTCTGTGGCCACACTGCAGTTTAGAGATAGAAAAACCGATCAGTTAAAACGACATGGGTATTTTAGTTCTGAATAACCGATGTCTTTCGGTATTTGTTTGCTCTCGGTTATAACAAGTATCTTTTTATATTTTCCTGATAACCACGTAAAAACAGGTATACCAATTAGCCACAGTTGTCGTAGTAAAATTTTTAGTTTTCAAATAAACCTTTTTTAAAAAAGACGAGTAATTTTTATTCGTAAGATTTCCATAGCTCTGAGATACTGCGTTATTACAGAAAAAATGGGAAAAGTGATGTATGCCACTTTAATAACACTGCTGATAGAAACGAGCAACAAGTGAATTGGTCCAACATTGCCGAGACAATACTGTGCCTGTTATACAAGCAGTGCGCGAGAATGGACGCAGTTTCTCGCTGTTGTCGAACGTCAGTTGTAACGCAGAATGGCACCATCTGGAAGCCTGGAAGTATTTTACGATATGCAGTACGAGTGAAGCACAATGGTCGATTTGGTCGACTTGCGACATCATACAAGGAAAAAAGTTAAAATTTTACAAATCATTCATAGTTCGGGATAAAAATAGAAAGTGCCTGATCTGCTGCCTGTGTCTACGTTATCTGCTTTTAGCCGTTAACAGAGAAATTAAAACGAAAAAGAGAGTTCTCCTGCCGCAGTTTTCACTCTTTATCGCTGGATTATACGTAATGCCCGCATAGTGCTGTGATAACAGATTTAAATATAATTTTTGAGCAGAGTTCTAAAAACTAAAATCAGTAGGATAATACTGGCAGTTTTCTGTGGTATAGAAGTACTCGCTATATTTTGAGAGAAACAGCGAACAGCGGACAAAGTTTTATTGGACTATTTAATTTAAAGAAATTAGAATTATATTAATACCGTCAGTTGCTCACGGGCGTTGATAAATATCAACGTGGACAAGTGAAAATGTGTGCCACGACCGGGACTCGAACCCGGGATCTCTTGCTAAAATGACAGACGCTCTATGCATCTAGGCCACCGAGGGCACAGTGTATGGTTCGACTGCAGGGACTATCTCGCGCACGCCTCCTGCGAGACTCACATTCTTACCTTGAATGTCCATACACTACAGTCGTAGAGTCCCACTCCAACACACTCATTCCTCGTGGAAGACATGTTCATATCCATATAAGAGACTCAAACGTTCATAACGGGTGGCAGGGACAAAGAATCCAGTGAAATATTTTTAAGTGCTTTATCTGAAAACTACCTTGAGCAGTTAAACAGAAAACCGACTCGTGGCGATAATATATTAGACCTTCTGGTGACAAACAGACCCGAACTATTTGAATCAGTTAATGCAGAACAGGGAATCAGCGATCATAAAGCGGTTACTGCGTCGATGATTTCAGCCGTAAATAGAAATATTAAAAAAGGTAGGAAGATTTTTCTGTTTAGCAAAAGTGACAAAAAGCAGATTACAGAGTACCTGACGGCTCAACACAAAAGTTTTGTCTCAAGTGCAGATAGTGTTGAGGATCAGTGGACAAAGTTCAAAACCATGGTACAATATGCGTTAGATGAGTATGTGCCAAGCAAGATCGTAAGAGATGGAAAAGAGCCACCGTGGTACAACAACCGAGTTAGAAAACTGCTGCGGAAGCAAAGGGAACTTCACAGCAAACATAAACATAGCCAAAGCCTTGCAGACAAACAAAAATTACGCGAAGCGAAATGTAGTGTGAGGAGGGCTATGCGAGAGGCTTTCAATGAATTCGAAAGTAACGTTCTATGTACTGACTTGGCAGAAAATCCTAAGAAATTTTGGTCCTATGTCAAAGCGGTAGGTGGATCAAAACAAAATGTCCAGACACTCTGTGACCAAAATGGTACTGAAACAGAGGATGACAGACTAAAGGCCGAATTACTAAATGTCTTCTTCCAAAGCTGTTTCACAGAGGAAGACTGCACTGTGCTTCCTTCTCTAGATTGTCGCACAGTTGACAAAATGGTAGATATCGAAGTAGACGACAGAGGGATAGATAAAAAATTAAAATCGCTCAAAAGAGGAAAGGCCGCTGGTCCTGATGGGATACCAGTTCGATTTTACACAGAGTACGCGAAGGAACTTGCCCCCCTTCTTGCAGCGGTGTACCGTAGGTCTCTAGAAGAGCGAAGCGTTCCAAAGGATTGGAAAAGGGCACAGGTCATCCCCGTTCTCAAGAAGGGACGTCGAACAGATGTGCAGAACTATAGACCTATATCTCTAACGTCGATCAGTTGTAGAATTTTGGAACACGTATTATGTTCGAGTATAATGTCTTTTCTGGAGACTAGAAATCTACTCTGTAGGAATCAGCATGGGTTTCGAAAAAGACGATCGTGTGAAACCCAGCTCGCGCTATTCGTCCACGAGACTCAGAGGGCCTTAGACACGGGTTCACAGGTAGATGCCGTGTTTCTTGACTTCCGCAAGGCGTTTGACACAGTTCCCCATAGTCGTTTAATGAGCAAAGTAAGAGCATACGGACTATCAGATCAATTGTGTGATTGGATTGAGGAGTTCCTAGATAACAGAACGCAGCACGTCATTCTCAATGGAGAGAGGTCTTCCGAAGTAAGAGTGATTTCAGGTGTGCCGCAGGGGAGTGTCATAGGACCGTTGCTATTCACAATATACATAAATGACCTGGTGGATGACATCGGAAGTTCACTGAGGCTTTTTGCAGATGATGCTGTGGTGTATCGAGAGGTTGCAACAATGGAAAATTGTACTGAAATGCAGGAGGATCTGCAGCGAATTGACGCATGGTGCACGGAATGGCAATTGAATCTCAATGTAGCGAAGTGTAATGTGATGCGAATACATAGAAAGATAGGTCCCTTATCATTTAGCTACAAAATAGCAGGTCAGCAACTGGAAGCAGTTAATTCCATAAATTATCTGGGAGTACGCATTAGGAGTGATTTAAAATGGAATGATCATATAAAGTTGATCGTCGGTAAAGCAGATGCCAGACTGAGATTCATTGGAAGAATCCTAAGGAAATGCAATCCGACAACAAAGGAAGTAGGTTACAGTACGCTTGTTCGCCCAATGCTTGAATACTGCTCAGCAGTGTGGGATCCGCACCAGGTAGGGTTGATAGAAGAGATAGAGAAGATCCAACGGAGAGCAGCGCGCTTCGTTACAGGATCATTTAGTAACTGCGAAAGCGTTACGGAGATGATAGATGAACTCCAGTGGAAGACTCTGCAGGAGAGACGCTCAGTAGCTCGGTACGGGCTTTTGTTGAAGTTTCGAGAACATACCTTCACCGAAGAGTCAAGCAGTATATTGCTCCCTCCTACGTATATCTCGCGAAGAGACCATGAGGATAAAATCAGAGAGATTAGAGCCCACACAGAAGCATAGCGACAGTCCTTCTTTCCACGTACAATACGAGACTGGAATAGAAGGGAGAACCGATAGAGGTACTCAGGGTACCCTCCGCCACACACCGTCGGGTGGCTTGCGGAGTGCGGATGTAGATGTAGATGTAGAAGTATATGGTTCTGGCAATACCAGCCATGACCTTCTTCTGTGAAGATGCACAAGTATTCCCCGAACTGTTACGGGACTTGGTAAGAATGTGTTCCACGAGTAATGAATGTGTTGGTGTGGGACACTACGAATGTAGTGCGTGGACATGGAAGGTGAGAATGTGAGTCTCGCGGGAAGCGTGCGCGAGATAGTACCTGCAGTCACACTATCGTCTGTGCCCTCGGTGGCTCAGATGGGCAGAGAGCCTGCCATGTAAGCAGGAGATCCCGGGTTCGAGCCCCAGACAGGCACACATTGTCACCTGTCCCCGTTGATATATATCGACACCCGTGAGCAGCTGACGGTATTAATATAATTCTAATTTCGTTCTGGACGGCTGCAGGTCATCATAAATGTATTTGACGTTTTGATTCCATTTATCAAGAAACTGAGAAAATAAAAATTTTTATCTTTGTTTGATTTCTACGTTTACAAGAGGAAATAATGTAAATAAAATACTGAAAATCGGTTATTACAAGAACTGGTATTGTGACGGGCTTTAACAATTAGGTTAAAGTGAGGCTGGGAAACTGATAAGAGCCGAAAACCAGTTGTTTGAGCGATAACCGACATTCCCACTGCTGTTGTGAGTGGTAAGATTGACGCGCAAGGACATCTAGAACAGTTTCTCAGAAAGGTTACTGCAACTCTGATGTTCTCAAAATGAACGGGCCAGCCATTGGCGTCCGCGAGGGGGAAGGGGAGGGGGAGGGGAGGAGGTGGGGAGGGGAGGATAGGCAAAAGGGCACTTTCACCCGTCGCCCCTAACCATCCTTGGAATCTGGAGTAAAGAGTTTTTATTCGTTACAGTATACTCATACTCTTCCAGATAAGAATTCTCCACAATACTGCTAAACCTTAGCTTTGGCCAGTTGTAGCGCTTATAGAGTTAGGGTCTTGTAGCTTGATGCACCTCGTAACTGACCAGCTGATTTGTACACAGAGTGCCAGTTTCAGAATCATGCACTCCAGCCTCGACGCGCCTTCCCCCCTCCCCACCACTGGAAATATTTCTGCAGACTCCAGTCTGCCACTGTGCATATATTTTGATAACATCCTGGTTTTAATAGCATCGAAGGAACAGCATTGTGGAGTAAAGGGTAGACCTAGCACAGACCACACCATTCACAATGAAACGCATCACTTAGTAGATGGTGAAGTACTTTGAAGCTAGCCAGATAGAAACAGAACCTCCTGGCACTGTATCTAACCCAAATTCTAATCTTACAATAATCTCTTGTATGTACCTACCACGCCCTCAAAGAGCCAACGATTTACTATTATCAAAAGTTCCGAAAAATGAGGAAGAAATTGACCCACACTTTTTTCCGTTGTTCATTATTTCGATTACCCCATAAAGGGAATGGACTTGTAGCCACAGGTTACACAAGCGATAAATGGTTTAAAATACATAAAAAGAGATGACAATAGGAAACGATTTTTAAAAACACAATGATGCGGCTTTTACGATTTTTACAGGAAAAAAAATGGATGACAAAATAAAGGTTTTTCAAAAATATGCTGGTGGACAATATTGGGGATTTTTTATCTTTATAGATGACTAGCGGAAAAGCTTGGTGTTGACCAGGCATTTATTTACAGCTGTGCGTCCACGTCCGTACTATGCAGCGTCTGGCCTTGTCCTGAGTTTTTATGACGTATCTCCTGAAACATGTGTCGTACAATGATATAATTTTGTGGGTGCATTCAGCGTCATATGCGGATACTGTCTGCAAAATTTATTGCGAATATAGTAGCAAAGAAGTAACGAATTTAAATGTCACGAATGCTGTGATCCCCACACACTTGGGTGCAACCAATGTACACAGGATGCTTGGCTCGATCATTATGGCTACCATCACCGCTGGTCGAAATTGGACCAGCTGTGTCGACGTAGTGAAAATATAAATGTGCATAACATGGTAAACGTCCATTCTTTCTAGCCATCAGACCTGATCTACGATCAAAAATATCATGTAAAAGTGGTAGGGGCAACGGCCTTGCCGCAGTGGATACACCGGTTCCCGCCAGATCACTGAAGTTTAGCACTTTCGGGCGTGGTCGGCACTTGGATGGGTGACCATCCGGGCCGCTATGCGCTGTTTCCATTTTTCGGGTTGCACTCAGCCTTGCGATGCCAATTGAGGAACTACTCGACCGAATAGTAGCGGCTCCAGTCAAAGGAAACTACCACAACGAGTGGGAGAGCCAGCTCCTCCTCCACCCTCAGTGAGAATGACGTGGCGGTCGGATGGTCCTGATTGGCCACTTGTGGCCTGAACACGGAGTGCTTTCTTAAAGGAGTGCTCCCTACATAAAACTGACAGTCTTGACTCAGGTACTGTCCACGGTAAATGCTGCATTGGACCTACGAATACTATTAAAATAACGGTTTGAGTTCTCTTTAGTTGTCCAATCATCTGAAGTGAGTCCTTATTAAAGTAAGCTGAAAAATAGATTTTATGTTAATGGCGGATAAATTTTATGTTAATGGCGGCAAATTAACTTTACCCTAATGACACACAAGGTCAATGCCGTTCTATCACGTAAAGTATTCTCAGATCGAAATGTTTTGCATTACCAAATCTCCAATGTAGATCCATCATACCGCAATTATAATTCTCAAAATAATTTGGAGCTACGTTCAATGCATATTTAAATGCATCTTTCAAAACAATACCAGAATTCTCATTAGATCATCATTATCAGTGCCTAGAGTATTCCTATTATTTCGTCTACCAAAAACCGCGTCTCACTATGGCTTTTTCAGTACGCTGTTTTGTTTTCCACTGCTGACAATAGAAACGATCTGGCAGATGTGACATTGTAGATGTCCAGTATGCGTGTCTTAATGCAAATAAACCGTCTGGAACATTTACCCTTGAACCTCCCTAGAATGGGATTTCATGGAACGTTATTACTTTCCTGTGTCCATTTCTATCACACCAGCTGATCGCCACGACTGGGGAGAGTGAGGAGGGGGTGGGGTGAAAGTTGGCAGCACTTTGAGTGGCAGAAACCTCACGTTTCCGTCATTTGTTTTCATAATGACGTAGTGCCAATTCGTCACATTGGACGCTTTTCTCTCGGAAACGTTTACATTCATCGTCTGGATATCAATGTCGCCTTCTGAGGTATGCAGTCGCACCACTCTGTACGAAATAGGTTCTAAGCTGATGCAGTCGACAAGTAACGTCGAAATATATCGTCACCTCGAAATATATCGACACCTCGAAATAAATCCACACCCAGAAATAAATAGCCAACCCGAAATAAATCGCAACCTCGAAATAAATCGACACCATGAAAAAAATCGAAACTTCGAAATAAATCGACACCTCCAAAAGACAGCTACATCGAAATGATTCGATATCCCGAAATATATCGACATCTAGACGCATTTCAGCTTACCATATAGATCGATATCTCGAATCTCAACGACCTCTCGAGATAAATCGAGGTATAGAAATATATCGATATCTTGAAATATATTGGTACCTAGTAATATAAAGATATCTCTAAAAATACAATATCTAGAAATTTATGGATTACTTGAGATATAGAGGTTTCTTGAAATATATCGATATCTCGAAAGGAATCGATATCTGAAATACACCGATACATGGAAATATATCGATAGCTCGAAATAAACAGACAACCCGATTTGTTTCGGTATATCAAACTAAATCGATATCTCGACATAAACGGATACTTCGAAATCAATTGATACCTCGAAATAAATGGATGCCTCAATATAGATAGATATCTCGAAATAAATCGACGTCTCGGTATAATGAGTGCTTCGACATAAGTCGATATATCGAAATGAATCGATAATGGGAAAGAATGGACGTCTTGAAAAAAATCTGTACCCCTAAGAAAACGATTCTCGAAATAAATAGGTATATCGAAATATATCGCTATCTCGATAAATACCGATATCTAGTGGTCGGATATATGTTTCAAGTTGACTTGACATATCAGTATAGTTCGATATACATCAAAATACTTTGGATTTTCAATATACCGATAGATTTCTAGACCTCGGGGAAAAAATCGCCGATCCGACCTCAGTGCAAAAACGCAGACCTAGGGAAAAAACGCCGACCTCGGGGAAAAACGCAGACCTCGAGGGAAAAACGTCGACCTCGGGGTAAAACGCCGACCTCGTGGGAAAACGCCGACCTTCGGAAAACTGCCGACCTCAGGAAAAATCCAGTTCCATTAATTTACACAGACACTAATGTATGTCACCATTAGGTTCTCAAAATACAACCAAATTCCTGGTATTTATCACCTCACACAAAAAGTGGTCGTGACAGAAAAGTCTCGTTCTTTAAAAAGTTTAGAATGAGATGTTCTAAATATTGCAGTTTATCCATTTACAATAATCTACAAGCACTGCACAATGAGAAGAGACTGTCAACCACAGCACTTTGAAATAGTGGACAGCCAGGAAGACAGAGGTTGCATTGCTGTTTCTAATCCTCTGGTGCTTGAGATTTAGAATCCAGGATTGCCTCGAATGAGAACAGCAATAATGGATGTCCTGCACCAGTGTAGAACTTACTCTGGAACTCCACAGAAAATCACAAGGCACAATTATATCACATCATTCTCAGCAAATTACAGAAGCCTCTAATGGACGTAACAACGTTGTCACCTCCTTCACCAGTGAAAGATCTTAGTAGCTATTGAGTCAAGAGTAGGTGGCCAATTAATAATTTGTTGTTCAAAGCTAACTTCAGTGTATATGGGAATACTCAGTGGACATCTTTAACCATCATATTTTACTGTCTAAGATATGTCAACTTCCCAGACTATAAGTATAAGCAGAGCTTGGTCTTTCCCAATCCGAGATTGTTTAGAATGGGTATCAAGGGAATCAGATCCACTGGGCATTTAGAGCAACCTGCTTTAAACAATATGAGCAGGCAGTAGACACAGACACAGAATTTGGAATTTCTCTGTGAAGTGGTTACCTTCATCGTCTGAAAACTTATGTTGTGTGCTGCGCTATGTGGAGGTACTAATAGCAACACAGTAGAACACAGAAGAAGCTTATAAGTTGATGTAATCAGCCAGTAAGAAGCAGTAAACTTTAAGTTTTAGTAATCGATTATTGACTTATTATCCGGCTTTGGTGCCTTGACATTACCGACGACCTTAAGATTTTGCATGAAGAGAGGCCTAAAAGCTACGTTACACGAGAGAATGTGAAAAGTGTTCATATGTAGTAAAAACCTAAGAAATAAGCCCGTTTTCGTCATTTGCTATCAAATCGACGTATTGCCAGAGCGTTACATTGGCAGCTTTTCTCTCTGAAACGGTTACATTTATCGTCTGCAAACTAATGTCGCGTGCTAAGGAATGCAGAGACACTAAAAACAACACAGTAGAACATAGAGGAAGCTTCTAGGTTGATGTAATTAGCCCGTAGGAAACAGTACAATTCAGGTTTTAGTTATCGATTAGTTGGGAGCTCCAATGTTAGGCGCGTAATGGGGCCCCTTAGGGATACGGCGGCTAAGGAGGGGAAGAAATCCAGTGTGCACTTCGTGTGCATTCCGGGAGGAGTCATTCCTGATGTGGGAAGGGTCCTTCCGGATGCCATGAAGAGCACAGGGTGCAGCCAGCTGCAGGTGGTGGCACATGTCGGCACTAATGACGTGTGTCGCTTTGGATCTGAGGAAATTCTCTCTGGATTCCAGCGGCTATCTGATTTGGTGAAGGCTGCCGGTCTTTCTTACGAGATGAAGGCAGAGCTGACCATCTGCAGCATCGTTGAGAAAACCGACTGCGGACCTTTGGTGCAGAGCCGGATGGAGGGTCTGAATCAGAGGCTCAGACGGTTTTGCAACCTTATTGGCTGAAGATTCATTGACTTGCGCCATAGGCTGGTGGGGTTTCGGGTTCCGCTGAATAGGTCAGGAGTTCACTACACTCAGCTGGCGGCTACACGGGTAGCGGAGGCTGTGTGGCGTGGACTGGGCGGTTTTTTAGGTTAGAAGGCCTCGGGAAAGTGCGGGATGGGCTGCAATGTCAAAGGGTGCTTGGCAATTACAGGACGTGCTTGGATCAAGGAACAGTCGGAATTATAGTTGTAAATTGTTGTAGTTGCGCTGGAAAAGTCCCTGAGCTTCAAGCGCTAATAGAAAGCACAGAAGCTGATATCGTTATAGGTACAGAAAGCTGGCTAAAGCCTGAAATAAGTTCTGCAGAAATTTTTACGAAGTCTCAGACGGTGTTCAGGAAAGATAGATTAGGCAGAATTGGTGGTGGAGTGTTTGTGTCTGTCAGTAGTGGTTTATCTTGTAGTGAAGTCGAAGTAGATACTCCGTGTGAATTGGTGTGGGTGGAGGTTATACTTAAAAGCCGAATTAAGTTAATAATTAGCTCCTTCTACCGACCCCCAGACTCCGATGATACAGTTGCGGAACAGTTCAGAGAAAGTTTGAGTCTCGTAACAAATAAATACCCAACTCATACGGTTATAGTTGGTGGGGATTTCAACCTACCCTCGGTATGTTGGCAAAAATACTTGTTCAAAACCGGTGGTAGGCAGAAAACGTCTTCCGAGATTGTCCTAAATGCATTCTCCGAAAATTATTTCGAGCAGTTAGTCCACGAACCCACGCGAATTGTAAATGGTTGCGAAAACACACTTGACCTCTTGACCACAAACAATCCAGAGCTGATAGAGAGCATCATGACTGATACAGGGATTAGTGATCACAAGGTCATTGTAGCTAGGCTCAATACCATTTCTTCCAAATCCATCAGAAACAAACGCAAAATAATTTTATTTAAAAAAGCGGATAAAGTGCCACTAGAAGCCTTCCTAAAAGACAATTTCCATTCCTTCCGAACTGACTATGCGAATGTAGACGAGATGTGGCTCAAATTCAAAGACATAGTAGCAACAGCAATTGAGATATTCATACCTCATAAATTGGTAAGAGATGGAACGGATCCCCCGTGGTACACAAAAAAAGTCCGAACGCTGTTGCAGAGGCAACGGAAAAAACATGCGAAGTTCAGAAGAACGCGAAATCCCGAAGATGGGCTAAAATTTACAGACGCGCGAAATTTGGCACGTACTTCGATGCGAGATGCCTTTAATAGGTTCCACAACGAAACATCGTCTCGAAATTTGGTAGAAAATCCGAAGAAATTCTGGTCGTATGTAAAGTAGACAAGCGGCAAGACGCAGTCAATACCTTCGCTGCGCAGTGCCGATGGTACTGTTATCGACGACTGTGCTGCTAAAGCGGAGTTATTGAACGCAGTTTTCCGAAATTCCTTCACCAGGGAAGACGAATGGAATATTCCAGAATTTGAAACACGAACATCTGCTAGCATGAGTTTCTTAGAAGTAGATACCTTAGGGGTTGCGAAGCAACTCAAATCGCTTGATACGGGCAAGTCTTCAGGTCCAGATTGTATACCGATTAGGTTCCTTTCAGATTACGCTGATACTATAGCTCCCTACTTAGCACTCATATACAACCGCTTGCTCACCGATAGATCTATACCTACAGATTGGAAAATTGCGCAGGTCGCACCAGTGTTCAAGAAGGGTAGTAGGAGTAATCCATTTAACTACAGACCTATATCATTGACGTCGGTTTGCAGTAGGGTTTTGGAGCATATACTGTATTCAAACATTATGAATCACCTCGAAGGGAACGATCTATTGACACGTAATCAGCATGGCTTCAGAAAACATCGCTCTTGTGCAACGCAGCTAGCTCTTTATTCGCACGAAGTAATGGCCGCTATCGACAGGGGATCTCAAGTTGATTCCGTATTTCTAGATTTCCGGAAAGCTTTTGACACCGTTCCCCACAAGCGACTTCTAATCAAGCTGCGGAGCTATGGGGTATCGTGTCAGTTGTGCGACTGGATTCGTGATTTCCTGTCAGGAAGGTCGCAGTTCGTAGTAATAGATGGCAAATCATCGAGTAAAACTAAAGTGATATCAGGTGTTCCCCAGGGAAGCGTCCTGGGACCTCTACTGTTCCTGATCTATATAAATGACCTGGGTGACAATCTGAGCAGTTCTCTTAGACTGTTCGCAGATGATGCTGTAATTTAACGTCTAGTAAGGTCATCCGAAGACCAGTATCAGCTGCAAAGCGATTTAGAAAAGATTTCTGTATGGTTTGTCAGGTGGCAGCTGACGCTAAATAACGGAAAGTGTGAGATGATCCACATGAGATCCAAAAGAAATCCGTTGGAATTCGATTACTCGATAAATAGTACAATTCTCAAGGCTGTCAATTCAACTAAGTACCTGGGTGTTAAAATTACGAACAACTTCAGTTGGAAGGACCACATAGATAATATTGTCGGGAGGGCCAGCCAAAGGTTGCGTTTCATTGGCAGGACACTTAGAAGATGCAAGAAGTCCACTAAAGAGACAGTTTACACTACACTCGTTCGTCCTCTGTTAGAATATTGCTGCGCGGTGTGGGATCCTTACCAGGTGGGATTGACGGAGGACATCGAAAGGGTGCAAAAACGGGCAGCTCGTTTTGTATTATCGCGTTATAGGGGAGAGAGTGTGGCAGATATGATACACGAGTTGGGATGGAAGTCATTACAGCATAGACGTTTTTCGTCATGGCGAGACCTTTTTACGAAATTTCAGTCACCAACTTTCTCTTCCGAATGCGAAAATATTTTGTTGAGCCCAACCTACATAGGTAGGAATGATCATCAAAATAAAATAAGAGAAATCAGAGCTCGAACAGAAAGGTTTAGCTGTTCGTTTTTCCCGCTCGCTGTTCGGGAGTGGAACAGTAGGAGATAGTATGATTGTGGTTCGATGAACCCTCTGAAAAGCACTTAAATGTGAATTGCACAGTAGTCATGTAGATGTAGATGTAGATGATTTATTAGCCGGCTTTGGTGCCAGTGAAATAACCGACTACCTTAAGATTTGGCATTAAACAAGGTCTGGCAGCCACGTTACACGAGAGAATGTGAAAAGTGTTCATATGTACTAAAAACCAAGGAAATCCGCCCGTTTTCACATCTGCTTTCCAATCCACGTAATGCCAGATCGTCACATTGGCCGTTTCCTCTCTGAAACGGTTACATTTATTGTTTGCATAGCTATGTAGCGTGCTGCGGTTTGCGGAGACACTAAAAGCACCATAGTAAAACACAGAAGAAGCTTTTAATTTGGTGTAATAGCCAGTAAGAAGCAGTACAATTCAAGTTTTAGTTATCGATTATTGAATTTTTAGCCGGCTTTGGTGCCTTGGACATGAGCTAGGACCTTAAGATTTGGCATGAAGGGAGGTCTGGCAGCCACGTTGCACGGGAGAAAGTGAGAAGTTTTTATGTGCAGTAAAAACCTAAGAAATCCGCCCGTTTTCGTCATCTGCTTTCGAATCGACGTAATGCCAGATCGTCACATTGGCCGTTTTCCCTCTGAAACGGTTACATTTATCGTGTGCAAACTTATGTCGTGTGCTGCGGTATGCGGAGACACTAAAAGCACCATAGTAGAACACAGAAGAAGCTTCTAAGTTGATGTAATAGACAGTAAGCAACTGTACAATTGAAGTATTAGTTATCGATTAGTGAATTTTTAGAAGGCTTTAGTGCATTCGACATGAGCTAGGACCTTACGATTTAGTATGAAGGGAGGTCTATGAGCCATATCGCACGGGAGAATGTGATAAGTGTTCACATCTAGTAAAAACCTGAGAAATCCGCCCGTTATCGTCATTTGCTATCGAATCGAATTAATGCCAGATCGTCACATTTTCCGCTCTTCTTTCTGAAACGGTTACATTTATCGTGTGCCATGCTATGTCGCTTGCTGCGGTAGTCGGAGACACTAAAAGCACCATAGTAGAACAGAGAAGAAGCTTCTAAGTTGATCTAATAGCCAGTAAGCAGCTGTACAATTCAAGTATTAGTTACCGAGTACTGACTTTTTAGATGGCTTTAATGCATTGGACATGAGCTAGGACCTTACGTTTTAGTAAGAACGGAGATCTAGCAGCCACGTTGCACGGGAGAACGTGAAAAGTGTTCACATCTAGTAAAAACCTGAGAAATCCGCTCGTTTTCGTCATTTGCTATCCAATCGACTTAATTACAGATCGTCACATTGGCCGCTCTTCTCTCTGAAACGATTACATTTATCTTGTGCAAAGCTATGTCGCGTGCTGCGGTATGCGGAGACACTAAATACACCATAGTAGAACACAGAAGAAGCTTCTAAGTTCATGTAATACCCAGTAAGAAGCAGTACAATTCAAGTATTAGCTTTCGATTATTGACTTTTTAGCCGGCTTTGGTGCCTTGGACATGAGCTTGGACCTTAAGATTTTGCATGAAAGGAGGACTAGCAGAAGCGTTGCACGGGATAATGTGAAAAGTCTTCTTATGTAGTAAAAACCTGAGATATCAGTCCGTTTTCGTCATTTTTTATCAAATCGACCTTAAGCCAGATCGTTACATTGGCCGCTCTTCTCTCTGAAACGGTTACGTTTATCGTCTCCAAAGCAGTGTCACGTGCTGCGGTATGCGGAGACACTAAAAGCACTATACTAGAACACATAGGAAACTTCCAAGTTGATGTAGTAGCCAGTAACAAGTAGTACAATTCAAATTTTTGTTATCGATTATTCACTTTTTAGCCGGCTTTGGTGCCTTGGACACGAGCTAGGACCTTAAGATTTTGCATGAAAGGAGGACTAGCAGCCGCGTTGCACGGGAGAATGTGAAAAGTGTTCTTATGTAGTTAAAACCTGAGATATCCGTCCGTTTTCGTCATTTGTTATCAAATCGACTTAAAGCCAGATTGTTTCATTGGCCGCTATTCTCTCTGAAACGGTTACATTTATCGTCTGCAAACTTATGTTGCGTGCTAAGGAATGCGGAGACACTAAAAACAACACAGTAGAACACAGAAGACGCTTCTAGGTTGATGTAATTAGCCCTTAGGAAACAGTACAATTCAGGTTTTAGTTATCGATTATTGATTTATTAGCCGGCTTTGGTGCCAGCGAAATGACCGACTACCGTAAAATTTGGCATTAATCAAGGTCTGATGAGCCACGTTACACGAGAGAATGTGAAAAGTGTTCATATGTACTAAAAACCTAAGAAATCCGCCCGTTTTCGTCATTTTTTATCGTATCGACTTAAAGCCAGATCGTCACATTGGCCGGTCTTCTCTCTAAAACGGTTACATTCATCGTGTGCAAAGCTATGTCGCGTGCTGCGGAATGCGGAGACACTAAAGCCACGATAGTAGAACACAGAAGAAGTTTCTAAGTTGACGTAATAACCAGTAAGAAGCAGTCAAATTCAAGTTTTAGTTATTGATTAATGACTTTTTAGCCGGCATTGGTGCCTTGTACATGCGCTAGAATCTTATGATTTTGCATGAAGGAAGGTCTATCAGCCACATCGCACAGGAGAATGTGGAAAGTGTTCACATCTAGCAAAAACCTGAGAAATTCGCCCGTTTTCGTCATTTGCAATCGAATCGACTTAATGCCAGATCGAATATTGGCAGCTCTTCTCTCTGAAACGGTTACATTTATCGTGTGCAAAGCTATGTCGCGTGCTGCGGTATACGGAGACACTAAAAGCACCAAAATAGAGCACAGAAGAAGTTTCTAAGTTTATGTAATAGCCAGTAAGAAGCAGTACAATTCAAGTTTCAGTTGTCGATTACTGTCATTTTAGCCTTCTTTGGTACCTTGGACACGAGCAAGGACCTTACGATTTTGCATAAATGGAGGACTAGCAGCTCCGTTGCACGCGAGAATGTGAAAAGTGTTCATACGTAGTAAAAACCTGAGATATCCGTCCGTTTTCGTCATTTGTTATCATATCGACTTAAAGCCAGATCGTTACATTGGCCGCTCTTCTCTCTGAAACGGTTTCATTTATCGCTTGCAAAGCCATGTCGCGTGCTGCGTGCCGCGTTGCTATTGAGATTGTGAAAAGTGTTCATATGTACTAAAAACATGAGAAATCCGTCCATTTTCGTCATTTGTTATCGAATCGACTTAAAGCCAGATCGTCACATTGGCCGCTCTTCTCTCTGAAACGGTTTTATTTATGGTCTGCAAAGCTATGTCGCGTGCTGAGGTATGCGGAGACACTAAAAGCACCATAGTAGAACACACGTGAAGTTTCTAAGCTGATGTAGAAGCCAGTAAGAAGAAGTATAATTCAAGTTTTAGTTATCGATTATTGACTTTTTAGCTGGCTTTGGTGCCTTGGGCATGAGCTAGGACCTTAAAATTTTGCATGAAAGGAGGACTAGCAGCCGCGTTGCAAGGAAGAATGTGAAAAGTGTTCTTATGGAGTAAAAACCTGAGATATCGGTCCGGTTTCGTCATTTGTTATCAAATCGACTTGAAGCCAGATTGTTACATTGGCCGCTCTTCTCTCTGAAACCATTAAATTTATTGTCTGCAAAGGTATGTCGCTTGCTGCAGTATACGGAGACACTAAAAGCATCATAGCAGAACACAGAAGAAGCTTCAAAGTTGATGTAATAGCAAGTTAGAAATAGTACAATTCAAGTTATAGTTATCGATTATTGACCTTTTACCCTTCTTTGGTGATTTGGACATTAGCTAGGACCTTAAGATTTTGCATAAAGGGATGTCTAGCAGCCACTTTGCACGGGAGTATGTAAAAAGTGTTCATATATATAGTAAAAACCTGCGAAATCTGTCCGTTTTCGACATTTGTTATCGTATCGACTTAAAGCCAGTTCGTCACATTGGCCGCTCTTCTCTCTGAAACGGTTTCATTTATCGTCTGCAAAGCTATGTCGTGTGCTGCGGTATGGGCTCGACACGTAAAGCACCATAGTAGAACACAGAAGAAGCTTCTAAGTTGACGTAATAGCTAGTAAGAAACAGTACAATTCAAGTTTTAGTTATTGATTATTTACCTTTTACCTTTCTTTGGTGCTTGCTTGATGGGAAGTCTGGCAGCCACGTTGCACGGGAGAATGTGAAAAGTGTTCATATGTAGTAAAAACCTGAGAAATCGGGCCGTTTTCGTTTTTTCTTATCGAATCGAATTAAAGCCAGATCGTCACACTGCCCGCCCTTCTCTCTGAAACGGTTACATTTATCGTCTGCATAGCTATGTCGCGTGCTGCGGCTTGCGGAGACACTAAAAGCACCATAGTAGAACACAGAAGAAGTTTCTAATTTGAAGTAATAGCCAGTAAGAAGTAGTACAATTCACGTGTTAGTAATCGATTATTGACTTTTTAGACGGGTTTGGCGCCTTGGACTTGTGCTAGGACCTTAAGTTTTTGCATGATGAAGGACTAGCAGCCGCTTTGCACGGGTGATTTGAAAAGTGTTCATATGTGCTAAAAACCTGAGACATCTGCCATTTTCGTCATTTGTTATCAAATCGATTTAAAGCCAGATCGTTACATTGGCCACTCCTCTCTCTGAAACGGTTTCATTTATCGTCTGCAAAGCTGTGTCGTGTGCTGCGGTATGGGCTAGACACTAAAAGCACCATAGCAGATCACAGAAGAAGCTTCTAAGTTGATGTAATAGCCAGTAAGAAACACTACAATTCAAGTTTTCGTTATCGAATATTGACCTTTTACCCTTTTTTGGTGCCTTGGACATGAGCTAGGACCTTAAGATTTTGCTTGAAGGGAAGTCTAGCAGACGCGTTGCACGGGAGAATGTGAAAAGTGTTCATATGTAGTAACAACCTGAGATATCCGTCCGTTTTTGTCATTTGTTATCGAATCGACTTAAACCCAGAACGTCACGTTGGCCGCTCTTCTCTCTGAAACGGTTACATTTATCGTCTACAAAGCTATGACGCGTGATGCGATATGCGAAGAAACAAAAAACACCATAGCAGAACACAGAAGAAGCTTCTAAGCTGATGTAATAGCTAGTAAGAAGTATTACAATTCACGTATTAGTTATCGATTATTGTCCCTTTAGCCGTCTTTGGTGTCTTGTACATGAGCTAGGACATTAAGATTTTGCATGAAAGGAGGACCAGCAGCCGCGTTGCTCGGGAGAATGTGATAAGTGTTGATAAGTAGTAAAAAACTGAGAAATCCGTCCGTTTTCCTCTTCTGTTATCAAATCGTCTTAAAGCCAGAACGTTACATTGGCCGCGATTCTCTTTGTAACGGTTACATTTATCGTCTGCACAGCTATGTCGGGTGCTGTGGTATGCTTAGACAATAAATGCACCATAGTAGAACACAGAAGAAGCTTCTAAGTTGATGTAATAGCCAGTAAGAAATAGTACAATAATGTTTTAGATATCAATTATTCAATTTTTAGCTGGGTTTGGGGCCTTGGACATGAGCTAGGACCTTCAGATTTTGCATCTAAGGAGGACTAGCAGCTGCGTTGCACGGGAGAATGTGAAAAGTGTTCATATGTAGTAAAAACCTGAGACATCCGTCCGTTTTCGTCATTTTTCTTATCAAATCGACTTAAAGCCAGATCGTCACATTGGCCGCTCTTCTCTCTGAAACGGTTACATTTATCGTCTGCAAAGCTATGTCGCGTGCTGCGGTATGCGGAGACACTAACAGCACCATAGTAGAAAACAGATGAAACTTCTAAGTTGATGTAATAGCCAGTAAGAAGTAGTACAATAACGTTATCGATACCGATTATTGACTTTTTAGCTGGCTTTGGGGTCTTGGACATGAGCTCGGACCTTAAGAATTTGCATCAAAAGAGAACTAGCAGCTGCGTTGCAGGGGAGAATGTGAAAAGTGTTCATATGTAGTAAAAACCTGAGAAATCCGTCCGTTTTCGTCATTTCTTATCAAATGGACTTAAAGCCAGATCGTCGCATTGGTCGCTCTTCTCTCTGAAACGGTTACATTTTTCGTCTGCAAAGCTATGTCGCGTGCTGCGGTATGCGGAGACACTAACAGCACCATAGTAGAAAACAGATGAAACTTCTAAGTTGATGTAATAGCCAGTAAGAAGTAGTACAATAACGTTATCGATACCGATTATTGACTTTTTAGCTGGCTTTGGGGTCTTGGACATGAGCTCGGACCTTAAGAATTTGCATCAAAAGAGAACTAGCAGCTGCGTTGCAGGGGAGAATGTGAAAAGTGTTCATATGTAGTAAAAACCTGAGAAATCCGTCCGTTTTCGCCATTTCTTATCAAATCGACTTAAAGCCAGATCGTCACATTGGTCGCTCTCCTCTCTGAAACGGTTACATTTGTTACATTTATCGTCTCCAAAGCTATGTCGCGTGCTGTGGTATGCGGAGACAATATAGGCACCATAGTAGAATACAGAAGAAGCTTCTAAGTTGATGTAATAGCCAGTAAGAAGTAGCACGATAACGTTTTAGATATCGATTATTGACTTTTTAGCTGGCTTTGGGGCCTTGGACATGAGCTAGGGCCTTAAGATCTTGCATCAAAGGAGGACTAGCAACTGCGTTGCACGGGAGAATGTGAAAAGTGTTCACATGTAGTACAAACCTGAGAAATCCGTCCGTTTTCGTCATTTCTTATCAAATCGACTTAAAGCCAGAACGTTACATTGGTCGCTCTTCTCTCTGAAACGGTTACATTTATCGTCTGCAAAGCTATGTCGCGTGTTGCGGTATGCGGAGACACTAACAGCACCATAGTAGAAAAGAGATGAAACTTCTAAGTAGATGTAATAGCCGGTAAGAAGAAGTACAATAACGTTTTAGATACCGATTATTGACTTTTTAGCTGGCTTTGGGGCCTTGGACATGAGCTAGGACCTTAAGATTTTGCATCAAAGGAGAACTGTCAGCTGCGTTGAACGGGAGAATGTGAAAAGTGTTCATATGTAGTAAAGACCTGAGAAATCAGTCCGTTTTCGTCATTTCTTACCAATTCGACTGAAAGCAACATCGTCACATTGGTCGCTCTTCTCTCTGAAACTGTTACATTTATCATCTGCAAAGCTATGTCGCATGCTGCGGTATGCGGATACTCTAACAGCACCATAGTAGAACACAGATGAAACTTCTAAGTTGATGTAATAGCCAGTAAGAAGTAGTACAATAACGTTTTAGATATCGATTATTGACTTTTTAGCTGGCTTTGGGGTCTTGGACATGAGCTAGGACCTTAAGACTTTGCATCAAAGGAATACTAGCAGCTGCGTAGCACGGGAGAATGTGAAAAGTGTTCAAATGTAGTAAAAACCTGAGAAATCCGTTCGTGTTCGTCATTTCTTATCAAATCGACTTAAAGCCAGATCGTCACATTGGCCGCTCTTCTATCTGAAACGGTAACATTTATCTCTTGCAAAGCTATGTCGCGTGCTGCGGTATGCCGAGACACTAACAGCACCATAGTAGAACACAGAAGAAGCTTCTAAACTGACGTAATAGATAGTAAGATGTAGTACAATTCAAGTTTTAGTTATCGATTATTGACTAATTAGCCGTCTGTCGTGCCTTGGACATAAGCTGTGACATTAAGATTTGCGCATGAATGGAGGACTAGCAGCTGCGTTGCACAGGCGAGAATGTGAAAAGTGTTGATAAGTAGTAAAAACGTGAGAAATCCGTCCGTTTTGCTCATCTGTTATCAAATCGACTTAAAGCCAGAACGTTACATTAGCCGCTATTCTCTCTGTAACGGTTACATTTATTGTCTGCAAAGCTATGTCGCGTGCTGTGGTATGCGGAGACAATATAGGCACCATAGTAGAATACAGAAGAAGCTTCTAAGTTGATGTAATAGCCAGTAAGAAGTAGCACGATAACGTTTTAGATATCGATTTTGACTTTTTAGCTGGCTTTGGGGCCTTGAACATGAGCTACGGCATTAAGATTTTGCATCAAAGGAGGACTAGCAGCTGCTTTGCACGGGAGAATGTGAAAAGTGTTCATATGAAGTAAAAACCTGAGAAATCCGTCCGTTTTCGTCATTTCTTATCAAATCAAATTAAAGCCAGAACGTTACATTGGCCGCCCTTCTCTGTGAAACGGTACCATTTATCGCCTGCAAAGCTATGTCGCGTGCCGCGGTATGCCGAGACACTAACAGCACCATAGTAAAACAGAAGAAGCTTCTAAGTTGATGTAATTGCCAGTAAGAAGTAGTACAATAACGTTTTAGATATCGATTATTGACTTTTTAGCTGGCATTGGGGCCTTGGACATGAGCTAGGACCTTAAAATTTTGCATCAAAGGACGACTAGATGCTCCGTTGCACGGGAGAATGTGAAAAGTATTCATATGCAGTACAAACCTGAGAAATCCGTCCGTTTTCGTCATTTCTTATCAAATCGACTTAAAGCCAGGACGTCACATTGGACGCTCTTCTCTCTGAAAAGGTTACATTACTCGTCTACAGAGCTATGTCGCGTGCTGCGGTATGCGGAGACACTAACAGCACCATAGTAGAACACAGATGAAATTTCTAAGTTGATGTAATAGCCAGTAAGAAGTAGCACAATAACGTTTTAGTTATCGATTATTGACTTTTTAGCTGGCTTTGGGGACTTGGACATGAGCTAGGACCTTAAGATTTTGCATCAAAGGAGGACTAGCAGCTGCGTTGCACGGGAGAATGTGAAAAGTGTTCATATGTAGTAAAAACATGAGAAATCCGTCCGTTTTCGTCATTTCTTATCAAATCGACTTAAAGCCAGATCGTCACATTGGTCGCTCTTTTCTCTGAAACGGTTACATTTATCGTCTGCAAAGCTATGTCGCGTGCTGCGGTATGCGGAGACACTAACAGCACCATAGTAGAACACTGATGAAACTTCTAACTTGATGTAATAGCCAGTAAGAAGTAGTACAATAACGTTTTAGATATCGACTATAGACTTTTTACCTGGCTTTGGGGTTTTGGAAATGAGCTAGGAACTTAAGACTTTGCATCAATTGAGGACTAGCAGCTGCGTTGAACGGGAGAATGTGATAAGTGTTCATATGTAGTAAAAACCTGAGAAATCCGTCCGTTTTCGTCATTTCTCATGAAATCAACTTAAAGCCAGATCGTCACATTGGTCACTCTCCTCTCTGAAACGGTTACATTTATCGTATGTAAAGCTATGTCACGTGCTGCGGTATGCGGAGACACTAACAGCACCATAGAAGAACACAGATGAAACTTCTAAGTTGATGTAATAGCCAGTAAGAAGTAGTACAATAACGTTTTAGATTTCGATTATTGACTTTTTACTGGCTTTGGTGCCTTGGACGTGAGCTAGGACCTTAAGATTTTGCATCAAGGGAGGACTAGCAGCTGCGTAGCACGGGAGAATGTGAAAAGTGTTCATATGTAGTAAAAACCTGAGAAATCCGTTCGTGTTCGTCATTTCTTATCAAATCGACTTAAAGCCAGATCGTCACATTGGCCGCTCTTCTATCTGAAACGGTAACATTTATCGCTTGCAAAGCTATGTCGCGTGCTGCGGTATGCCGAGACACTAACAGCACCATAGTAGAACACAGAAGAAGCTTCTACGTTGATGTAATTGCCAGTAAGAAGTAGTACAATTACGTTTTAGATATCGATTATTGACTTTTTAGCTGGCTTTGGGGCCTTGGACATGGGGTAGGACCTTCAGTTTTTGCATCTAAGGAGGACTAGCAGCTGCGTTGCACGGGAGAATGTGAAAACTGTTCATATATAGTAAAACCTGAGATATCCGTCCGTTTTCGTCATTTGTTATCGAATCGACTTAAAGCCAGATCGTCACACTGGCCGCTCTTCTCTCTGAAACGGTTACATTTATCGTCTGCAAAGCTATGTCGAGTGCTGCGGTATGCAGAGATACTAAAAGCACCATAGTAGAACACAGAAGAAGCTTCTAAGTTGACGTAATAGATAGTAAGATGTAGTACAATTCAAGTTTTAGTTATCGATTATTGACTAATTAGCCGTCTGTCGTGCCTTGGACATAAGCTGTGACATTAAGATTTGCGCATGAATGGAGGACTAGCAGCTGCGTTGCACAGGCGAGAATGTGAAAAGTGTTGATAAGTAGTAAAAACCTGAGAAATCCGTCCGTTTTCCTCATCTGTTATCAAATCTACTTAAAGCCAGAACGTTACATTGGCCGCTATTCTCTCTGTAACGGTTACATTTATCGTCTGCAAAGCTATGTCGCGTGCTGTGGTATGCGGAGACAATATAGGCACCATAGTAGAATACAGAAGAAGCTTCTAAGTTGATGTAATAGCCAGTAAGAAGTAGCACGATAACGTTTTAGATATCGATTTTGACTTTTTAGCTCGCTTTGGGGCCTTGAACATGAGCTACGGCATTAAGATTTTGCATCAAAGGAGGACTAGCGGCTGCGTTACACGGGAGAATGTGAAAAGTGTTCATATGTAGTAAAAACCTGGGAAATCCGATCGTTTTCGTCATTTCTTATCAAATCGACTTAAAGCCAGATCGTCACATTGGTAGCCCTTCTCTCTGAAACGGTTACATTTATTGTCTGCAAAGCTATGTCGCGTGCTGCGGTATGCGGAGACACTAACAGCACCATAGTAGAAAACAGATGAAACTCCTAAGTTGATGTAATAGCCAGTAAGAAGTAGTGCAATAACGTTTTAGATACCGATTATTGAATTTTTAGCTGGCTTTGGGGCCTTGGACATGAGCTAGGACCTTAAGATTTTGCATCAAAGGAGAACTAGATGCTCCGTTGCACGGGAGAATGTGAAAAGTGTTCATGTGTAGTAAAAACCTGAGAAATCGGTCCGTTTTCGTCATTTCTTACCAAATCGACTTAAAGCAAGATCGTCACATTGGTCGCTCTTCTCTCTGTAACTGTTACATTTATCATCTGCAAAGCTATGTCGCGTGCTGCGGTATGCAGAGACACTAACAGTACCATCGTAGAACACAGATGAAACTTCTAAGTTGATGTAATAGCCAGTAAGAAGTAGTACAATAACGTTTTAATTATCGATTATTGACTTTTTAGCTGGCTTTGGGGTCTTGGACATGAGCTAGGACCTTAAGACTTTGCATCAAAGGAGGACTAGCAGCTGCGTTGCACGGGAGAATGTGAAAAGTGTTCATATGAAGTAAAAACCTGAGAAATCCGTCCGTTTTCGTCATTTCTTATCAAATCAAATTAAAGCCAGAACGTTACATTGGCCGCCCTTCTCTGTGAAACGGTACCATTTATCGCCTGCAAAGCTATGTCGCGTGCCGCGGTATGCCGAGACACTAACAGCACCATAGTAAAACAGAAGAAGCTTCTAAGTTGATGTAATTGCCAGTAAGAAGTAGTACAATAACGTTTTAGTTATCGATTATTGACTTTTTAACTGGCATTGGGGCCTTGGACATGAGCTAGGACCTTAAAATTTTGCATCAAAGGACGACTAGATGCTCCGTTGCACGGGAGAATGTGAAAAGTGTTCATATGCAGTACAAACCTGAGAAATCCGTCCGTTTTCGTCATTTCTTATCAAATCGACTTAAAGCCAGGACGCCACATTGGACGCTCTTCTCTCTGAAAAGGTTACATTACTCGTCTACAGAGCTATGTCGCGTGCTGCGGTATGCGGAGACACTAACAGCACCATAGTAGAACACAGATGAAATTTCTAAGTTGATGTAATAGCCAGTAAGAAGTAGCACAATAACGTTTTAGTTATCGATTATTGACTTTTTAGCTGGCTTTGGGGACTTGGACATGAGCTAGGACCTTAAGATTTTGCATCAAAGGAGAAATAGCAGCTGCGTTGCACGGGAGAATGTGAAAAGTGTTCATATGTAGTAAAAACATGAGAAATCCGTCCGTTTTCGTCATTTCTTATCAAATCGACTTAAAGCCAGATCGTCACATTGGTCGCTCTTTTCTCTGAAACGGTTACATTTATCGTCTGCAAAGCTATGTCGCGTGCTGCGGTATGCGGAGACACTAACAGCACCATAGTAGAACACTGATGAAACTTCTAACTTGATGTAATAGCCAGTAAGAAGTAGTACAATAACGTTTTAGATATCGACTATAGACTTTTTACCTGGCTTTGGGGTTTTGGAAATGAGCTAGGAACTTAAGACTTTGCATCAATTGAGGACTAGCAGCTGCGTTGAACGGGAGAATGTGATAAGTGTTCATATGTAGTAAAAACATGAGAAATCCGTCCGTTTTCGTCATTTCTCATGAAATCAACTTAAAGCCAGATCGTCACATTGGTCACTCTTCTCTCTGAAACGGTTACATTTATCGTATGTAAAGCTATGTCACGTGCTGCGGTATGCGGAGACACTAACAGCACCATAGAAGAACATAGATGAAACTTCTAAGTTGATGTAATAGCCAGTAAGAAGTAGGACAATAACGTTTTAGATTTCGATTATTGACTTTTTAATGGCTTTGGTGCCTTGGACGTGAGCTAGGACCTTAAGATTTTGCATCAAGGGAGAACTAGCAGCTGCGTTGCACGGGAGAATGTGAAAAGTGTTCATATGTAGTAAAAACATGAGAAATCCGTCCGTTTTCGTCATTTCTTATCAAATCGACTTAAAGCCACATCGTCACATTGGACGCTCTTCTCTCTGAAACGGTTACATTTGTTACATTTATCATCTGCAAAGCTATGTTGCGTGCTGCGGTATGCGGAGAGACAAACAGCACCATAGTAGAAAACAGATGAAACTTCTAAGTTGATGTAATAGCCAGTAAGAAGTAGTACAATAACGTTTTAGATTTCGATTATTGACTTTTTACTGGCTTTGGTGCCTTGGACTTGAGCTAGGACCTTAAGATTTTGCATCAAGGGAGAACTAGCAGCTGCGTTGCACGGGAGAATGTGAAAAGTGTTCATATGTAGTAAAAACATGAGAAATCCGACAGTTTTCGTCATTTCTAATCAAATCGACTTCAAGGCAGATCGTCACATTGGCCGCTCTTCTCTCTGAAACGGTTACATTTATCGTCTGCAAAGCAATGTCGCGTGCTGCGGTATGCGGAGACACTAACAGTACCATAGTAGAACACAGATGAAACTTCTAAGTTGATGTGATAGCCAGTAAAAAGTAGTACAATAACGTTTTATATATCGATTATTGACTTTTTATTTGGCTTTGGGGCCTTGGACATGACCTAGGACTTTAAGATATTGCATCAAAAAAGGACTAGCAGCTGCGTTGCACGGGAGAATGTGAAAAGTGTTCATATGTAGTAAAAACCTGAGAAATCCGTCCGTTATCGTCATTTCTCATCAAATCGACTTAAAGCCAGATCGTCTCATTGGTCACTCTTCTCTCTGAAACGGTTACATTTATCGTCTGTAAAGCTATGTCACATGCTGCGGTATGCGGAGACACTAACAGCACCATAGTAGAAAACAGATGAAACTTCTAAGTTGATGTAATTGCCAGTAAGAAGTAGTACAATAACGTTATAGATACCGATTACTGACTTTTTAGCTGGCTTTGGGGTATTGGACATGAGCTAGGACCTTAAGATTTTGCATCAAAAGAGAACTAGCAGCTGTGTTGCACGGGAGAATGTGAAAAGTGTTCATATGTAGTAAAAACCTGAGAAATCCGCCAGTTTTCGTCATTTCTTATCAAATCGACTTAAAGCCAGATCGTCACATTGGTCGCTCTTCTCTCTGAAACGGTTACATTTATCGTCTGCAAAGCTATCTCGCGTACTGCGGTATGCGGAGACACTAACAGCACCATAGTAGAAAACAGATGAAACTTCTAAGTTGATGTAATAGCCAGTAAGAAGTAGTACAATAACGTTATAGATACCGATTATTGACTTTTTAGCTGGCATTGCGGTCTTGGACATGAGCTAGGACCTTAAGACTTTGCATCAAAGGAGGACTAGCAGCTGCGTTGCACGGGAGAATGTGAATAGTGTTCATGTGTAGTAAAAACCTGAGAAATCCGTCCGTTTTCGTCATTTGTTATCGAATCGACTTAATGTCAGATCGTCTCATTGGCCGCTCATATCTCTGAAACGGTTACATTTATCGTCTGCAAAGCTATGGCGCGTGCTGCGGTATGCGGAGACAGTAACAGCACCATAGTAGAACACTGATGAAACTTCTAAGTTGATGTAATAGCCAGTAAGAAGTAGTACAATAACGTTTTAGATATCGATTATTGACTTTTTAGCTGGCTTTGGGGTCTTGGACATGAGCTAGGACCTTAAGACATTGCATCAAAGGAGGTTTAGCAGCTGCGTTGCACGGGAGAATGTGAAAAGTGTTCTTGTGTAGTAAAAACCTGAGAAATCCGACAGTTTTCGTCATTTCTTATCAAATCGACTTCAAGGCAGAACGTCACATTGGCCGCTCCTCTCTCTGAAACGGTTACATTTATCGTCTGCAAAGCTATGTCGCGTGCTGCGGTATGCGGAGACACTAACAGTACCATAGTAGAACACAGATGAAACTTCTAAGTTGATGCGATAGCCAGTAAAAAGTAGTACAATAACGTTTTATATATCGATTATTGACTTTTTATTTGGCTTTGGGGCCTTGGACATGACCTAGGACCTTAAGATATTGCATCAAAAGAGGACTAGCAGCTGCGTTGCACGGGAGAATGTGAAAAGTGTTCATATGTCGTAAAAACCTGAGAAATCCGTCCGTTTTCGTCATTTCTCATCAAATCGACTTAAAGCCAGATCGTCTCATTGGTCACTCTTCTCTCTGAAACGGTTACATTTATCGTCTGTAAAGCTATGTCACATGCTGCGGTATGCGGAGACACTAACAGCACCATAGTAGAAAACAGATGAAACTTCTAAGTTGATGTAATTGCCAGTAAGAAGTAGTACAATAACGTTATAGATACCGATTATTGAGTTTTTAGCTGGCTTTGGGGTATTGGACATGAGCTAGGACCTTAAGATTTTGCATCAAAAGAGAACTAGCAGCTGCGTTGCACGGGAGAATGTGAAAAGTGTTCATATGTAGTAAAAACCTGAGAAATCCGTCAGTTTTCGTCATTTCTTATCAAATCGACTTAAAGCCAGATCGTCACATTGGTCGCTCTTCTCTCTGAAACGGTTACATTTATAGTCTGCAAAGCTATGTCGCGTGCTGCGGTATGCGGAGACACTAACAGCACCATAGTAGAACAATGATGAAACTTCTAAGTTGATGTAATAGCCAGTAAAAAGTAGTACAATAACGTTTTAGATATCGATTATTGACTTTTTAGCTGGCATTGCGGTCTTGGACATGAGCTAGGACCTTACGACTTTGCATCAAAGGAGGACTAGCAGCTGCGTTGCACGGGAGAATGTGAAAAGTGTTCATGTGTAGTAAAAACCTGAGAAATCCGTCCGTTTTCGTCATTTGTTATCGAATCGACTTAATGTCAGATCGTCTCATTGGCCGCTCATATCTCTGAAACGGTTACATTTATCGTCTGCAAAGATATGGCGCGTCCTGCGGTATGCGGAGACACTAAAAGCACCATAGTAGAACACAGAAGAAGCTTCTAAGTCGATGTAATAGCCAGTAAGAAGTAGTACAATTCAAGTTTTAGTTATCGATTTTTGACTTTTTAGTCGGCTATGTAATAGCCAGTAAAATGTAGTACACTTCAAGTTTTAATTATCGATTATTGAATTTTTAGCCTTCTATGTTGCCTTGGACATGACCTAGGACTTTAAGATTTTGCATGAAAGGAGGAATAGCAGCTGCGTTGCACGGGAGAATGTGGAAAGTGTTCATATGTAGTAAAACCCTGAGAAATCCGTCCGTTTTCGTCATTTGTTATCGAATCGACATGAACCCAGATCGTCACATTGGACACTCTTCTCTCTGAAACGGTTGTACTTATCGTCTGCAAAGCTATGTCGCGTGCTGCGGTATGCGGAGACAGTAAAAGCACTATAGTAGAACCCAGATGAAGCGTCTAAGTTCATGTAATAGCCAGTAAGAAGTAGTACAATTCAAGTTTTAGGTATCGATTATTGACTTTTTAGCCGGTTTTGGTGCATTGGACATGAGCTAGGACCTTAAGATTTGGCATGAAGGGAAGTGTAGTGGCCGCGTTGCAGGGGAGAAAGTGACAAGTGTTCATATGTAGTAAAAATCTGAGAAATTCGTCCGTTTTCGTCATTTGTTATCGAATCTACTTAAATCCAGATCGACACATTGGCCGCTCTTCTCTCTGAAACGATTACATTTATCGTCTGCAAAGCTATGTCCGTTGCTGCGGTATGCGGAGACACTAAAAGCACCATAATACAATACAGATGAACCTCCTAAGTTAATGTAATAGCCAGTAAGAGGTAGTACAATTCAAGTTTTAGTTATAGATTATTGAATTTTTAGCCGGCTTTAGTGCCTTTGACATGAAATAGGACCTTAAGATTTTGCATGAAATTCAGGACTAGCAACCGCGTTGCACAGGGGAATGTGAAAAGTTTTCATATGTAGTAAAAACCTGAAAAATTGTCCGTTTTCGTCATTTGTTATCGTAACGAATTAAAGCCATATCGTCATATTAGCCGCTCTTCTCTCATAAACGGTTGCATTTATCGTCTGCAAAGCTCTGTCGCGTGCTGCGGTATATGGAGACACTAAAAGCAGCATTGCAGAGCACAGATGAAGCCTCTAAGTTGATGTAATAGCCAGTAAGAAGTAGTACAATTCAAGTTTTAGTTATCGATTACTGACTTTTTACCATTCTATGGTGCTTCGACATGAGCTAGGAAATTAAGATTTTGCATGAAGGGAAGTCTAGTGGAAGCGTTGCAGGGGAGAATGTGAAAAGTGTTCATATGTAGTAAAAATCTGAGAAATTCGTCCGTTTTCGTCATTTGTTATAGAATCGACTTAAAGCCAGATCTTCACGTTGGCCGCTCTTCCCTCTGAAACGAATACATTTATCGTCTGCAAAGCTATGTCGCCTGCTACGTTATCCGGAGACACTAAAAGTACCATAGTAGAAAACAGATGAAGCTTATAAGTTGATGTAATAGCCAGTAAGAAGTAGTACAATTCAAGTTTTTGTTACCGGTTATTGACTTTTTACCCTTCTTTGGTGCTTGGACATGAGCTAGGACCTCAAGATTTTGCATGAAGGGAAGTCTAGTGGCCGCGTTACAGGGGAGAATGTGAAAAGTGTTCATATGTAGCAAAAAACTGAAAAATTTGTCCGTTTTCGTCATTTGTTATCGTATCGAATTAAAGCCATATCGTCAAATTAGCCGCACTTCTCTCATAAACGGTTACATTTATCGTCTGCAAAGCTATGTCGCGTGCTGCGGTATGCGGAGACACTAAGACCATAATAGTTGTACACAGATGAAGCCTCTAAGTTGATGTAATAGCCAGTAAGAAGTAGTACATTTCAAGTTTTCGTTATCGATTATTACTTTTTAGCCGGCTTTGCTGCAATTGACATGAGCTAGGACCTTAAGATTTTGTATGAAAGGAGGACTAGTAGCTGCGTTGCACGGGAAAGTGCGTAAATTGTTCATATGTAGTAAAAACCTGAGAAAGTCGTATCGACTTAAATCCAGATCGACACATTGGCCGCTCTTCTCCCTGAAACGTTTACGTTTTCACGTCTGCAAAGCTATGTCGCGTGCTGCGGTATCCGGAGACACTAAAAGCAGCATAGTAGAGCACAGATGAAGCCTCTAAGTTGATGTAATAGCCAGTAAGAAGTAGTACAATTCAAGTTTTAGTTATCGATTACTGACTTTTTACCCTTCTTTGGAGCCTTGGACTTGAGGTAGGACCTTAAGATTTTACATGAAGGGAAGTCTATCAGCCGCGTTGCACGGGCGATTGTGAAAAATGTTCATGTGTAGTAAAAACCTGAGAAATCGGTCCATTTTCGTCATTTGTTATCGTATCGACTTAAATCCAGATCGTCACATTGGCCGCTCTTCTCCCTGAAACGATTACAATTATCATCTGCAAAGCTATGTCGCATGCTGCGGTATGCGGAGACACTAAATGCACCATAGTAGAACACAGATGAAGCTTCTAAGTTGATGTAATAGCCAGTAAGAACTACTGCACTTCAAGTTTTAGTTTTCGATTATTGACCTTTTAGACTTTTTTTGTGCCTTGGACATGATCTAGGACCTTAAGATTTTGCAAGAAAGGAGGACTAGCAGCCGTATTGCACGGGAGAATGTGAAAAGTGTTCATATGTAGTAAAATCCTGAGAAGTCCGTCCGTTTTCGTCATTGTTATCAAATCGACTTAAAGCCAGATCATCACATTGGCCGCTCTTCCCTCTGAAACGGTTAAATTTACCGTCTGCAAACCTATGTCGCTGGGTGCGGTATGCGTAGACACTAAAAGCACCGTAGAACACAGAAGAAGCTTCTAAGTTGATGTAATAGCCAGTAAGAAGTAGTACAATTCAAGTTTTAGTTTTCGGTTATTGACTTTTTAGCCGGCTTTGGTGCCTTGGACATGAGTTGGTCCTTAAGATTTTGCATGAAAGGAAAACTAGCAGCCGCGTTACTGGAGTGAATGTGAAAAGTGTTCATATGTAGTGAAAACCTGAGAAATCGGTATGTTTTCGTCAATTGTTGTCGAATCGACTTAAAGCCAGATCGTCACATTGGCCGCTCTTCCCTCTGAAACGATTAAATTTACCGTCTGCAAAGCTATGTCGCTGCGTGCGGTATGCGGAGACACTAAAAACACCATAGAAACCAGAAGAAGCTTCTTAGTTGATGTAATAGCCAGTAAGAAGTGGTACAATTCATGTTTTAGTTATCGATTATTGACTTTTTAGCCGGCTTTGGTGCCTTGGACGTGAGCTAATACCTTAAGATTTTGCATGAAAGGAGGACTAGTAGCTGCGTTGCACGGGAAAGTGCGTAAAGTGTTCATATGTAGTAAAAACCTAAGATATTGGCCCGTTTTCGTCATTTGTTATCAAATCGACTTTAAGCCAGATCGCTACATTGGAAGCTCTTCTCTCTGAAACGGTTACATTTATCGTCTGCAAAGCTATGTCGCGTGCACCGGTATGCGGAGACACTAAAAGCACCATAGTAGAACACATAAGTAGCTTCTAAGTTGATGTAATAGCCAGTTAGAAGTAGTACAATTCAAGTTTTAGTTATCGATTATTGATTTTTACCCGGCTTTTGTGCCTTGGACTTGGGCTAGGACCTTAAGATTTATCATGAAAGGAGGACTAGCAGCCGCGTTGCACGGTAGAATGTGAAAAGTGTTCATATGTAGTAAAAACCTGAGAAATCCATCCGTTTTCGTCATTTGTTGTCGAAAAGACTGAAAGCCAGATTGTCACATTGGGCGCTCTTCTCTCTGAAAGGGTTACATTTATCGTCTGCAAAGCTATATCGCGTGCTGCGGTATTCGGAGACACTAAAAGCACCATAGTAGAACACAGAAGAAGCTTCTAAGTTGATGTAATAGCCAGTAAGAAGCAGTACAATTCAAGTTTTAGTTATTGATTATTGACTTTTTACCCTTCTTTGGTGCCTTGGACATGAGCTAGGACCTTAAGATTTTGCACGAAAGGAGGACCAGCAGCCGCGTTGCACGGGAGAATGTGAAAAGTGTTCATATGTAGTAAAAACCTGAGAGATTCATCCGTTTTCGTCATTTATTATTGAAACGACTGGAAGCGAGATCGTCACTGTGGCCCCTCTTCTCTCCGAAACGGTTACATTTATCGTCTGTAAAGCTATGTCACGTGCTGCGGTATGCGGAGACACTAAAAGGATCATACTAGAACACAGATGAAGCTTCTAAGCTGATGTAATAGAAAGTAGGAAGTAGTACAATTCAAGTTTATTTATCGATTATTGAATTTTTAGCCGGCTTTGGTGCCTTGGACATGAGCTGGTACCTTAAGATTTTGCATGAATGGAGGACAAGCAGCCGCGTTGCAGGGGAGAATGTAAAAAGGGTTCATATGTGGTAAAATCCTGAGAAATCAGTCCGTTTTTGTCATCTGATATCGAATCGACTTAAGCCTGATCGTCACATTGGCCGCTCTTCTCTCTGAAACGGTTACATTTATCGTCTGCAAAGCTATGTCACGTGCTGCGGTATGCGGAGACACTAAAAGGATCATACTAGAACACAGATGAAGCTTCTAAGCTGATGTAATAGAAAGTAGGAAGTAGTACAATTCAAGTTTATTTATCGATTATTGAATTTTTAGCCGGCTTTGTTGCCCTGGACATGAGGTGGTACCTTAAGATTTTGCATGAAAGGAGGACTAGCAGCCGTGTTGCACGGGGGAATGTGAAAAGTTTTCATATGTAGTAAAAACCTGAGAATTTCGTCCTTTTTCGTCATTTGATATCGAATAGACTTAAAGATAGAACTTCACATTGGGCGCTCTTCTCTCTGAAACGTTTACATTCGTCGCCTGCATAGCTATGTAGCGTGCTGCGGTATGCGGAGACACTAAATGAACCATAGTAGAACACAGATGAAACTTCTAAGTTGAGGTAAGAGCCAGTAAGAAATAATACAATACAAGTTATAGATATCGATTATTGACTTTTTAGCCGGCTTTGGTGCCTTGGATATGAGCTCGGACCGTACGATTTTGCATGATGGGAGATCTAGCAGCCACGTTGCACGGGAGAGAGTGAAAAGTGTTCATATGTACTAAAAACCTGAAAAATCCGTCCGTTTTCGTCATTTGTTATCTAATCGGCTTAAAGCTAGATCGTCACATTGCCCGCTCTTCTTTCTGAGACGGTTAAACTTATCATCTGCAAAGCAATCTCGCGTGCTGCGGTATGAGGAGACACTAAAAGCACCATAGTAGAACACGGAAGAAACTTCTAAGTTGATGTAAAAGCCATTAAGAAACAGTACAATTCAAGTGTTAGTTATCGATTATTAACTTTTTACCCTTCTTTGGTGCCTTGGACATGAGCTATGACCTTAATATTTTGCATGAAAGGAGGACTAGTAGCCGCGTTGCACGGGAGAATGTGAAAAGTGTTCATATGTAGTAAAAACCTGAGAAATCCGTTTTCGTCATTTGTTATCGAATCGACTTAAAGCCAGAACGTCACATTGGCCGCTCTTCTCTCTGAAATGGTTACATTTAGCGTCTGCAAAGCTATGTCGCGTGCTGCGGTATGCGGAGACCCTAAAAGCACCATAGTAGATCAGAGACGAAGCTACTAAATTGATGTAATAGCCAGTTAGATTTAGTACAATTCAAGTGTTAGTTATCGATTATTGACTTTTTACCCGGCTTTTGTGCCTTGGACATGGGCTAGGACCTTAAGATTTTGCATGAAAGGAGGACTAGCAGTCGCGTTGCAGGGGAGAATGTGAAAAGTGTTCATAAGTAGTAAAAACCTGAGAAAACCGTCCGTTTTCGTCATTTGTTGTCGAAACGACTGAATGCCAGATCGTCACATTGGCCGCTCGTCTCTTTGTGACGGTTACATTTATCGTCTGCAAAGCTATATCGCGTGCTGCGGTATTCGGAGACACTAAAAGCACCATAGTAGAACACAGATGAATCTTCTAAGCTGATGTAATAGAAAGTATGAAGTAGAACAATTCAAGTCTTAGTTATCGATTATTGACTTTTTAGCCGGCTTTTGTGCCTTGGACATGAGCTAGGACCTTACGATTTTGCATGAAAACAGGACTAGCAGCCGCATTGCACGGGCGAATGTGAATAGAGTTCATATGTAGTAAAAACCTGAGAAACTTATTCGTTTTCATCATTTGATATCGAATCGATTTAAGCCAGAGCGTTACATTGGCCGCACTTCTCTCTGAAACGGTTACATTTATCGTCTGCAAAGCTATGTCGCGTGCTGCAGTATGCGGAGACACTAAAAGGACCATAGTAGAACACAGATGATGCTTCCAAATTGATGTAATAGAAAGCAAGAAATGGTACAATTCAAGTTTGATAACGTAACGACTTAAGCTTGATCCTCACATTGGCCGCTCTTCTCGCTGAAACGATTACATTTATCGTCTGCAAATCTATGTTGCGTGCTGCGGAATGCGGTGACACTAAAAGCACCATACTAGAACACAGAAGAAATATCTAACTTGATGTAATAGCCAAAAGAAGCAGTACAATCCAAGCTTTTGTACTCGATTATTGACTTTTTAGGCGGCTTGTGTGCCTTGGGCATGACCTAGGACCTTAAGATTTTGCATTAAAGAAGGACTAGCAGCCGCGTTGCACGGGAGAATGTGAAAAGTGTTCATATGTAATAAAAACCTGAGAAATTCATCCGTTTTCGTCATTTTTTATCGAATTGACTTAAAGCCAGATCGTCACATTGGGGGCTCTTCTCTCTGAAACGGTTACATTTATCGTCTGCAAATCTATGTCGCGTTCTGCGGTATGCGGAGACACTAAAAGCACCATAGTAGAACACAGAAGAAGCTTCTAAGTTAATGTAATAGCCAGTAAGAAGCAGTAAAATTCAAGTTTCAGTTATCGATTATTGACTTTTTAGGCGGCTTGTGTGCCTTGGGCATGAGCTAGGACCTTAAGATTTTGCATGAAAGGAGGACTGGCAGCCGCGTTGCATGGGTGAGTGTGAAAAGTGTTCATATGAAGCATAAACCTGAGAAATCCGTCCGTATTCGTCATTTGTTTTCGAATCGACTGTAAGCCAGATCGTCACATTGGCCGCTCTTCTCTCTGAAACGGGTACATTTATCGTCTGTAGAGCTATGTCACGTGCTGCGGTATTCGGAGACACTAAAAGCAGCATAGCAAAACACATAATAGGCTACTAAGTTGATGTAATAGCCAGTAATAAGCAGCACAATTCAAGTTTTAGTTTTCGATTATTGACTTTTCACCCTTTTTTGCTGCCTTGGAAATGAGCTAGGATCTTAAGATTTAGCATGAAAGGAGGACTCGTAGCCGCGTTGCACGGGAGAATGTGAAAAGTGTTCATATGTAGTAAAAACCTGAGAAATCCGTCCGTTTTCGTCATTTGTTATCGAATCGACTAAAAGCCAGATCGTCACATTGGCCGCTCTTCTCTCTGAAACGGTTACATTTATTGTCTGCAAAGCTATGTCACGCTCTGCGTTATGCGGAGACACTAAAAGCACCATGGTAGAACACAGATGAAGCTTCTAAGTTGATGTAATAGCCAGTAAGAGGTAGTAAATTCATGTTTTAGTTATCGATTATTGATAATTTACCCTACTTTGGTGCATTGGACATGAGCTAGGACCTTAAGATTTAGCCTGAATGGAGGACTGGGAGCCACTTTGCATGGGTGAATGTGAAACGTGTTCGTATGTAGCATAAACCTGAGAAATCCGTCCGTTTTCGTCTTTTGTTATCTCATCGGCTTAAAGCTAGATCGTCACATTGGCCGCTCTTCTATCTGAAACGGTTACATTTATCGTCTGCAAAGCTATGTCGCGTGCTGCGGTATGCATAGACACTAAAAGCACCATAGTAGAACACAGATGAAGGTCCTAAGTTGATGTAATAGCCAGTAACAAGTAGTACAATTCAAGTTTCACTTACCGATTATTGACTTTTTACCCTTCTTTGGTGCTTTGGACATGGGCTAGGACCTTAAGATTTTGCATGAAAGGAGGACTGGCAGCCGCGTTGCAAGGGATAATGTGAAAAGTGTTCATATGTAGCATAAACCAGAGAAATCCGTCCGTTTTCGTCATTTGTTTTCGAATCGACTTAAAGCCAGATCGTCACATTGTCCGCTCTTCTCTCTGAAACGGTTACATTTATTGTCTGCAAAGCTATGTAACGCTCTGCGTTATGCGGAGACACTAAAAGAACCATGGTAGAACACAGATGAAGCTTCTAAGTTGATGTAATAGCCAGTAAGAGGTAGTAAATTCATGTTTTAGTTATCGATTATTGATAATTTACCCTACTTTGGTGCATTGGACATGAGCTAGGACCTTAAGATTTAGCCTGAATGGAGGACTGGGAGCCACTTTGCATGGGTGAATGTGAAACGTGTTCGTATGTAGCATAAACCTGAGAAATCCGTCCGTTTTCGTCTTTTGTTATCTCATCGGCTTAAAGCTAGATCGTCACATTGGCCGCTCTTCTATCTGAAACGGTTACATTTATCGTCTGCAAAGCTATGTCGCGTGCTGCGGTATGCATAGACACTAAAAGCACCATAGTAGAACACAGATGAAGGTCCTAAGTTGATGTAATAGCCAGTAACAAGTAGTACAATTCAAGTTTCACTTACCGATTATTGACTTTTTACCCTTCTTTGGTGCTTTGGACATGGGCTAGGACCTTAAGATTTTGCATGAAAGGAGGACTGGCAGCCGCGTTGCAAGGGATAATGTGAAAAGTGTTCATATGTAGCATAAACCTGAGAAATCCGTCCGTTTTCGTCATTTGTTTTCGAATCGACTTAAAGCCAGATCGTCACATTGTCCGCTCTTCTCTCTGAAACGGTTACATTTATTGTCTGCAAAGCTATGTCACGCTCTGCGTTATGCGGAGACACTAAAAGCACCATGGTAGAACACAGATGAAGCTTCTAAGTTGATGTAATAGCCAGTAAGAGGTAGTAAATTCATGTTTTAGTTATCGATTATTGACATTTTACCCTACTTTGGTGCATTGGACATGAGCTAGGACCTTAAGATTTAGCCTGAATGGAGGACTGGGAGCCACTTTGCATGGGTGAATGTGAAACGTGTTCGTATGTAGCATAAACCTGAGAAATCCGTCCGTTTTCGTCTTTTGTTATCTCATCGGCTTAAAGCTAGATCGTCACATTGGCCGCTCTTCTCTCTGAAACGTTTACTTTTATAGTCTGCAAAGCAATGTCGCGTGCTCCGGTATGCGGAGAGACTAAAAGCAGAATAGCAGAACACATAAGAGGCTTCTAAGTAGATGTAATAGGCAGTAAGAAGCAGTACAATTCAAGTTTTAGTTATCGATTATTAACTTTTTAGATGGATTTGGTGCCTTAGACATTAGCTACGACCGTAAGATTTAGCATGAAAGGAGGACTGGCAGCCGCGTTGCAAGGGAGAATGTGAAGTGTGTTAAAATGTAGCATAAACTTGAGAAATCCGTCCGTTTTCGTCATTTGTTTTCGAATCGACTTGAAGCCAGATCACCACATTGGCCGCTCTTCTCTCTGAAACGGTTACATTTATCGTCTGCAAAGCTATGTGGCGTGCTGCGGTATGCGGAAACACTAAAAGCATCATAGTAGAACACAGATGTAGCTTCCAAGTTGATGTAATAGCCAGTAAGAAGTAGTACAATTCAAGTTTTAGCTATGGATTATTGACTTTTTAGCCGGCTTTGGTGCCTTGGACATCAGCTATCACCTTAAGATTCTGCATTAAAGGAGGACTAGCAGTCGCTTTGCACGGGAGATTGTGAAAAGTGTTCATATGAAGTCAAAACCTGAGAAATGTGTCCATTTTCGTCATTTGTTATCGTTTCGACTTAAAGCCAGATCGTCATATTGGCCGCTCCTCTCTCTGAAACGGTTACATTTCTCGTCTGCAAAGCTATGTCGAGCGCTGCGGTATGCGGCGTCACTAAGAACACCATAGTAGAACACAGATGAAGCTTCTACGTTCATGTAATAGCCAGTAAGAAGCAGTACAATTCGAGCATTAGTTTTCGATTATTGACTTTTTACCCTTCTTCGGTGCCTTGGACATGAACTAGGACCTTAAGATTTTGCATGAAAGGAGTTCTAGCAGCCGCGTTGCACGAGAGAGAGTGTAAAGTGTTCATATGTAGTAAAAACCTGAGAAATCCATCCGTTTCCGTCATTTCATAACGAATCGACTTAAAGCCAGATCGTCACATTGGCCGCTCTTTTCTCTGAAACGGTTACATTTATCGTCTGCAAATCTATGTCGCGTGCTGCGGTATGCAGAGACACTAAAAGCACCATAGTATAACACAGATGAAGCTTCTACGTTGGTGTGATACACAGTAACAAGTAGTACAATTCATGTTTTAGTTATCGATTATTGACTATTCACCCCTCTTTCGTGCCTTGGACAAGAGCTAGGAACTTAAGAATTTGCATGAAAGGAGGAGTAGCAGCCTCGTTGAACGGGAGAATGTGAAAAGTGTTCATATATGGTAAAAACCTGAGAAATCCGTCCGTTTTCGTCGTTTGTTATGGAATCGACTTAAAGCCAGATCGTCACATTAGCCGCTCTTCTCTCTAAACGGTTACATTTATCGTCTGCAAACCTATGTCGCGTGCTGCGGTATGCGGAAACACTAAATGCACTTAGTAGAACACAGATGAAGCTTCTAAGTTGATGTAATAACCAGTAAGAAGTAGTACAATTCAAGTATTTGTTATCGATCATTGACTTTTTACCTAGCTTTGGTGCCTTTGATATGTGCTAGGGCCTTAAGATATTCCATGAAAGGAGGACTAGCAGCCACGTTGCACGGGAGAATGTGAAAAGTGTTCACATGTAATAAAAATCGTCACATTGGCCGCTCTTCTCTCTGAAACGGTCACATTTATCGTCTGCAATGCTAAGTCACGTGCTGCGGCATGCGGAGACACTAAAAGCTCCATAGTAGAACACAGATGAAGCTTCTAAGTGGATGTAATAGACAGTAAGAAGTAGTACAATTCAAGTTTTAGTTATCGATTATTGACTTTTTAGCCGGCTTTTGTGCCTTGGACATGAGGTAGGCCCTTAAGATTTTGCATGAATTGAGGACTAGCAGCCACGTGTCACGGGGGAATGTGAAAAGTGTTCATATGTAGTAAAAACCTGAGAAGTCCGTCCGTTTCCGCCATTTCATAACGAATCGACTAAAACCTGATCGTCACATTAGCCGCTCTTCTCGCTGAAACGGTTACATTTATCGTCTGCAAATCTATGTCGCGTGCTGCGGTATGCAGAGACACTAAAAGCACCGTAGTAGAACACAGAAGATGCTCCTAAGTTGATGTATTAGCTAGTAAGAAGTGGTACAATTCCAGTTTTAACTATCGATTATTGACTTTTTAGACGGCTTTGGTGCCTTGGACATGAGGTAGGCCCTTACGATTTTGCATGAACGGAGGACTAGCAGCCACGTTGCACGGGAGAATGTGAAAAGTGTTCACATGTAGTAAAAATCTGTGAAAACCATCCGTTTTCGTCATTTGTTATCGAATCGACATAAAGCCAGATCGTCACATTGGCCGCTCTTCTCTCTGAAACGGTCACATTTATCGTCTGCAATGCTAAGTCACGTGCTGCGGCATGCGGAGACACTAAAAGCTCCATAGTAGAACACAGATGAAGCTTCTAAGTTGATGTAATAACCAGTAAGAAGTAGGACAATTCAAGTATTAGTTTTCGATCATTGACTTTTTACCTAGCTTTGGTGCCTTTGATATGTGCTAGGACCTTAAATTTTCCATGAAAGGAGGACTAGCAGCCACGTTGCACGGGAGAATGTGAAAAGTGTTCACATGTAATAAAAATCTGTGAAATCCATCCGTTTTCGTCATTTGTTATCCAATCGACTTAATGTCAGATCGTCATATTGGCCGCTCTTCTCTCTGAAACGGTCACATTTATCGTCTGCAATGCTAAGTCACGTGCTGCGGCATGCGGAGACACTAAAAGCTCCATAGTAGAACACAGATGAAGCTTCTAAGTGGATGTAATAGACAGTAAGAAGTAGTACAATTCAAGTTTTAGTTATCGATTATTGACTTTTTAGCCGGATTTGGTGCCTTGGACATGAGGTAGGCCCTTAAGATTTTGCATGAATTGAGGACTAGCAGCCACGTGTCACGGGAGAATGTGAAAAGTGTTCATATGAAGTAAAAACCTGAGAAATCCGTCCGTTTTCATCATATGTTACTGAATCGACTTACAGCAAGATCGCCACATTTTCAACTCTTCTCTCTGAAACGGATGCATTTATCGTCTGCAAAGCTATGTCGCGTGCTGCGGTATGCGGAGACGCTAAAAGAACCATAGTAGAACACAGATGAAGCTTCTAAGTTGATGTATTAGCCAGTAAGAAGTGGTACAAACCAAGTTTTAATTATCGATTATTGACTTTTCAGCCGGCTTTGGTGCCTTGGACATAAGCTAGGACCTTAAGATTTTGCATGAAAGGATCAATAGCAGCCGCGTTCCACGGGAGAATATGAAATGTGTTCATATGTAGCAAAAACCTTGGAAATCCGTCGGTTTTCGTCATTTGTTATCGAATAGACTTAAAGCCAGATCGTCACATTGGCCGCTCTTCTCGCTAAACGGTTACATTTATCGTCTGCAAAGCTATGTCGCGTGCTGCGGTATGCGGAGACACTGAAAGCACCATAGTACAACTTAGAAGAAGCTTCTAACCTGATGTAATGGCCAGTAAGAAACAGTACAATTTCAGTTTTAGTTATCGATTAATGACTTTTTACCCTTCTTTGGTGCCTTGGACATAAAATAGGACCTTAAGATTTTGCATGAAACGAGGACTATCAGTTGCATTGCACGGGAGAATGTGAAAAGGTTTCATATGTAGTAAAAACCTGAGAAATCCGTTTATTTTCGACATTTGTTATCGAATCGACTTAAAGCCAGATTGTCACATTGGCTACTCTTCTCGCTGAAACGGTTACATTTATTGTCTGCAAAGCTATGTCGCGTGCTGCGGTATGAGGAGTCACTAAAAGCACCATAGTAGAACACAGAAGAAGCTTCTAAGTTGATGTAACGGCCATAAGAAGCAGTACAATTCAAGTTTTAGTTATCGATTAATGACTTTTTACCCTTCTTTGGTGCCTTGGACATGAGCTAGGACCTTAAGATCTTGCATGACAGTAGGACTAGCAGCCGCGTTGGACGGGAGAATGTGAAAAGTGTTCGTATCTATAAATACCTCAGAAATCCGTCCGTTTTCGTCATTTGTTATCGAATCGACTTAAAGCCAGATCGTCACATTGGCCGCCCTTCTCTCTGAAACGGTTACATTTATCGTCTGCAAAGCTATGTCGCGTGCTGCGGTATGCGGGGACACTAAACGCACTATAGTAGAACACAGAATAAGCTTCTAAGTTGATGTAATAGCCAATGAGAAGCAGTAAAATTCAAGTTGTAGTTATCGATTATTGTCTTTCTACCCTTCTTTTGTGCCTTGGACATGAGCTAGTACCTTAAGATTTTGCATGAACACAGGACTAGCAGCCGCGTTGCACGGGAGAATGTGAAAAGGTTTCATATGTAGTAAAAACCTGAGAAATCCGTTTATTTTCGTCATTTGTTATCGAATCGACTTAAAGCCAGATCGTCACTTGGCCGCTCTTCTCTCTGAAACGGTTACATTTATTGTCTGCAAAGCTATGTCGCGTGCTGTGGTATGCGGAGATACTAAAAGCACCATAGTAGAAAACAGAAGAAGCTTATAAGTTGATGTAATAGCCAGTAAGAAGCAGTACAATTCAAGTTTTAGTTATCGATTATTGACTTTTTACGCTTCTTTGGTGCCTTGGACATGAGCTAAGACCTTAAGATTTTGAATGAAAGGAGGACTAGGAGCCGCGTTGCACGGGAGAATGTGAAAAGGTTTCATATGTAGTAAAAACCTGAGAAATCCGTCCGTTTTCGTCATTTGTTATCGAATCGACTTAAAGCAGATCGTCACATTGGCCGCTCTTCTCTCTGAAACGGCTACATTTATCGTCTGCAAAGCTATGTCGCGTGATGCGGTATGCGGAGACACTAAAAGCACCATAGTAAAACACAGAAGAAGCTTCTAAGTTGATGTAATAGCCAGTACGAAGCAGTTCAATTTAGATTTTAGTTATCGATTATTGACTTTTTACTCTTCTTTGGTGCCTTGGACATGAGCTTGGACCTTAAGATTTTGTATGAAAGGAGGACTAGGAACCGCGTTGTACGGGGGAATGTGAAAAGTGTTCATATGTAGTAAAAACCTGAGAAATCCGTCCGTTTCCGGCATTTCATAACGAATCGACTAAAACCTGATCGTCACATTACCCGCTCTTCTCGCTGAACCGGTTACACTTATCGTCTGCAAATCTATGTCGCGTGCTGCGGTATGCAGAGACACTAAAAGCACCATAGTAGAACACAGAACAAGCTCCTAAGTTGATGTAATAGCCAGTAAGAAGCAGTACAATTTAAGTTTTAGTTATCGATTATTGACGTTTTACCCTTCTTTGGGGCCTTGGACATGAGTCAGGACCTTAAGATTTTGCATGAAAGGAGGACTAGCAGCCGCGTTGCACAGGAGAATGTGAAAAGTATTCATATGTAGTAAAAACCTGAGAAATCCGTCCGTTTTCGTCATTTGTTATCGAATTGACTAAAAGCCAGATCCCCACATAGGCCGCTCTTCTCTCTGAAACGCTTACATTTATCGTCTGCAAAGCTATGACGCGTGCTGCGGTATGCGGATACACTAAAAGCACCATAGTAGAACACAGATGAAGATTCTAAGTTGAAGTATTAGCCAATAAGAAGTAGTACAATTAAAGTTATAGCTATCAATTATTGAGTTTTTCTCTTCTTTGATTCCTTGGACATGAGCTAGGACCTTAAGGTTTTGCATGAATGGAGGTCTAGCAGCCGCGTTGCACGAAAGAGTGTGAAAAGTGTTCATATGTTGTAAAAACCTGAGAAATCAGTCCGTTTTCGGCATTTGTTATCTCATCGGCTTAAAGCTAGATCGTCACATTGGCCGGTCTTCTCTTTGAAACTGTTACATTTATCGTCTGCAAAGCTATGGCGCGTGCTCCGGTATGCGGAGAGACTAAAAGTAGCATAGCAGAACACATATTAGGCTTCTAAGTTTATCTAATAGCCAGTAAGAAGCAGTACAATTCAAGATTTAGTTATCGATTTTTGATTCTTTGGTGACTTGGACATTAGCTAGGACCTTACGATTTTGCATGAAAGGAGGACTAGCAGCCACGTGTCACGGGTGAATGTGAAAAGTGTTCATATGTAGTAAAAACCTGAGAAATCCGACCGTTTTCATCATATGTTACTGAATCGACTTACAGCAAGATCGACACATTTTCCGCTCTTCTCTCTGAAACGGATGCATTTATCGTCTGCAAAGCTATGTCGCGTGCTGCGGTATGCGGAGACGCTAAAAGAACCATAGTAGAACACAGATGAAGCTTCTAAGTTGATGTATTAGCCAGTAAGAAGTGGTACAAACCAAGTTTTAATTATCGATTATTGACTTTTTAGCCGGCTTTGGTGCCTTGGACATAAGCTAGGACCTTAAGATTTTGCATGAAAGGATCACTAGCAGCCGCGTTCTACGGGAGAATATGAAATGTGTTCATATGTAGTAAAAACCTGAGAAATCCGTCCGTTTCCGCCATTTCATAACGAATCGACTAAAACCTGATCGTCACATTACCCGCTCTTCTCGCTGAAACGGTTACATTTATCGTCTGCAAAGCTATGTCGCGTGCTGCGGTATGCGGAGACACTGAAAGCACCATAGTACAACTTAGAAGAAGCTTCTAACCTGATGTAATAGCCATAAGAAACAGTACAATTCCAGTTTTAATTATCGATTAATGACTTTTTACCCTTCTTTGGTGCCTTGGACATAAGATAGGACCTTAAGATTTTGCATGAAACGAGGACTATCAGTTGCATTGCACGGGAGAATGTGAAAAGTGTTCATATGTAGTAAAAACCTGAGAAATCCGTCCGTTTTCGCCATTTGTTATCGAATCGACTTAACGCCAGATCGTCACATTGGCTACTCTTCTCGCTGAAACGGTTACATTTATCGTCTGCAAAGCTATGTCGCGTGCTGCGGTATAAGGAGTCACTAAAAGCACTATAGTAGAACAGAGAAGAAGCTTCTAAGTTGATGTAACGGCCATAAGAAGCAGTACAATTCAAGTTTTAGTTATCGATTAATGACGTTTTACCCTTCTTTGGTGCCTTGGACATGAGCTAGGACCTTATGTTCTTGTATGACAGTAGGACTAGCAGCCGCGTTGGACGGGAGAATGTGAAAAGTGTTCGTATGTATAAATACCTCAGAAATCCGTCCGTTTTCGTCATTTGTTATCGAATCGACTTAAAGCCAGATCGTCACATTGGCCGCCCTTCTCTCTGACACTGTTACATTTACCGTCTGCAATGCTATGTCGCGTGCTCCGGTATGAGGAGAGACTAAAAGTAGCATAGCAGAACACATATTAGGCTTCAAAATATTAGGCATTTATCGTCTGCAAAGCTATGTCTTGTGCTGCGGTTTGCGGAGACACTAACAGCACCATAGCAGAACACTGATGAAACTTCTAAGTTGATGTAATAGCCAGTAAGAAGTAGTACAATAACGTTTTAGATATCGATTATTGACTTTTTAGCTGGCTTTGGGGTCTTGGACATGAGCTAGGACCTTACGACATTGCATCAAAGGAGGACTAGCAGCTGCGTTGCATGGGAGAATGTGAAAAGTGTTCATATGTAGTAAAAACCTGAGTAATCCGTCAGTTTTCGTCATTCCTTATCAAATCGACTTAAAGGCAGAACGTCACATTCGCCGCTCTTCTCTCTGAAACGGTTACATTTATCGTCTGCAAAGCTATGTCGCGTGCTCCGGTATGCGGAAACACTAACAGCGCCATAGTAGAACACAGATGAAACTTCTATGTTCATGTGATAGCCAGTAAAAAGTAGTACAATAACGTTTTATATATCGATTATTGGCTTTTTATTTGGCTTTGTGGCCTTGGACATGACCTAGGACCTTCAGATATTGCATCAAAAAAGGACTAGCAGCTGCGTTGCACGGGAGAATGTGAAGATTGTTCATATGTAGTAAAAACCTCAGAAATCCGTCCGTTTTCGTCATTTCTTATCAAATCGACTTAAAGCCAGATCGTCACATTGGTCGCTCTTCTCTCTGAAACGGTTACATTTATCGTCTGCAAAGCTATGTCGCGTGCTGCGGTATGCGGAGACACTAACAGCACCATAGTAGAAAACAGATGAAACTTCTAAGTTGATTTAATAGCCAGTAAGAAGTAGTACAATAACGTTATAGATACCGATTATTGACTTTTAAGCTGGCTTTGGGGTCTTAGACATGAGCTAGGACCTTAAGATTTTGCATCAAAGGAGAACTAGCAGCTGCGTTGCACGGGAGAATGAGAAAAGTGTACATATGTAGTAAAATCCTGGAAATTCGTCCATTTTCGTCATTTCTTATCAAATCGACTTAAAGCCAGATCGTCACATTGGTCGCTATTCTCTCTGAAACGGTTACATTTATCGTCTGCAAAGCTGTGTCGCGTGCTACGGTATGAAGAGACACTAACAGCACCATAGTAGAACACAGATGAAACTTCTAAGTTGATGTAATAGCCAGTAAGAAGTAGTACAATAAAGTTTTAGATATCGATTATTGACTTTTTAGCTGGCTTTGGGGACTTGGACATGAGCTCCGACCTTAAGACTTTGCATCAAAGGAGGACTAGCAGCTGCGTTGCACGGGAGAATGTGAAAAGTGTTCATATGTAGTAAAAACCTGAGAAATCCGTCCGTTTGCGTCGTTTCTTATCAAATCGACTTAAAGCCAGAACGTCACATTGGCCGCTCTTCTCTCTGAAACGGTAACAAATATCGCCTACAAAGCTATGTCGCGCGCTGCGGTATGCCGAGACACTAACAGCACCATAGTAGAACACAGATGAAACTACTAAGTTGATGTAATAGCCAGTAAGAAGTAGTAAAATAACGTTTTAGATATCGATTATTGGCCTTTTAGCTGGTTTTTGGTCCTTGGACATGAGCTAGGACCTTAAGATTTTGCATCAAAGGAGGACTAGATGCTCCGTTGCACGGGAGAATGTGCAAAGTGTTCATATGTAGTAAAATCCTGGAAATTCGTCCGTTTTCGTCATTTCTTATCAAATCGACTTAAAGCCAGGTCATCATATTGGTCGCTCTTCTCTCTGAAACGGTCACATTTATCGTCTGCAAAGCTGTGTCGCGTGCTACGGTATGAAGAGACACTAACAGCACCATAGTAGAACACAGATGAAACTTCTAAGTTGATGTAATAGCCAGTAAGAAGTAGTACAATAAAGTTTTAGATACAGATTATTGACTTTTTAGCTGGCTTTGGGGCCTTGGACATGAGCTCCGACCTTAAGACTTTGCATCAAAGGAGGACTAGCAGCTGCGTTGCACGGGAGAATGTGAAAAGTGTTCATATGTAGTAAAAACCTGAGAAATCCGTCCGTTTGCGTCGTTTCTTATCAAATCGACTTAAAGCCAGAACGTCACATTGGCCGCTCTTCTCTCTGAAACGGTAACATTTATCGCCTACAAAGCTATGTCGCGCGCTGCGGTATGCCGAGACACTAACAGCACCATAGTAGAACACAGATGAAACTTCTAAGTTGATGTAATAGCCAGTAAGAAGTAGTACAATAAAGTTTTAGATATCGATTATTGACTTTTAAGCTGGCTTTGGGGCCTTGGACATGAGCTCCGACCTTAAGACTTTGCATCAAAGGAGGACTAGCAGCTGCGTTGCACGGGAGAATGTGAAGATTGTTCATATGTAGTAAAAACCTCAGAAATCCGTCCGTTTTCGTCATTTCTTATCAAATCGACTTAAAGTCAGATCGTCACATTGGTCGCTCTTCTCTCTGAAACGGTTACATTTATCATCTGCAAAGCTATGTCGCGTGCTGCGGTATGCGGAGACACTAACAGCACCATAGTAGAAAACAGATGAAACTTCTAAGTTGATTTAATAGCCAGTAAGAAGTAGTACAATAACGTTATAGATACCGATTATTGACTTATAAGCTGGCTTTGGGGTCTTAGACATGAGCTAGGACCTTAAGATTTTGCATCAAAGGAGAACTAGCAGCTGCGTTGCACGGGAGAATGAGAAAAGTGTACATATGTAGTAAAATCCTGGAAATTCGACCGTTTTCGTCATTTCTCATCAAATCGACTTAAAGCCAGATCGTCACATTGGTCGCTATTCTCTCTGAAACGGTTACATTTATCGTCTGCAAAGCTATGTCGCGTGCTGCGGTATGCGGAGATACTAACAGCACCATAGTAGAAAACAGATGAAACTTCTAAGTTGATTTAATAGCCAGTAAGAAGTAGTACAATAACGTTATAGATACCGATTATTGACTTTTAAGCTGGCTTTGGGGTCTTAGACATGAGCTAGGACCTTAAGGTTTTGCATCAAAGGAGAACTAGCAGCTGCGTTGCACGGGAGAATGAGAAAAGTGTACATATGTAGTAAAATCCTGGAAATTCGTCCGTTTTCGTCATTTCTTATCAAATCGACTTAAAGCCAGGTCATCATATTGGTCGCTCTTCTCTCTGAAACGGTTACATTTATCGTCTGCAAAGCTATGTCGCGTGCTGCGATATGCAGAGACACTAACAGCACCATAGTAGAACACTGATGAATCTTCTAAGTTGAAGTTATAGCCAGTAAATGTAGTACAATAACGTTTTAGATATCGATTATTGACTTTTTAGCTGGCATTGGGGTCTTGGACATGAGCTAGGACCTTAAGACTTTGCATCAAAGGAGGACTAGCAGCTGCGTTGCACGGGAGAATGTGAAAAGTGTTCGTGTGTAGTATAAACCTGAGAAATCCATCCGTTTTCGTCATTTCTGATCAAATCGACTTAAAGCCAGGTCATCATATTGGTCGCTCTTCTCTCTGAAACGGTCACATTTATCGTCTGCAAAGCTATGTCGCGTGCTGCGATATGCAGAGACACTAACAGCACCATAGTAGAATACTGATGAAAATTCTAAGTTAATGTAACAGCCAGTAAGAAGTAGTGCAATAACGTTTTAGATATCGATTATTGAGTTTTTAGCTGGCTTTGGGGTCTTTGACATGAGCTAGGACCTTAAGACTTTGCATCAAAGGAGGACTAGCAGCTGCGTTGCACGGGAGAATGTGAAAAGTGTTCATATGTATTAAAAACCTGAGAAATACGTCCCCTTTCGTCATTTCTTATCAAATCGACTTAAAGCCAGATCGTCACATAGGTCGCTCTTCTCTCTGAAACGGTTACATTTATCGTCTGCAAAGCTATGTCGCGTGCTGCGGTATGCGGAGACACTAACAGCACCATAGTAGAAAACAGATGAAACTTCTAAGTTGATGTAACAGCCAGTAAGAAGTAGTACAATAACGTTATAGATATCGATTATTGACTTTTTAGCTGGCTTTGGGGTATTGGACATGAGCTAGGACCTTAAGATTATGCATCAAAGGGGAACTAGCAGCTGCGTTGCACGGGAGAATGTGAAAAGTGTTCATATGTAGTAAAAACCTGAGAAATCCGTTCGTTTTCGTCATTTCTTATCAAATCGACTTAAAGCCAGATCGTCACATTGGTCGCTCTTCTCTCTGAAACGGTTACATTTATCGTCTGCAAAGCTATGTCGCGTGCTGCGCTTTGCGGAGACACTAACAGCACCATAGTTGAACAATGATTAATCTTCTAAGTTGATCTAATAGCCAGTAAAAAGTAGTACAATAACGTTTTAGATATCGATTATTGACTTTTTAGCTGGCATTGGTGACTTGGACATGAGCTAGGACCTTAAGACTCTGCATGAAAGGAGGAATAGCAGCCGAGTTGCACGGGAGGATGCGAAAAGTGTTCATATGTAGTAAAAACCTGAGAAATCCGTCCGTTTTCGTAATTTATTAACAAATCGACTTAAAGCAGTGCGTCACATTTGCCGCTCTTCTCTCTGAAACGGTTGTACTTATCGTCTGCAAAGCTATGTCGCGTGCTGCGGTATGAAGAGACACTAAAAGCACCATAGTAGAACACAGATGAAGCTTCAAAGTTGATGTAAAAGCCAGTAAGAAGTAGTACAATTCAAGATTTAGGTATCGATTATTGACTTTTTTGCTAGCTTTGGTGCCTTGGACATGAGCTAGGACCTTACGATTCTGCATGAAAGGAGGACTAGTAGCCGCGTTACACGGGAGTAAGTGAAAAGTGTTCATATGTAGTAAAAACCTGAGAAATCCGTCCATTTTCGTCATTTGTTATCGAATCGACTTAAAGCCAGATCGTCACATTGGCCCCTCTTCTCTCTGAAACGGTTGTTCTTATCGTCTGCAAAGCTATGTCGCGTGCTGCGGTATGCGGTGACACTAAAATCATCATAGTGGAACACTGATGAAGCTTCTAAGTTGATGTAATAGCCAGTAAGCAGTAGTACAATTCAAGATTTAGGTATCGATTATTGACTTTTTTGCTGGCTTTGGTGCCTTGGACATGATCTAGGACCTTACGATTCTGCATGAAAGTAGGACTAGCAGCCGAGTTAAACGGGATAATGTAAAAAGTGTTCATATGTGGTAAAAACCTTAGAAATCCGTCCGTTTTCGTCATTTATTATCGAATCGACTTAAAGCCAGATCGTCACATTGGCCGCTCTTCTCTCTGAAACGGTTGTACTTATCGTCTGCAAAGCTATGTCGCGTGCTGCGGTATGCGGAGACACTAAAAGCACCATAGTAGAACACAGATGAAGCTTCTAAGTTGATGGAATAGCCAGTAAGAAGTAGAACAATTCAAGATTTAGGTATCGATTATTGACTTTTTTGCTGGCTTTGGTGAATCGGACATGAGCTAGGACCTTACGATTCTGCATGAAAGAAGGACTAGCAGCCGAGTTGCACGGGAGAATGTAAAAATTGTTCATATGTAGTAAAAAACTGAGAAATCCGTCCGTTTTCGTCATTTGTTATCGAATCGACTTAAAGCCAGATCGTTACATTGGCCGCTCTTCTCTCTGAAACGGTTGTACTTATCGTCTGCAAAGCTATGTCGTGTGCTGCGGTATGCGGGGATACATAAAGCACCATAGTAGAACACAGATGAAGCTTCTAAGTTGATGTAATAGCCAGTAAGAAGTAGTACAATTCAAGATTTAGGTATCGATTTATGACTTTTTACCCTTCTTTGGTGCTTTGGACATGAGCTGGGGCCTTAAGATTCTGCATGAAACGAGGACTAGCACCCGAGTTGCACGGGAGAATGTGAAAAGTGTTCATATGTATTAAAAACCTGAGAAATCCGTTCGTTTTCGTCATTTGTTATCGAATCGACTCAAAGCCAGATCGTCACATTGGTCGCTCTCCTCTCTGAAACGGTTGTACTTATCGTCTGCAAAGCTATGTCGCGTGCTGCGGTATGCGGAGACACTAAAATCACCATAGTGGAACACAGATGAAGCTTCTAAGTTGATGTAATAGCCAGTAAGAAGTAGTACAATTCAAGTTTTAGGTATCGCTTATTGACTTTTTAGCCGGCTTTGGTGACTTGGTCATGAGCTATGTACTTAAGATTCAGCATGAAAGGAGGACTAGCAGCCGAGTTGCATGGGAGAATGTGAAAAGTGTTCATATGTAGTAAAAACCTGAGAAATCCGTCCGTTTTCGTCATTTGTTATCGAATCAACTTGAAGCCAGATCGTCACATTGGCCGCACTTCTCTCTGAAACGGTTGTACTTATCGTCTGCAAAGCTATGTCGCGTGCTGCGGTATGCGGAGACACTAAAAGCACCATAGTAGAACACAGACGAAGCTTCTAAGTTGATGTAATAGCCAGTAAGGAGTAGTACAATTCAAGTTTTAGGTATCGAATATTGACTTTTTAGCTGGCTTTCGTGCCTTGGACATGAGCTAGGACCTTAAGATTCTGCATGAAAGGCGGACTAGCAGCCGAGTTGCACGGGAGGATGCGAAAAGTGTTCATATGTAGTAAAAACCTGAAAAATCCGTCCGTTTTCTTAATTTCTTATCGAATCGATTTAAAGCAATGCGTCACATTGGCCGCTCTTCTCTCTGAAACGGTTGTACTTATCGTCTGCAAAGCTATGTCGCGTGCTGCGGTATGCAGAGACACTAAAAGCACCATAGTAGAACACAGATGAAGCTTCAAAGTTGATGTAATAGCCAGTAAGAAGTAGTACAATTCAAGATTTAGGTATCGATTATTGACTTTTTTGCTGGCTTTGGTGACTTGGTCAAGAGCTAGGACCTTACGATTCTGCATGAATGGAGGACTAGCAGCCGAGTTGCACGGGAGAATGTAAAAAGTGTTCATATGTAGTAAAAACCTGAGAAATCCGTCCGTTTTCGACATTTGTTATCGAATCGACTTAAAGCCAGATCGTCACATTGGCCCATCTCCTCGCTGAAACGGTTGTACTTATCGTCTGCAAAGCTATGTCGCGTGCTGCAATATGCGGAGACACTAAAAGCACCATAGTAGAACACAGATGAAGCTTCTAAGTTGATGTGATAGCCAGTGAGAAGTAGTACAACTCAAGTATTAGGCACCGAATATTGACTTTTTAGCTGGCTTTTGTGCCTTGGACATGAGCTAGGACCTTAAGATTCCGCATGAAAGGAGGAGTAGCAGCCGCGTTGCACGGGAGTATGTGAAAAGTGTTCATATGTAGTAAAAACCCGAGAAATCCGTCCATTTTCGTCATTTGTTATCGAATCGACTTAAAGCCAGATCGTCACATTGGCTGCTCTTCTCTCTGAAACGGTTGTACTTATCGTCTGCACAGCTTTGTCGCGTGCTGCGGTATGCGGAGACACTAAAAGCACCATAGTAGAACACAGATTAAACTTCTAAGTTGATGTAATAGCCAGTAAGGAGTAGTACAATTCAAGTTTTAGGTATCGAATATTGACTTTTTAGCTGGCTTTGGTGCCTTGGACATGAGCTAGGACCTTACGATTCTGCATGAAAGGAGGACTAGCAGCCGGGTTGCATGGGAGAATGTGAAAAGTGTTCATATGTAGTAAAAACCTGAGAAATCCGTCCGTTTTCGTCATTTGTTATCGAATCGACTTAAAGCCAGATCGTCACATTGGCCCCTCTTCTCTCTGAAACGGTTGTACGTATCGTCTGCAAAGCTATGTAGCGTGCTGCAGTATGCGGAGACACTAAAAGCACCATAGTAGAACACAGATGAAGCTTCTAAGTTGATGTGATAGCCAGTGAGAAGTAGTACAACTCAAGTTTTATGTATCGATTATTGACTTTGTAGCTGGCTTTGCTGTCTTTGACAAGGGCTAGGACCTTAAGATTCCGCATGAAGGGAGGACTAGCAGCCGCGTTGCACGGGAGTATGTGAAAAGTGTTCATATGTAGTAAAAATCCTGAGAACTCCGTCCATTTTCGTCATTTTTTATTGAATCGACTTAAAGCCAGATCGTCACATTGGCCGCTCTACTCTCTGAAACGGTTGTACTTATCGTCTGGACAGCTATGTCGCCTGCTGCGGTATGCGGAGACACTAAAAGCACCATAGTAGAACACAGATGAAGCTTCTAAGTTGATGTAATAGCAAGTAAGAAGTAGTACAATTCAAGTTTTAGGTATCGATTATTGACTTTTTCGCTGGCTTTGGTGCATTGGACATGAGCTAGGACCTTAAGATTCTGCATGAAAGGAGGACTAGCAGCCGAGTTGCACGGGAGGATGCGAAAAGTGTACATATGTAGTAAAAACGTGAGGAATCCGTACGTTTTCGTAATTTATTATCGAATCGACTTCAAGCAGTGCGTCACATTGGCCGCTCTTCTGTCTGAAACGGTTGTACTTTTCGACTGCAAAGCTATGTCGCGTGCTGCAGTATGCGGAGACACTAAAAGCACCATAGTAGAACACAGATGAAGCTTCTAAGTTGATGTGATAGCCAGTGAGAAGTAGTACAACTCAAGTTTTAGGTATCGATTATTGACTTTTTAGCTGGCTTTTGTGCCTTGGACATGAGCTAGGACCTTAAGATTCTGCATGAAAGGAGGACTAGCAGCCGCGTTGCACGGGAGTATGTGAAAAGTGTTCATATGTAGTAAAAACCTGAGAAATCCGTCCATTTTCGTCATTTGTTATCGAATCGACTTAAAGCCAGATCGTCACATTGGCCGCTCTTCTCTCTGAAACGGTTGTACTTATCGTCTGCACAGCTTTGTCGCGTGCTGCGGTATGCGGGAACACTAAAAGCACCATAGTAGAACACAGATGAAGCTTCTAAGTTGATGTAATAGCTAGTAAGGAGTAGTACAATTCAAGTTTTAGGTGTCGAATATTGACTTTTTAGCTGGCTTTGGTGCCTTGGACATGAGCTAGGACCTTAAGATTTTGCATGGAAGGAGGACTAGCAGCCGAGTTGCACGGGAGGATGCGAAAAGTGTTCATACGTAGTAAAAACCTGAGAAATCCGTCCGTTTTCGTAATTTATTATCGAATCGACTTAAAGCAGTGCGTCACATTGGCCGCTCTTCTCTCTGAAACGGTTGTACATATCGTCTGCAAAGCTATGTCCGGTGCTGCGGTATGCGGAGACACTAAAAGCACCATAGTAGAACACAGATTAAGCTTCTAAGTTGATGTAATAGCCGGTAAGAGGTAGTACAATTCAAGTTTTTGGTATCGATTATGGACTTTTTGCTGGCTTTGGTGCCTTGGACATGAGCTAGGACCTTATGATTCTGCATGAAAGGAGGACTAGCAGCCGAGTTGCACGGGAGGATGCGAAAAGTGTACATATGTAGTAAAAACGTGAGGAATCCGTCCGTTTTCGTAATTTATTATCGAATCGACTTAAAGCAGTGCGTCACATTGGCCGCTCTTCTGTCTGAAACGGTTGTACTTTTCGACTGCAAAGCTATGTCGCGTGCTGCAGTATGCGGAGACACTAAAAGCACCATAGTAGAACACAGATGAAGCTTCTAAGTTGATGTGATAGCCAGTGAGAAGTAGTACAACTCAAGTTTTAGGTATCGATTATTGACTTTTTAGCTGGCTTTTGTGCCTTGGACATGAGCTAGGACCTTATGATTCTGCATGAAAGGAGGACTAGCAGCCGAGTTGCACGGGAGGATGCGAAAAGTGTACATATGTAGTAAAAACGTGAGGAATCCGTCCGTTTTCGTAATTTATTATCGAATCGACTTAAAGCAGTGCGTCACATTGGCCGCTCTTCTGTCTGAAACGGTTGTACTTTTCGACTGCAAAGCTATGTCGCGTGCTGCAGTATGCGGAGACACTAAAAGCACCATAGTAGAACACAGATGAAGCTTCTAAGTTGATGTGATAGCCAGTGAGAAGTAGTACAACTCAAGTTTTAGGTATCGATTATTGACTTTTTAGCTGGCTTTTGTGCCTTGGACATGAGCTAGGACCTTAAGATTCTGCATGAAAGGAGGACTAGCAGCTGCGTTGCACGGGAGTATGTGAAAAGTGTTCATATGTAGTAAAAACCTGAGAAATCCGTCCATTTTCGTCATTTGTTATCGAATCGACTCAAAGCCAGATCGTCACATTGGTCGCTCTCCTCTCTGAAACGGTTGTACTTATCGTCTGCAAAGCTATGTCGCGTGCTGCGGTATGCGGAGACACTAAAATCACCATAGTGGAACACAGATGAAGCTTCTAAGTTGATGTAATAGCCAGTAAGAAGTAGTACAATTCAAGTTTTAGGTATCGCTTATTGACTTATTAGCTGGCTTTGGTGCCTTGGTCATGAGCTATGTCCTTAAGATTCAGCATGAAAGGAGGACTAGCAGCCGAGTTGCATGGGAGAATGTGAAAAGTGTTCATATGTAGTAAAAACCTGAGAAATCCGTCCGTTTTCGTCATTTGTTATCGAATCAACTTGAAGCCAGATCGTCACATTGGCCGCACTTCTCTCTGAAACGGTTGTACTTATCGTCTGCAAAGCTATGTCGCGTGCTGCGGTATGCGGAGACACTAAAAGCACCATAGTAGAACACAGACGAAGCTTCTAAGTTGATGTAATAGCCAGTAAGGAGTAGTACAATTCAAGTTTTAGGTATCGAATATTGACTTTTTAGCTGGCTTTCGTGCCTTGGACATGAGCTAGGACCTTAAGATTCTGCATGAAAGGAGGACTAGCAGCCGAGTTGCACGGGAGGATGCGAAAAGTGTTCATATGTAGTAAAAACCTGAGAAATCCGTCCGTTTTCTTAATTTCTTATCGAATCGACTTAAAGCAATGCGTCACATTGGCCGCTCTTCTCTCTGAAACGGTTGTACTTATCGTCTGCAAAGCTATGTCGCGTGCTGCGGTATGCAGAGACACTAAAAGCACCATAGTAGAACACAGATGAAGCTTCAAAGTTGATGTAATAGCCAGTAAGAAGTAGTACAATTCAAGATTTAGGTATCGATTATTGACTTTTTTGCTGGCTTTGGTGACTTGGTCAAGAGCTAGGACCTTACGATTCTGCATGAAAGGAGGACTAGCAGCCGAGTTGCACGGGAGAATGTAAAAAGTGTTCATATGTAGTAAAAACCTGAGAAATCCGTCCGTTTTCGACATTTGTTATCGAATCGACTTAAAGCCAGATCGTCACATTGGCCCATCTCCTCGCTGAAACGGTTGTACTTATCGTCTGCAAAGCTATGTCGCGTGCTGCAATATGCGGAGACACTAAAAGCACCATAGTAGAACACAGATGAAGCTTCTAAGTTGATGTGATAGCCAGTGAGAAGTAGTACAACTCAAGTATTAGGTATCGAATATTGACTTTTTAGCTGGCTTTTGTGCCTTGGACATGAGCTAGGACCTTAAGATTCCGCACGAAAGGAGGAGTAGCAGCCGCGTTGCACGGGAGTATGTGAAAAGTGTTCATATGTAGTAAAAACCCGAGAAATCCGTCCATTTTCGTCATTTGTTATCGAATCGACTTAAAGCCAGATCGTCACATTGGCCCCTCTTCTCTCTGAAACGGTTGTACTTATCGTCTGCACAGCTTTGTCGCGTGCTGCGGTATGCGGAGACACTAAAAGCACCATAGTAGAACACAGATTAAGCTTCTAAGTTGATGTAATAGCCGGTAAGAGGTAGTACAATTCAAGTTTTTGGTATCGATTATGGACTTTTTGCTGGCTTTGGTGCCTTGGACATGAGCTAGGACCTTATGATTCTGCATGAAAGGAGGACTAGCAGCCGAGTTGCACGGGAGGATGCGAAAAGTGTACATATGTAGTAAAAACGTGAGGAATCCGTCCGTTTTCGTAATTTATTATCGAATCGACTTAAAGCAGTGCGTCACATTGGCCGCTCTTCTGTCTGAAACGGTTGTACTTTTCGACTGCAAAGCTATGTCGCGTGCTGCAGTATGCGGAGACACTAAAAGCACCATAGTAGAACACAGATGAAGCTTCTAAGTTGATGTGATAGCCAGTGAGAAGTAGTACAACTCAAGTTTTAGGTATCGATTATTGACTTTTTAGCTGGCTTTTGTGCCTTGGACATGAGCTAGGACCTTAAGATTCTGCATGAAAGGAGGACTAGCAGCCGCGTTGCACGGGAGTATGTGAAAAGTGTTCATATGTAGTAAAAACCTGAGAAATCCGTCCATTTTCGTCATTTGTTATCGAATCGACTCAAAGCCAGATCGTCACATTGGTCGCTCTCCTCTCTGAAACGGTTGTACTTATCGTCTGCAAAGCTATGTCGCGTGCTGCGGTATGCGGAGACACTAAAATCACCATAGTGGAACACAGATGAAGCTTCTAAGTTGATGTAATAGCCAGTAAGAAGTAGTACAATTCAAGTTTTAGGTATCGCTTATTGACTTTTTAGCTGGCTTTGGTGCCTTGGTCATGAGCTATGTCCTTAAGATTCAGCATGAAAGGAGGACTAGCAGCCGAGTTGCATGGGAGAATGTGAAAAGTGTTCATATGTAGTAAAAACCTGAGAAATCCGTCCGTTTTCGTCATTTGTTATCGAATCAACGTGAAGCCAGATCGTCACATTGGCCGCTCTTCTCTCTGAAACGGTTGTACTTATCGTCTGCAAAGCTATGTCGCGTGCTGCGGTATGCGGAGACACTAAAAGCACCATAGTAGAACACAGATTAAGCTTCTAAGTTGATGTAATAGCCAGTAAGGAGTAGTACAATTAACGTTTAGGTATCGAATATTGACTTTTTAGATGGCTTTGGTGCCTTGGACATGAGCTAGGACCTTAAGACTATGCATGAAAGGAGGACTAGCAGCCGAGTTGCACGGGAGGATGCGAAAAGTGTTCATACGTAGTGAAAACCTGAGAAATCCGTCCGTTTTCGTCATTTGTTACCGAATCAACTTGAAGCCTGATCGTCACATTGGCCGCTCTTCTCTCTGAAACGGTTGTACTTATCGTCTGCAAAGCTATGTCGCGTGCTGCGGTATGCGGAGACACTAAAAGCACCATAGTAGAACACAGATGAAGCTTCTAATTTGATGTAATAGCCAGTAAGGAGTAGTACAATTCAAGTTTTAGGTATCGAATATTGACTTTTTAGCTGGCTTTCGTGCCTTGGACATGAGCTAGGACCTTAAGATTCTGCATGAAAGGAGGACTAGCAGCCGAGTTGCACGGGAGGATGCGAAAAGTGTTCATATGTAGTAAAAACCTGAGAAATCCGTCCGTTTTCTTAATTTCTTATCGAATCGACTTAAAGCAGTGCGTCACATTAGCCGCTCTTCTCTCTGAAACGGTTGTACTTATCGTCTGGAAAGCTATGTCGCGTGCTGCGGTATGCGGAGACACTAAAAGCACCATAGTAGAACACAAATGAAGCTTCAAAGTTGATGTAATAGCCAGTAAGAAGTAGTACAATTCAAGATTTAGGTATCGATTATTGACTTTTTTGCTGGCTTTGGTGCCTTGGTCAAGAGCTAGGACCTTACGATTCTGCATGAAAGGAGGACTAGCAGCCGAGTTGCACGGGAGAATGTAAAAAGTGTTCATATGTAGTAAAAACCTGAGAAATCCGTCCGTTTTCGACATTTGTTATCGAATCGACTTAAAGCCAGATCGTCACATTGGCCCCTCTCCTCGCTGAAACGGTTGTACTTATCGTCTGCACAGCTTTGTCGCGTGCTGCGGTATGCGGAGACACTAAAAGCACCATAGTAGAACACAGATTAAGCTTCTAAGTTGATGTAATAGCCAGTAAGGAGTAGTACAATTCAAGTTTTAGGTATCGAATATTGACTTTTTAGCTGGCTTTGGTGCCTTGGACATGAGCTAGGGCCTTACGATTCTGCATGAAAGGAGGACTAGCAGCCGGGTTGCATGGGAGAATGTGAAAAGTGTTCATATGTAGTAAAAACCTGAGAAATCCGTCCGTTTTCGTCATTTGTTATCGAATCGACTTAAAGCCAGATCTTCACATTGGCCCCTCTTCTCTCTGAAACGGTTGTACGTATCGTCTGCAAAGCTATGTAGCGTGCTGCAGTATGCGGAGACACTACAAGCACCATAGTAGAACACAGATGAAGCTTCTAAGTTGATGTGATAGCCAGTGAGAAGTAGTACAACTCAAGTTTTAGGTATCGATTATTGACTTTGTAGCTGGCTTTGCTGCCTTGGACAAGGGCTAGGACCTTAAGATTCCGCATGAAAGGAGGACTAGCAGCCGCGTTGCACGGGAGTATGTGAAAAGTGTTCATATGTAGTAAAAATCCTGAGAACTCCGTCCATTTTCGTCATTTTTTATTGAATCGACTTAAAGCCAGATCGTCACATTGGCCGCTCTACTCTCTGAAACGGTTGTACTTTTCGACTGCAAAGCTATGTCGCGTGCTGCAGTATGCGGAGACACTAAAAGCACCATAGTAGAACACAGATGAAGCTTCTAAGTTGATGTGATAGCCAGTGAGAAGTAGTACAACTCAAGTTTTAGGTATCGATTATTGACTTTTTAGCTGGCTTTAGTGCCTTGGACATGAGCTAGGACATTAAGAATCTGCATGAAAGGAGGACTAGCAGCCGCGTTGCACGGGAGTATGTGAAAAGTTTTCATATGTAGTAAAAACCTGAGAAATCCGTCCATTTTCGTCATTTGTTATCGAATCGACTTAAAGCCAGATAGTCACATTGGCCGCTCTTCTCTCTGAAACGGTTGTACTTATCGTCTGCACAGCTTTGTCGCGTGCTGCGGTATGCGGAAACACTAAAAGCACCATAGTAGAACACAGATGAAGCTTCTAAGTTGATGTAATAGCAAGTAAGGAGTAGTACAATTCAAGTTTTAGGTGTCGAATATTGACTTTTTAGCTGGCTTTCGTGCCTTGGACATGAGCTAGGACCTTAAGATTTTGCATGAAAGGAGGACTAGCAGCCGAGTTGCACGGGAGGATGCGAAAAGTGTTCATACGTAGTAAAAACCTGAGAAATCCGTCCGTTTTCGTAATTTATTATCGAATCGACATAAAGCAGTGCGTCACATTGGCCGCTCTTCTCTCTGAAACGGTTGTACTTATCGTCTGCAAAGCTATGTCCGGTGCTGCGGTATGCGGAGACACTAAAAGCACCATAGTAGAACACAGATTAAGCTTCTAAGTTGATGTAATAGCCAGTAAGAAGTAGTACAATTCAAGTTTTTGGTATCGATTATGGACTTTTTGCTGGCTTTGTTGCCTTGGACATGAGCTAGGACCTTAAGATTCTGCATGAAAGGAGGACTAGCAGCTGCGTTGGACGGTAGTACGTGAAAAGTGTTCATATGTAGTAAAAACCTGAGAAATCCGTCCATTTTCGTCATTTGTTATCGAATCGACTTAAAGCCAGATCGTCACATTGGCCCCTCTTCTCTCTGAAACGGTTGTACATATCGTCTGCAAAGCTATGTCGCGTGCTGCGGTATGCGGAGTCACTAAAATCACCATAGCGAAACACAGATGAAGCCTCTAAGTTAATGTAATAGCCAGTAAGAAGTAGTACAATTCAAGTTTTAGGTATCGATTATTGACTTATTAGCTGGCTTTGGTGCCTTGGACATGAGCTAGGACCTTAAGATTCTGCATGATAGGAGGACTAGCAGCCGAGTTGCACGGGAGTACGTGAAAAGTTTTTATATGTAGTAAAAACCTGATAAATCCGTCCATTTTCGTCATTTGTTATCGAATCGACTTAAAGCCAGATCGTCACATTGGCCGCTCTTCTCTCTGAAACGGTTGTACTTATCGTCTGCAAAGCTATGTCGCGTGCTGCGGTATGCGGAGACACTAAAATCACCATAAATGAACACAGATGAAGCTTCTTAATTGATGTAATAGCCAGTAAGAAGTAGTATAATTCAAGTTTTAGGTAACGATTATTGACTTTGTAGCTGGCCTTGGTGCCTTGGACATGAGCTAGGACCTTAAGATTCTGCATGAAAGGAGGACCTGCAGCCGAGTTGGACGGGAGAATGCGAAAAGTGTTCATGTGTAGTAAAAACCTGAGAAATCCGTCAGTTTTCGCAATTTATTATCGAATCGACTTAAAGCCAGATCGTCACATTGGCCGCTCTTCTCTCTGAAACGGTTGTACTTATCGTCTGCAAAGCTATGTCGCGTGCTGCGGTATGCGGAGACACTAAAAGCACCATAGTAGAACATAGATGAAGCTTCTAAGTTGATGTAATAGCCAGTCAGAAGTAGTACAATTCAAGTTTTAGGTATCGATTATTGACTTTTTAGCTGGCTTTGGTGCCCTGGACCTGTGCTAGGACCTTAAGATTCTGCATGAAAGGAGGACTAGCAGCCGAGTTGATCGGGAGTATGTGAAAAGTGTTCATATGTAGTAATAACCTGAGAAATCCGTTCGTTTTCGTCATTTGTTATCGAATCGACTTAAAGCCAGATCGTCACATTGGACGCTGTTCTCTCTGAAACGGTTGTACTTATCGTCTGCAAAGCTATGTCGCGTGCTTCGGTATGCGGAGACACTAAAAGCACCATAGTAGAACACAGATGAAGCTTCTAAGTTGATGTAATAGCCAGTAAGGAGTAGTACAATTCAAGTTTTAGGTATCGATTATTGACATTTTAGCTGGCTTTGGTACATTGGACATGAGCTAGGACCTTAAGATTCTGCATGAAAGGAGGACTAGCAGCCGCGTTGCACGGGAGTATGTGATAAGTGTTTATATGTAGTAAAAACCTGAGAAATCCGTCCATTTTCGTCATTTGTTATCGAATCGACTTAAAGCCAGATCGTCACATTGGCCGCTCCTCTATCTGAAACGGTTGTACTCATCGTCTGCAAAGCTATGTCGCGTGCTGCGGTATGCGGAGGCACTAAAATCACCATAGTGGAGCACAGATGGAGCTTCTAAGTTGATGTAATAGCCAGTAAGAAGTAGTACAATTCAAGTTTTAGGTAACGATTATTGACCTTTTAGCTGGCTTTGGTGCCTTGGACATGAGCTAGGACCTTAAGATTCTGCATGAAAGGAGGACTAGCAGCCGACTTGAACGGGAGAATGCGAAAAGTGTTCATGTGTAGTAAAATCCTGAGAAATCTGTCCGTTTACGTAATTTATTACCGAATCGACTTCAAGCCAGATCGTCACATTGGCCGCTCTTCTCTCTGAAACGGTTGTACTTATCGTCTGCAAGGCTATGTCGCGTGCTGCGGTATGCGGAGACACTAAAAGCACCATAGTAGAACACAGATTAAGCTTCTAAGTTGATGAAATAGCCAGTAAGAAATATTACAATTCAGGTTTTAGGTATCGACTATGGACTTTTTGCTGGCTTTGGTGCCTTGGAGATGAGCTAGGACCTTAAGATTCTGCATGAAAGGAGGACTAGCAGCCGAGTTGCAAGAGACAATGTTAAAAGTGTTCATATGTAGTAAAAACCTAAGAAATCCGTTCGTTTTTTCATTTGTTATCGAATCGACTTAAAGCCAGATCGTCACATTTGCCCCTCTTCTCTCTGAAACGGTTGTACTTATCGTCTGCAAAGCTATGTCGCGTGCTGCGGTATGCGGAGGCACTAAAATCACCATAGCGGAACACAGATGAAGCTTCTAAGTTGATGTAATAGCCAGTAAGAAGTAGTACAATTCAAGTTTTAGGTATCGATAATTGACTTTTTAGCTGGCTTTGGTGCCTTGGTCATGATCTATGTCCTTAAGATTCTGCATGAAAGGAGGACTAGCAGGCGAATTGCATGGGAGAATTTGAAAAGTGTTCATATGTAGTAAAAACCTGAGAAATCCGTCCGATTTCGTCATTTGTTATCGAATCAACTTGAAGCCAGATCGTCACATTGGCCGCTCTTCTCTCTGAAACGGTTGTACTTATCGTCTGCAAAGCTATGTCGCGTGATGCGGTATGCGGAGACACTAAAAGCACCATAGTAGAACACAGATTAAGCTTCTAAGTTGGTGTAATACCCAGTAAGAAGCAGTACAATTCAAGTTTTAGGTATCGATAATTGACTTTTTAGCTGGCTTTGGTGCCTTGGTCATGAGATATGTCCTTAAGATTCTGCATGAAAGGAGGACTAGCAGCCGAGTTGATCGGGAGTATGTGAAAAGTGTTCATATGTAGTAAAAACCTGAGAAATCCGTCCGTTTTCGTCATTTGTTATCGAATCAACGTGAAGCCAGATCGTCACATTGGCCGCTCTTCTCTCTGAAACGGTTGTACTTAACGTCTGCAAAGCTATGTCGCGTGCTGCGGTATGCGGAGACACTAAAATTACCATAGCGGAACACAGATGAAGCTTCTAAGTTGATGTAATAGCCAGTAAGAAGTAGTACAATTCAAGTTTTAGGTATCGATAATTGACTTTTTAGCTTGCTTTGGTGCACTGGTCATGATCTATGTCTTTAAGATTCTGCATGAAAGGAGGACTAGCAGCCGAAGTGCATGGGAAAATGTGAAAAGTGTTCATATGTAGTAAAAACCTGAGAAATCCGTCCGACTTCGTCATTTGTTATCGAATCAACTTGAAGGCAGATCGTCACATTGGCCGCTCTTCTCTCTGAAACGGTTGTACTTATCGTCTGCAAAGCTATGTCGCGTGCTGCGGTATGCGGAGACACTAAAAGCACCATAGTAGAACACAGATGAAGCTTCTAAGTTGATGGAATAGCCAGTAAGGAGTAATACAATTCAAGTTTTAGGTATCGAATATTGACTTTTTAGCTGGCTTTGGTGCCTTGGACATGAGCTAGGACCTTAAGATTCTGCATGAAAGGAGGACTAGCAGCCGAGTTGCACGGGAGGATGCGAAAAGTGTTCATATGTAGTAAAAACCTGAGAAATCCGTCCGTTTTCGTAATTTATTATCGAATCGACTTAAAGCAGTGCGTCACATTGGCCGCTTTTCTCTCTGAAACGGTTGTACTTATCGTCTGCAAAGCTATGTCGCGTGCTGCGGTATGCGGAGACACTAAAAGCACCATAGTAGAACAAAGATTAAGCTTCTAAGTTGATGTAATACCCAGTAAGAAGTAGTACAATTCAAGTTTTAGGTATCAACTATTGACTTTTTAGCTGGCTTTTCTGCCTTGGACATGAGCTAGGACTTTATGATTCTGCATGAAAGGAGGACTAGCAGCCGCGTTGCACGGGAGTATGTGAAAAGTGTTCATATGTAGTAAAAACCTGAGAAATCCGTCCATTTTCGTCATTTGTTATCGAATCGACTTAAAGCCAGATCGTCACATTGGCCGCTTTTCTCTCTGAAACGGTTGTACTTATCGTCTGCAAAGCTATGTCGCGTGCTGCGGTATGCGGAGACACTAAAAGCACCATAGTAGAACACAGATTAAGCTTCTAAGTTGATGTAATACCCAGTAAGAAGTAGTACAATTCAAGTTTTAGGTATCGATTATTGACTTTTTAGCTGGCTTTGATGCCTTGGACCTGAGCTAGGACCTTAAGATTCTGCATGAAAGGAGGACTAGCAGCCGAGTTGATCGGGAGTATGTGAAAAGTGTTCATATGTAGTAAAAACCTGAGAATTCCGTCCGTTTTCGTCATTTGTTATCGAATCAACTTGAAGCCAGATCGTCACATTGGCCGCTCTTCTCTCTGAAACGGTTGTACTTATCGTCTGCAAAGCTATGTCGCGTGCTGCGATATGCGGAGACACTAAAAGCACCATAGTAGAACACAGATGAAGCTTCTAAGTTGATGTAATAGCCAGTAAGGAGTAGTACAATACAAGTTTTAGGTATCGAATATTGACTTTTTAGCTGGCTTTGGTGCCTTGGACATGACCTAGGACCTTAAGATTCTGCGTGAAAGGAGGACTAGTAGCCGAGTTGCACGGGAGGATGCGAAAAGTGTGCATCTGTTGTAAAAACCTGAGAAATCCGTCCGTTTTCGTAATTTATTATCGAATCGACCTAAAGCAGTGCGTCACATTGGCCGCTCTTCTCTCTGAAACGGTTGTACTTATCGTCTGCAAAGCTATTTCGAGTGCTGTGGTATGCGGAGACACTAAAAGCACCATAGTAGAACACAGATTAAGCTTCTAAGTTGATGTAATAGATAGTTAGAAGTAGTATAATTCAGGTTTTAGGTATCGATTATGGACTTTTTGCTGGCATTGGTGCCTTGGACATGAGCTAGGTTCTTAAGATTCTGCAGGAAAGGAGGACTAGCAGTCGAGTTGCAAGGGACAATGTTAAAAGTGTTCATATGTAGTAAAAACCTGAGAAATCCGTTCGTTTTTGTCATTTGTTATCGAATCGACTTAAAGCCAGATCGTCACATTTGCCCCTCTTCTCTCTGAAACGGTTGTACTTATCGTCTGCAAAGCTATGTCGCGTGCTGCGGTATGCGGAGGCACTAAAATCACCATAGCGGAACACAGATGAAGCTTCTAAGTTGATGTAATAGCCAGTAAGAAGTAGTACAATTCAAGTTTTAGGTATCGATAATTGACTTTTTAGCTGGCTTTGGTGCACTGGTCATGATCTATGTCTTTAAGATTCTGCATGAAAGGAGGACTAGCAGCCGAATTGCATGGGAAAATGTGAAAAGTGTTCATATGTAGTAAAAACCTGAGATATCCGTCCGATTTCGTCATTTGTTATCGAATCAACTTGAAGCCAGATCGTCACATTGGCCGCTCTTCTCTCTGAAACGGTTGTACTTATCGTCTGCAAAGCTATGTCGCGTGCTGCGGTATGCGGAGACACTAAAAGCACCATAGTAGAACACAGATGAAGCTTCTAAGTTGATGGAATACCCAGTAAGGAGTAATACAATTCAAGTTTTAGGTATCGAATATTGACTTTTTAGCTGGCTTTGGTGCCTTGGACATAAGCTAGGACCTTAAGATTCTGCATGAAAGGAGGACTAGCAGCCGAGTTGCACGGGAGGATGCGAAAAGTGTTCATATGTAGTAAAAACCTGAGAAATCCGTCCGTTTTCGTAATTTATTATCGAATCGACTTAAAGCAGTGCGTCACATTGGCCGCTTTTCTCTCTGAAACGGTTGTACTTATCGTCTGCAAAGCTATGTCGCGTGCTGCGGTATGCGGAGACACTAAAAGCACCATAGTAGAACAAAGATTAAGCTTCTAAGTTGATGTAATACCCAGTAAGAAGTAGTAAAATTCAAGTTTTAGGTATCAACTATTGACTTTTTAGCTTGCTTTTCTGCCTTGGACATGAGCTAGGACTTTATGATTCTGCATGAAAGGAGGACTTGCAGCCGCGTTGCACGGGAGTATGTGAAAAGTGTTCATATGTAGTAAAAACCTGAGAAATCCGTCCATTTTCGTCATTTGTTATCGAATCGACTTAAAGCCAGATCGTCACATTGGCCCTTCTTCTCTCTGAAACGGTAGTACTTATAGTCTGCAAAGCTATGTCGCGTGCTGCGGTATGCGGAGACACTTAAAGCACCATAGTAGAACACAGATGAAGCTTCTAAGTTGATGTAATAGCCAGTCAGAAGTAGTACAATTCAAGTTTTAGGTATCGATTATTGACTTTTTAGCTGGCTTTGGTGCCTTGGACCTGAGCTAGGACCTTAAGATTCTGCATGAAAGGAGGACTAGCAGCCGAGTTGATCGGGAGTATGTGAAAAGTGTTCATATGTAGTAAAAACCTGAGAAATCCGTCCGTTTTCGTCATTTGTTATCGAATCAACTTGAAGCCAGATCGTCACATTGGCCGCTCTTCTCTCTGAAACGGTTGTTCTTAACGTCTGCAAAGCTATGTCGCGTGCTGCGATATGCGGAGACACTAAAAGCACCATAGTAGGACACAGAAGAAGCTTCTAAGTTGATGTAATAGCCAGTAAGGAGTAGTACAATTCAAGTTTTAGGTATCGAATATTGACTTTTTAGCTGGCTTTGGTGCCTTGGACATGAGCTATGTCCTTAAGATTCTGCATGAAAGGAGGACTAGCAGCCGAGTTGCATGGGAGAATGTGAAAAGTGTTCATATGTAGTAAAAACCTGAGAAATCCGTCCGTTTTCGTCATTTGTTATCGAATCAACTTGAAGCCAGATCGTCACATTGGCCGCTCTTCTCTCTGAAAGGGTTGTACTTATCGTCTGCAAAGCTATGTCGCGTGCTGCGGTATGCGGAGACACTAAAATCACCATAGTAGAACACAGATGAAGCTTCTAAGTTGACGTAATAGCCAGTAAGGAGTAGTACAATTCAAGTTTTAGGTATCGAACATTGATTTTTAGCTGGCTTTGGTGCCTTGGACATGAGCTAGGACCTTAAGATTTCGCATGAAAGGAGGACTAGCAGCCGCGTTGCACGGGAGTATGTGAAAAGTGTTCATATGTAGTAAAAACCTGAGAAATCCGTCCATTTTCGTCATTTGTTATCGAATCGACTTAAAGATAGATCGTCAGATTGGCCGCTTTTCTCTCTGAAACGGTTGTACTTATCGTCTGCAGAGCTATGTCGCGTGCTGCGGTATGCGGAGACACTAAAAGCACCATAGTAGAACACAGATTAAGCTTCTAAGTTGATGTAATAGAAAGTAAGAAGTAGTACAATTCAAGTTTTAGGTATCGATTATGGACTTTTTGCTGGCTTTGGTGCCTTGGACATGAGCTAGGACCTTAAGATTCTGCATGAAAGGAGGACTAGCAGCCGAGTTGCAAGGGAGAATGTGAAAAGTGTTCATATGTAGTAAGAACGTGAGGAATCCGTCCGTTTTCGTAATTTATTATGGAATCGACTTCAAGCAGTGCGTCACATTGGCCGCTCTTTTCTCTGAAACGGTTGTACTTATCGTCTGCAGAGCTATTTCGCGTGCTGCGGTATGCGGAGACACTAATAGCACTATAGTAGAACACAGATTAAGCTTCTAAGTTGATGTAATAGCCAGTAAGAAGTAGTACAATTCAAGTCTTAGGTACCGATTATTGAGTTTTTAGCTGGCTTTGGTGCCTTGGACATGAGCTAGGTCCTTAAGATTCTGCATGAAAGGAGGACTAGCAGCCGCGTTGCACGGGAGTATGTGAAAAGTGTTTATATGTAGTAAAAACCTGAGAAATCCGTCCATTTTCGTCATTTGTTATCGAATCGACTTAAAGCCAGATCGTCACATTGGTGGCTCTTCTCTCTGAAACGGTTGTACTTATCGTCTGCAAAGCTGTGCTGCGGTATGCGGAGACACTAAAAGCACCATAGTAGAACACAGATTAAGCTTCTAAGTTGATATAATAGCCAGTCAGAAGTAGTACAATTCAAGTTTTAGGTATCGATTATGGACTTTTTGCTGGCTTTGGTGCCTTGGACATGAGCTAGGACCTTAAGATTCTGCATGAAAGGAGGACTAGCAGCCGATGTGCAGGGGACAGTTAAAAGTGTTCATATGTAGTAAAAACCTGATAAATCCGTTCGTTTTTGTCATTTGTTATCAAATCGACTTAAAGCCAGATCGTCACATTGGTCGCTCTTCTCTCTGAAACGGTTGTACTTATCGTCTGCAAAGCTATGTCGCGTGGTGCGGTATGCGGAGACACTAAAATAACCATAGTGGAACACAGATGAAGCTTCTAAGTTGATGTAATAGCAAGTAAGAAGTAGTACAATTCAAGTTTTAGGTATCGATTATTGACTTTTTAGCTGGCTTTGGTGCCTTGGACATGAGCTATGTCCTTAAGATTCTGCATGAAAGGAGGACTAGCAGCCGAGTTGCATGGGAGAATGTGAAAAGTGTTCATATGTAGTAAAATCCTGAGAAATCCGTCCGTTTACGTAATTTATTATCGAATCGACTTAAAGCCAGATCGTCACATTGGCCGCTCTTCTCTCTGAAACGGTTGTACTTATCGTCTGCAAAGCTATGTCGCGTGCTGCGGTATGCGGAGACACTAAAAGCACCATAGTAGAACACAGATTAAGCTTCTAAGTTCATGTAATAGCCAGTAAGAAGTAGTACAATTCAAGTTTTAGGTATCGATTATTGACTTTTTAGCTGGCTTTGGTGCCTTGGACATGAGCTAGGACCTTAAGATTCTGCATGAAAGGAGGACTAGCAGCCCCGTTGCACGGGAGGATGTGAAAAGTGTTCATATGTAGTAAAAACCTGAGAAATCCGACCGTTTTCGTAATTTATTATCGAATCGACTTAAAGCAGTGCGTCACATTGGCCGCTCTTCTCTCTGAAACGGTTGTACTTATCGTCTGCAAAGCTATGTCGCGTGCTGCGGTATGCGGAGACACTAAAAGCACTATAGTAGAACATAGATTAAGCTTTTAAGTTGATGAAATAGCCAGTTAGAAGTAGTACAATTCAAGTTTTAGGTATCGATTATGGACTTTTTGCTGACTTTGGTGCCTTGGACATGAGCTAGGACCTTAAGATTCTGCATGAAAGGAGGACTAGCAGCCGCGTTGCATGGGAGGATGTGAAAAGTGTTCATATGTAGTAAAAACCTGAGAAATCCGTCCGTTTCCGTCATTTGTTATCGAATCGATTTAAAGCCAGGTCGTCACATTGGCCGCCCTTCTCTCTGAAACGGTTGTACTTACCGTCTGCAAAGCTATGTCGCGTGCTGCGGTATGCGGAGACACTAAAAGCACTATAGTAGAACACAGATTAAGCTTTTAAGTTGATGTAATAGCCAGTAAGAAGTAGTACAATTCAAGTTTTAGGTATCGATTATTGACTTTTTAGCTGGCTTTGGTGCCTTGGACATGAGCTAGGACCTTAAGATTCTGCATGAAAGGAGGACTAGCAGCCGCGTTGCATGGGAGAATGTGAAAAGTGTTCATATGTAGTAAAATCCTGAGAAATCCGTCCGTTTACGTAATTTATTATCGAATCGACTTAAAGCCAGATCGTCACATTGGCCGCTCTTCTCTCTGAAACGGTTGTACTTATCGTCTGCAAAGCTATGTCGCCTGCTGCGGTATGCGGAGACACTAAAAGCACCATAGTAGAACACAGATTAAGCTTCTAAGTTGATGTAATAGCCAGTAAGAAGTAGTACAATTCAAGTTTTAGGTATCGATTATTGACTTTTTAGCTGGCTTTGGTGCCTTGGACATGAGCTAGGACCTTAAGATTCTGCATGAAAGGAGGACTAGCAGCCGAGTTGCACGGGAGGATGTGAAAAGTGTTCATATGTAGTAAAAACCTGAGATATCCGACCGTTTTCGTAATTTATTATCGAATCGACTTAAAGCAGTGCGTCACATTGGCCGCTCTTCTCTCTGAAACGGTTGTACTTATCGCGTGCTGCGGTATGCGGAGACACTAAAAGCACTATAGTAGAACACAGATTAAGCCTTTAAGTTGATGAAATAGCCAGTAAGAAGTAGTACAATTCAAGTTTTAGGTATCGATTATGGACTTTTTGCTGGCTTTGGTGCCTTGGAAACAGGCTAGGACCTTAAGATTCTGCATGAAAGGAGGACTAGCAGCCGAGTTGCAAGGGAGAATGTGAAAAGTATTCATATGAAGTAAAAACGTGAGGAATCCGTCCGTTTTCGTAATTTATTATCGAATCGACTTCAAGCAGCGCGTCATATTGGCCGCTCTTCTCTCTGAAACGGTTGTACTTATCGTCTGCAAAGCTATGTCGCGTGCTGCGGTATGCGGAGACACTAAAAGCACCATAGTAGAACACAGATTAAGCTTCTAAGTTGATGTAATAGCCAGTAAGGTGTACTACAATTCAAGTTTTAGGTATCGATTATTGACTTTTTAGCTGGCTTTGGTGCCTTGGACATGAGCTAGGACCTTAATATTCTGCATGAAAAGAGGACTAGCAGCCAAGTTGAACGGGAGAATGCGAAAAGTGTTCATGTGTAGTAAAATCCTGAGAAATCTGTCCGTTTACGTTGTTTATTATCGAATCGACTTAAAGCCAGAATGTCACATTGGCCGCTCTTCTCTCTGAAACGGTTGTACTTATCGTCTGCAAAGCTATGTCGCGTGCTGCGGTATGCGGAGACACTAAAAGCACCATAGTAGAACACAGATTAAGCTTCTAAGTTGATGTAATAGCCAGTAAGAAGTAGTACAATTCAAGTTTTAGATATCGATTATGGACTTTTTGCTGGCTTTGGTGCCTTGGACATCAGCTAGGACCTTAAGATTCTGCATGAAAGGAGAACTAGCAGCCGCGTTGCACGGGAGTATGTGAAAAGTGTTCATATGTAGTAAAAACCTGAGAAATCCGTCCGTTTTCGTCATTTGTTATCGAATCGACTTAAAGCCAGATCGTCACATTGGCCGCTCTTCTCTCTAAAACGGTAGTACTTATCGTCTGCAAAGCTATGTCGCGTGCTGCGGTATGCGGAGACACTAAAAGCACCATAGTGGAACACAGATGAGGCTTCTAAGTTGATGTAATAGCCAGTAAGAAGTAGTACAGTTCAAGTTTTAGGTATCGATTATTGACTATTTTGCTGGCTTTTGTGCCTTGGACATGTACTAGGAGCTTAAGATTATGCATGAAAGGAGGACTAGCAGCCGCGTTTCACGGGAGTATGTGAAAAGTGTTCATATGTAGTAAAAACTTGAGAAACCCGTCCGTTTTCGTCATTTGTTATCGAATCGACTTAAAGCCAGATCGTCACATTGGCCGGTCTTCTCTCTGAAACGGTTGTACTTATCGTCTGCAAAGGTATGTCGAGTGCTGCGGTATGTGGAGACACTAAAAGCACCATAGTAGAACACAGATGAAGCTTCTAAGTTGATTTAATAGCAAGTAAGAAGTAGTACAATTCAAGTTTTAGGTATCGATTATTGACTTTTTAGCCGGCTTTGGTGCCTTGAACATGAGCTAGGACCTTAAGATTCCGCATGAAAGGAGGACTAGGAGCCGAGTTGCACGGGAAAATGTGAAAAGTATTCATATGTAGTAAAAACCTGAGAAATCCGTCCGTTTTCATCATTTGTTACAGAATCGACTTAAATCCAGATCGTCACATTAGCCGCAGTTCTGTCTGAAACGGCTGTACTTATCGTCTGCAAAGCTATGTCGCGTGCTGCGGTATGCGGAGACACTAAAAGCACCATAGTAGAACATAGATGAAGCTTCTAAGTTGATGTAATAGCCAGTAAGAAGTAGTACAATTTACGTTTTAGGAATCGATTTTTGACTTTTTAGCTTGCTTTGGAACCATGGACATGACGTAGGACCTTAAGATTCTGCATGAAAGGAGGACTAGCAGCCGAGTTGCAAGGGAGAATGTTAAAAGTGTTCATATGTAGTAAAAACCTGAGAAATCCGTTCGTTTTCGTCATTTGTTATCGAATCGACTTAAAGCCAGATCGTCACATTATCCGCTCTTCTCTCTGAAACGGTTGTACTTATCGTCTGCAAAGCTATGTCGCGTGCTGCGGTATGCGGAGACACTAAAAGCACCATAAATGAACACAGATGAAGCTTCTAAGTTGATGTAATAGCCAGTAAGAAGTAGTACAATTCAAGTTTTAGGTATCGATTAATGACTTTTTAGCTGGCTTTTGTGCCTTTGTACATGAGCTAGGACCTTAAGATTCTGCATGAAAGGAGGACTAGCAGCCGAGTTGCATGGGAGAATGTGAAAAGTGTTCATATGTAGTAAAAACCTGAGAAATCCGTCCGTTTTCGTCATTTGTTATCGAATCGACTTAAACCCAGATTGACATATTGGCCCCTCTCCTCTCAAACGGTTGTACTTATCGTCTGCAAAGCTATGTCGCGTGCTGCGGTATGCGGAGACACTAAAAGCACCATAAATGAACACAGATGAAGCTTCTAAGTTGATGTAATAGCCAGTAAGAAGTAGTACAATTCAAGTTTTAGGTATCGATTAATGACTTTTTAGCTGGCTTTTGTGCCTTTGTACATGAGCTAGGACCTTACGATTCTGCATGAAAGGAGGACTAGCAGCCGCGTTGCCCGGGAGTATGTGAAAAGTGTTCATATGTAGTAAAAACCAGAGAAATCCGTCCGTTTTCGTCATTTGTTATCGAATTGACTGAAAGCCAGATCGTCACATTGGCCGCTCTTCTCCCTGAAACGGTTGTACTTATCGTCTGCAAAGCTATGTCGCGTGCTGCGGTATGCGGAGACACTTAAATCACCATTGTAGAACACAGATGAAGCTTCTAAGTTGAAGTAATATCCAGTTAAACGTAGTACAATTCAAGACTTAGGTTCGATTATTGACTTTTTACCATTCTTTGGTGCCTTGGACATGAGCTAGGACCTTAAGATTCTGCATGAAAGGAGGACTAGCAGCCGAGTTGCACGGGAGGATGTGAAAAGTGTTCATATGTAGTAAAAACCTGAGATATCCGACCGTTTTCGTAATTTATTATCGAATCGACTTAAAGCAGTGCGTCACATTGGCCGCTCTTCTCTCTGAAACGGTTGTACTTATCGCGTGCTGCGGTATGCGGAGACACTAAAAGCACTATAGTAGAACACAGATTAAGCCTTTAAGTTGATGAAATAGCCAGTAAGAAGTAGTACAATTCAAGTTTTAGGTATCGATTATGGACTTTTTGCTGGCTTTGGTGCCTTGGAAACAGGCTAGGACCTTAAGATTCTGCATGAAAGGAGGACTAGCAGCCGAGTTGCAAGGGAGAATGTGAAAAGTATTCATATGAAGTAAAAACGTGAGGAATCCGTCCGTTTTCGTAATTTATTATCGAATCGACTTCAAGCAGCGCGTCACATTGGCCGCTCTTCTCTCTGAAACGGTTGTACTTATCGTCTGCAAAGCTATGTCGCGTGCTGCGGTATGCGGAGACACTAAAAGCACCATAGTAGAACACAGATTAAGCTTCTAAGTTGATGTAATAGCCAGTAAGGTGTAGTACAATTCAAGTTTTAGGTATCGATTATTGACTTTTTAGCTGGCTTTGGTGCCTTGGACATGAGCTAGGACCTTAATATTCTGCATGAAAAGAGGACTAGCAGCCAAGTTGAACGGGAGAATGCGAAAAGTGTTCATGTGTAGTAAAATCCTGAGAAATCTGTCCGTTTACGTTATTTATTATCGAATCGACTTAAAGCCAGAATGTCACATTGGCCGCTCTTCTCTCTGAAACGGTTGTACTTATCGTCTGCAAAGCTATGTCGCGTGCTGCGGTATGCGGAGACACTAAAAGCACCATAGTAGAACACAGATTAAGCTTCTAAGTTGATGTAATAGCCAGTAAGAAGTAGTACAATTCAAGTTTTAGATATCGATTATGGACTTTTTGCTGGCTTTGGTGCCTTGGACATCAGCTAGGACCTTAAGATTCTGCATGAAAGGAGAACTAGCAGCCGCGTTGCACGGGAGTATGTGAAAAGTGTTCATATGTAGTAAAAACCTGAGAAATCCGTCCGTTTTCGTCATTTGTTATCGAATCGACTTAAAGCCAGATCGTCACATTGGCCGCTCTTCTCTCTAAAACGGTAGTACTTATCGTCTGCAAAGCTATGTCGCGTGCTGCGGTATGCGGAGACACTAAAAGCACCATAGTGGAACACAGATGAGGCTTCTAAGTTGATGTAATAGCCAGTAAGAAGTAGTTCAGTTCAAGTTTTAGGTATCGATTATTGACTATTTTGCTGGCTTTTGTGCCTTGGACATGTACTAGGAGCTTAAGATTATGCATGAAAGGAGGACTAGCAGCCGCGTTTCACGGGAGTATGTGAAAAGTGTTCATATGTAGTAAAAACTTGAGAAACCCGTCCGTTTTCGTCATTTGTTATCGAATCGACTTAAAGCCAGATCGTCACATTGGCCGGTCTTCTCTCTGAAACGGTTGTACTTATCGTCTGCAAAGGTATGTCGAGTGCTGCGGTATGTGGAGACACTAAAAGCACCATAGTAGAACACAGATGAAGCTTCTAAGTTGATTTAATAGCAAGTAAGAAGTAGTACAATTCAAGTTTTAGGTATCGATTATTGACTTTTTAGCCGGCTTTGGTGCCTTGAACATGAGCTAGGACCTTAAGATTCCGCATGAAAGGAGGACTAGGAGCCGAGTTGCACGGGAAAATGTGAAAAGTATTCATATGTAGTAAAAACCTGAGAAATCCGTCCGTTTTCATCATTTGTTACAGAATCGACTTAAATCCAGATCGTCACATTAGCCGCAGTTCTGTCTGAAACGGCTGTACTTATCGTCTGCAAAGCTATGTCGCCTGCTGCGGTATGCGGAGACACTAAAAGCACCATAGTAGAACATAGATGAAGCTTCTAAGTTGATGTAATAGCCAGTAAGAAGTAGTACAATTTACGTTTTAGGAATCGATTTTTGACTTTTTAGCTTGCTTTGGAACCATGGACATGACGTAGGACCTTAAGATTCTGCATGAAAGGAGGACTAGCAGCCGAGTTGCAAGGGAGAATGTTAAAAGTGTTCATATGTAGTAAAAACCTGAGAAATCCGTTCGTTTTCGTCATTTGTTATCGAATCGACTTAAAGCCAGATCGTCACATTATCCGCTCTTCTCTCTGAAACGGTTGTACTTATCGTCTGCAAAGCTATGTCGCGTGCTGCGGTATGCGGAGACACTAAAAGCACCATAGTAGAACACAGATGAAGCTTCTAAGTGTATGTAATAGCTAGTAAGAAGTAGTACAATTCAAGTTTTAGGTATCGATTAATGACTTTTTAGCTGGCTTTTGTGCCTTTGTACATGAGCTAGGACCTTACGATTCTGCATGAAAGGAGGACTAGCAGCCGCGTTGCCCGGGAGTATGTGAAAAGTGTTCATATGTAGTAAAAACCAGAGAAATCCGTCCGTTTTCGTCATTTGTTATCGAATTGACTGAAAGCCAGATCGTCACATTGGCCGCTCTTCTCCCTAAAACGGTTGTACTTATCGTCTGCAAAGCTATGTCGCGTGCTGCGGTATGCGGAGACACTTAAATCACCATTGTAGAACACAGATGAAGCTTCTAAGTTGAAGTAATATCCAGTTAAACGTAGTACAATTCAAGACTTAGGTTCGATTATTGACTTTTTACCATTCTTTGGTGCCTTGGACATGAGCTAGGACCTTAAGATTCTGCATGAAAGGAGGACTAGCAGCCGAGTTGCATGGGAGAATGTGAAAAGTGTTCATATGTAGTAAAAACCTGAGAAATCCGTCCGTTTTCGTCATTTGTTATCGAATCGACTTAAACCCAGATTGTCACATTGGCCCCTCTTCTCTGAAACGGTTGTACTTATCGTCTGCAAAGCTATGTCGCGTGCTGCGGCATACGGAGACACTAAAAGCACCATAGTAGAACACAGATGAAGCTTCTAAGTTGATGTAATAGCCAGTAAGAAGTAGTACAGTTCAAGTTTTAGGTATCGATTATTGACTATTTTGCTGGCTTTTGTGCCTTTGTACATGAGCTAGGAGCTTAAGAATCTGCATGAAAAGAGGACTAGCAGCCGCGTTGCACGGGAGTATGTGAAAAGTGTTCATATGTAGTAACAACCTGAGAAATCCGTCCGTTTTCGTCATTTGTTATCGAATCGACTTAAAGCCAGATCGTCACATTGGCCGCTCTTCTCTCTGAAACGGTTGTACTTATCGTCTGCAAAGCTATGTCGCGTGCTGCGGTATGCGGAGACACTAAACCACCATAGTAGAACACAGATGAAGCTTCTAAGTTGATGTAATAGCCAGTAAGAAGTAGTAAAATTCAAGTTTTAGGTATCGATCACTGACTATTTTGCTGGCTTTGGTGCCTTGGACATGAGGTAGGACCTTAAGATTCTGCATGAAAAGAGAACTAGCAGCCGCGTTGCACGGGAGTATGTGAAAAGTGTTCATATGTAGTAAAAACCTGAGAAATCCGTCCGTTTTCGTCATTTGTTATCGAACCGACTTAAAGCCAGATCGTCACATTGGCCGCTCTTCTCTCTGAAACGGTTGTACTTATCGTCTGCAAAGCTATGTCGAGTGCTGCAGTATGCGGAGACACTAAAAGCACCATAGTAGAACACAGATGAAGCTTCTAAGTTGATGTAATAGCCAGTAAGAAGTAGTACAGTTCAAGTTTTAGGTATCGATTATTGACTATTTTGCTGGCTTTTGTGCCTTTGTACATGAGCTAGGAGCTTAAGAATCTGCATGAAAAGAGGACTAGCAGCCGCGTTGCACGGGAGTATGTGAAAAGTGTTCATATGTAGTAACAACCTGAGAAATCCGTCCGTTTTCGTCATTTGTTATCGAATCGACTTAAAGCCAGATCGTCACATTGGCCGCTCTTCTCTCTGAAACGGTTGTACTTATCGTCTGCAAAGCTATGTCGCGTGCTGCGGTATGCGGAGACACTAAACCACCATAGTAGAACATAGATGAAGCTTCTAAATTGATGTAATAGCCAGTAAGAAGTAGTACAATTTACGTTTTAGGTATCGATTTTTGACTTTTTAGCTGGCTTTGGAGCCTTGGACATGAGGTAGGACCTTAAGATTCTGCATGAAAGGAGGACTAGCAGCCGCGTTGCACGGGAGTATTGTGAAAAGTGTTCATATGTAGTAAAAAAGTGAGAAATCCGTCAGTTTTCGTCATTTGTTATCGAATCAACTTGAAGCCAGATCGTCACATTGTACTTATCGTCTGCAAAGCTATGTCGCGTGATGCGGTATGCGGAGACACTAAAAGCACCATAGTAGAACACAGATGAAGCTTCTAAGTTGATGTAATAGCCAGTAAGAAGTAGTAAAATTCAAGTTTTAGGTATCGATCACTGACTATTTTGCTGGCTTTGATGCCTTGGACATGAGCTAGGACCTTAAGATTCTGCATGAAAAGAGAACTAGCAGCCGCGTTGCACGGGAGTATGTGAAAAGTGTTCATATGTAGTAAAAACCTGAGAAATCCGTCCGTTTTCGTCATTTGTTATCGAACCGAATTAAAGCCAGATCGTCACATTGGCCGCAATTCTCTCTGAAACGGTTGTACTTATCGTCTGCAAAGCTATGTCGCGTGCTGCAGTATGCGGAGACACTAAAAGCACCATAGTAGAACACACATGAAGCTTCTAAGTTGATGTAATAGCAAGTAAGAAGTAGTACAATTCAAGTTTTAGGTATCGATTATTGACTTTTTAGCTGGCTTTGGTACATTGGACATGAGCTAGGTCCTTAAGATTCTGCATGAAAGGAGGACTAGCAGCCGAGTTGCACGGGTGAATGCGAAAAGTGTTCATATGTAGTAAAAACCTGAGAAACCCGTCTGTTTTCGTCATTTGTTATAGAATCGACTTAAAGCCAGATCGTCACATTGGCCGGTCTTCTCTCTGAAACGGTTGTACTTATCGTCTGCAAAGGTATGTCTCGTGCTGCGGTATGTGGAGACACTAAAAGCACCATAGTAGAACACAGATGAAGCTTCTAAGTTGATTTAATAGCAAGTAAGAAGTAGTACAATTCAAGTTTTAGGTATCGATTATTGACTTTTTAGCCGGCTTTGGTGCCTTGAACATGAGCAAGGACCTTAAGATTCTGCATGAAAGGAGAACTAGCAGCCGAGTTGCACGGGAAAGTGTGAAAAGTGTTCATATGTAGTAAAAACCTGAGAAATCCGTCCGTTTTCATCATTTGTTACAGAATCGTTTTAAATCCAGATCGTCACATTGGCCGCAGTTCTGTCTGAAACGGCTGTACTTATCGTCTGCAAAGCTATGTCGCGTGCTGCGGTATGCGGAGTCACTAAGAGCACCATAGTAGAACATAGATGAAGCTTCTAAGTTGATGTAATAGCCAGTAAGAAGTAGTACAATTTACGTTTTAGGAATCGATTTTTGACTTTTTACCTGGCTTTGGAGCCATGGACATGATGTAGGACCTTAAGATTCTGCATGAAAGGAGGACTAGCAGCCGAGTTGCAAGGGAGAATGTTAAAAGTGTTCATATGTAGTAAAAACCTGAGAAATCCGTTCGTTTTCGTCATTTGTTATCGAATCGACTTAAAGCCAGATCGTCACATTGGCCGTTCTTCTCTCTGAAACGGTTGTACTTATCGTCTGCAATGCTATGTCGGGTGGTGCGGTATGCGGAGACACTAAAAGCACCATAAATGAACACAGATGAAGCTTCTAAGTTGATGTAATAGCCAGTAAGAAGTAGTGCAGTTCAAGTTTTAGTTATCGATTATTGACTATTTTGCTGGCTTTTGTGCCTTTGTACATGAGCTAGGAGCTTACGATTCTGCATGAAAGGAGGACTAGCAGCCGCGTTGCACGGGAGTATGTGAAAAGTGTTCATATGTAGTAAAAACCAGAGAAATCCGTCCGTTTTCGTCATTTGTTATCGAATCGACTTAAAGCCAGATCGTCACATTGGCCGCTCTTCTCTCTGAAACGGTAGTACTTATCGTCTGCAAAGCTATGTCGCGTGCTGCGGTATGCGGAGACACTAAAAGCACCATAGTAGAACACAGATGAAGCTTCTAAGTGTATGTAATAGCTAGTAAGATGTAGTACAGTTCAAGATTTAGGTATCGATTATTGACTATTTAGCTGGCTTTGGTGCCTTGGACATGAGCTAGGAGCTTAAGATTCTGCATGAAAGGAGGACTAGCATCCGCATTGCACGGGAGTATGTGAAATGTGTTCATATGTAGTAAAAACCAGAGAAATCCGTCCGTTTTCGTCATTTGTTATCGAATCGACTGAAAGCCAGATCGTCACATTGGCCGCTCTTCTCTCTGAAACGGTTGTACTTATCGTCTGCAAAGCTATGTCGCGTGCTGCGGTATGCGGAGACACTTAAATCACCATTGTAGAACACAGATGAAGCTTCTAAGTTGAAGTAATATCCAGTTAAATGTAGTACAATTCAAATCTTAGGTTCGCTTATTGACTTTTTACCATATTTTGGTGCCTTGGACATGAGCTAGGACCTTAAGATTCTGCATGAAAGGAGGACTAGCAGCCGAGTTGCATGGGAGAATGTGATAAGTGTTCATATGTAGTAAAAACCTGAGAAATCCGTCCGTTTTCGTCATTTGTTATCGAATCGACTTAAAGCCAGGTCGTCACATTGACCGCTCTTCTCTCTGAAACGGTTGTACTTATCGTCTGCAAAGCTATGTCGCGTGCTGCGGTATGCGGAGACACTAATAGCACCATAGTAGAACACAGATGAAGCTTCTAAGTTGATGTAATAGCATGCAGGAAGTGGTACAATTCAAGTTTTAGGTATCGATTACTGATTTTTAGCTGGCTTTGGTGCCTTGGATATGAGATAGGACCTTAAGATTCTGCATGAAAGGAGGACTAGCAGTCGAGTTGCACGGGAGAATGTGAAAAGTGTTCATATGTAGGAAAAACCTAAAGAAACCCGTCCGTTTTCGTCATTTGTTATCGAATCGACTTAAAGCCAGATCGTCAGATTGGCCCCTCTTCTCTGAAACGGTTGGACTTATCGTCTGCAAAGCTATGTCGCGTGCTGCGGTATGCGGAGACACTAAAAGCACCATAGTAGAACACAGATGAAGCTTCTAAGTTGATGTAATAGCCAGTAAGAAGTAGTACAATTCAAGTTTTAGGTATTGATTATGGACTTTTTAGCTGGCTTTGGTGCCTTGGACATGAGCTAGGACCTTAAGATTCTGCACGACAGGAGGACTAGCAGCCGAGTTGCACGGGAGAATATGAAAAGTGTTCATATGTAGTAAAAACCTGAGAAATCGGTCCGCTTTCGTCATTTGTTACCGAATCTACTTAAAGCCAGATCGTCACATTTGCCGCTCTTCTCTCTGAAACGGTTGTACTTATCGTCTGCAAAGCTATGTCGCGTGCTGCGGTATGCGGAGACACTAAAATCACCATTGTATAACACAGATGAAGCTTCTAAGTTGAAGTAATATCCAGTTAAATGTAGTACAATTCAAGACATAGGTTCGATTATTGACTTTTTACCATTCTTTGGTGCCTTGGACATGAGCTAGGACCTTAAGATTCTGCATGAAAGGAGGACTAGCAGCCGAGTTGCATGGGAGAATGTGAAAAGTGTTCATATGTAGTAAAAACCTGAGAAATCCGTCCGTTTTCGTCATTTGTTATCGAATCGACTTAAACCCAGATTGTCACATTGGCCCCTCTTCCCTGAAACGGTTGTACTTATCGTCTGCAAAGCTATGTCGCGTGCTGCAGTATACGGAGACACTAAAAGCACCATAGTAGAACACAGATGAAGCTTCTAAGTTGATGTAATAGCCAGTAAGAAGTAGTTCAGTTCAAGTTTTAGGTATCGATTATTGACTATTTTGCTGGCTTTTGTGCCTTGGACATGAGCTAGGAGCTTACGATTCTGCATGAAAGGAGGACTAGCAGCCACGTTGCACGGGAGTATGTGAAAAGTGTTCATATGTAGTAAAAACCTTAGAAATCCGTCCGTTTTCGTCATTTGTTATCGAATCGACTTAAAGCCAGATCGTCACATTGGCCGGTCTTCTCTCTGAAACGGTTGTACTTATCGTCTGCACAGCTATGTCGCGTGCTGCGGTATGCGGAGACACTAAAAGCACCATAGTAGAACACAGATGAAGCTTCTAAGTTGATGTAATAGCCAGTAAGAAGTTGAAGCAAAGCAAGCGCTGTATCATGTATAAGATACAGAGGCGAGCGAGTGCACGGGACTTACCCTAGTTCACTGCTAGTAGCGTCACGTCATCATAACGCGCCTGCATATAGTATTGCACCACATTTAACATAAAAGTAAAAATTAAGATTTGTGTGTAAAACTTTGTTAAAGTATAGTTCTATGTAATAATGTTTCAGGTAACAAATCTTAATGTTATAAAATTAGTAGTTTACGTAAAATTCACGTTTTGAAAGAGAAATAGGAGGCGCTAAATAATGACGCTAGGAAGCCAAAATTTGGTGAGAAGGTGCAGTAAGAAGTCATTAATGAGTGGTGCTGGTTTCCAAAACCATAAAACTAAAATTGACTCCAGAATCCGCGTTTTTCGGAAAAATCAGAGGCGCGAAGTAATAGAGCTACAATATTGAAAATTGGTAGGATGCTTCAGTTCACCCTAATAATAATAATGGAAATACCACAATCAGTTACCTCTTCTAGTTTTTTAGTAATTTAGTAAAAACTACTTTTGTGAGTAAAATGTACATAAGCATTATAGATTAAGTACTTTAAATTTTAATGATAAAACAAATTCTTTAAGACCAATGATCAGATAGGACAATTAACAAAGCTACACCAAGTTTTAGTCTTGTAGCATAATTAACAGCTGATACAAGTCTTGATAAAGCTATGGTTCAGAGGTAACAATCTACCGTTAGTTCCATTGTAAAAATTCTAGAGAGTAAAGTTTTGATTTTAGCGGGCGGAGATTTTCTACGTGCTTCTGTACTGCTCAGATGTATGTATACAAAAATTGAGAAGTTTGTAAAGCTATTATTAAATGTGATATTTAAGATTATGTGCCTGAGATAGCGATCAGTTGGAGGCTACAGGCATCTGCATAAGAACGGAAAGAACAGATGCTCTCTTGGCGGTACGCGCCGGAGCTATATAAAAAGAGCGGCAGAGGCAGTAGGAAGCTCACTCCGCATTAGACCAACGCCTAGTCCACGCGAGCTTAACGTCCGATCGCGCCTCGCCTCGGGTGACGTCATAGCGGGCTGTGACATGCGCGTACTTAGCAATGTAAACGGACATTGAAAATCGCGAGGACTGTACACCGTCCTGGATCGTTTAGACTTCGGTAACAAACTGTTATTGTGCCGTCCGTGTGAAGTATAGTTCCGCGTGGCAAGTGGTGACTAACTCCACTTTTAAGGCGAGCATTAATCTTTTTTTTTTTAACATTATTGCGAACTATTAATAGAGCACCGTTAGTTAGAGTAATGAACTATTCGGGAGGAACTTGCTCTAGAAGTCGCCTCTGAACTATTAAACGATTGGCTGAATTAACAATATTTAATGTCTTTAGCATTTTCAGAAGTTTCGAGTAATTTGTGTGAGCCTTAAAGATAATAAAATCTTGTTTGGAACTTTAAATTTTATTAAAGCAGCCCTAATACCGTGAAGAACTATGGATATTTTTTCGTTTAGCTGGGCTGTACAGGAATGTGGCCGTGCAGACTGGGAACTAAGGTCAGTAAGTTTCCCTTCGCTTTCTGACTGGCCACCAAATTAGTTGCCAGGCTCGCGTGATTTAAGGTGGCAATGTTCAACTTTCATTCAACATTAAACAACGACTTCTTCGCCGTCCCACATATGTTGCATCGGCAATAGTCTGTTACGTGAAATGAACATTCAAACAACTCATTCGACAACTTCTTCGCCGCCCCACAAAGTAGTACTATTTACGTTTTGGGTATCGATTTTTGACTTTTTAGCTGGCTTTGGTGACTTGGACATGAGCTAGGACCTTAAGATTCTGCATGAAAGGAGGACTAGCAGCCGAGTTGCACGGGAGAATGTGAAAAGTGTTCATATGTAGTAAAAACCTGAGAAATAGGTCCGTTTTCGTCATTTGTTATCGAATCGCCTTAAAGCCAGATCGCCACATTGGCCGCTCTTCTCTCTGAAACGGTTGTACTTATCGATTGCAAAGCTATGTCGCGTGCTGTGGTATGCGGAGACACTAAAAGCACCATAGTAGAACACAGATGAAGCTTCTAAGTTGATGTTATAGCCAGTAAGAAGTAGTACAATTCAAGTTTTAGGTATCGATTATTGACGTTTTAGCTGGCTTTGGTGCCTTGGACATGAGGTAGGACCTTATGATTCTGCATGAAAGGAGGACTAGCAGCCGAGTTGCACGGAAGAATGAGAAAAGTGTTCATATGTAGTAAAAACCTGACAAATCCGTCCGCTTTCGTCATTTGTTATCGAATCTACTTAAAGCCAGATCGTCACATTGGCCGCTCTTCTCTCTGAAACGGTTGTACTTATCGTCTACAAAGCTATGTCGCGTGCTGCGATATGCGGAGACACTAAGAGCACCATAGTAGAACACAGATGAAGCTTCTAAGTTGATGTAATAGCCAGTAAGAAGTAATCCAATTCAAGTTTTAGGTATCGATTATTGACTTTTTAGCTGGCTTTGGTGCCTTGGACATGAGCTAGGACCTTAAGATTCTGCATGAAAGGAGGACTAGCAGCCGAGTTGCACGGGAGAATGAGAAAAGTGTTCATATGTAGTAAAAACCTGAGAAATCCGTCCGCTTTCGTCATTTGTTATCGAATCTACTTAAAGCAAGATCGTCACATTGGCCGCTCTTCTCTCTGAAACGGTTGTACTTATCGTCTACAAAGCTATGTCGCGTGCTGCGATATGCGGAGACACTAAAAGCACCATAGTAGAACACAGATGAAGCTTCTAAGTTGATGTAATAGCCAGTAAGAAGTAGTACAATTGAAGTTTTAGGTATCGATTATTGACTTTTTAGCTGGCTTTGGTGCCTTGGACATGAGCTAGGACCTTAAGATTCTGCATGAAAGGAGGACTAGCAGCCGAGTTGCACGGGAGAATGTGAAAAGTGTTCAAATGTAGTAAAAACCTGAGAAATCCGTCTGTTTTCGTCATTTGTTATCGAATCGACTTAAAGCCAGATCGTCACATTGGCCGCTCTTCTCTCTGAAACGGTTGTACTTATCGTCTGCAAAGCTATGTCGCGTGCTGCGGTATGCGGAGACACTAAAAGCACCATAGTAGAACACAGATGAAGCTTCTAAGTTGATGTAATACCCAGTAAGACGTAGTACAATTCAAGTTTTAGGTATCGATTATTGACTTTTTAACTGGCTTTGGTGCCTTGGACATGAGCTAGGTCCTTAACATTCTGCATGAAAGGAGGACTAGCAGCCGAGTTGCACGGGAGAATGTGAAAAGTGTTCATATGTAGTAAAAACCTGAGAAATCCGTCCGTTTTCGTCATTTGTTATCGAATCGACTTAAAGCCAGATCGTCACATTGGCCGCTCTCCTCTCTGAATCGGTTGTACTTATCGTCTGCAAAGCTATGTCACGTGCAGCGGTATGCGGAGACACTAAAATCACCACAGTAGAACACAGATGACGCTTCTAAGTTGATGTAATATCCAGTAAGAAGTACTACAATTCAAATTTTAGGTATCGATCATTGACATTTTAGCTGGCTTTGGTGCCTTTGACAGGAGCTAGGACCTTAAGATTCTGCATGAAAGGAGGACTAGCAGCCGAGTTGCACGCGAGAATGTGAAAAGTGTTCATATGTAGTAAAAACCTGAGAAATCCGTCCGTTTTCGTCATTTGTTATCGAATCGACTTAAAGCCAGATCGTCACATTGGCCGCTCTTCTCTCTGAAACGGTTGTACTTATCGTCTGCAAAGCTATGTCGCGTGCTGCGGTATGCTGAGACACTAAAAGCACCATAGTAGAACACAGATCAAGCTTCTACGTTGATGTAATAGCCAGTAAGAAGTGGTACAATTCAAGTTTTAGGTATTGAATATTGATCTTTAGCTGGCTTTGGTGCCTTCGACATGAGCTAGGACCTTAAGATTCAGCATGAAAGGAGGACTAGCATCCGAGTTGCACGGGAGAAAGTGTAATGTGTTCATATGTAGTAAAAACCTGAGAAATCCGTCAGTTTTCGTCATTTGTTATCGAATCGACTTAAAGCCAGATCGTCACATTGGCCGCTCTTCTCTCTGAAACGGTTGTACTTATCGTCTGCAAAACTATGTCGCCTGCTGCGGTATGCGGAGAAACTAAAAGCACCGTAGTAGAACACAGATGAAGCTTCTAAGTTGATGTAATAGCCAGTAAGAAGTAGTACAATTCAAGTTTTAGGTATTGATTATGGACTTTTTAACTGGCTTTGGCGCCTTGGACATGAGCTAGGACCTTAAGATTCTGCACGACAGGAGGACTAGCAGCCGAGTTGCACGGGAGAATATGAAAAGTGTTCATATGTAGTAAAAACCTGAGAAATCGGTCCGCTTTCGTCATTTGTTATCGAATCTACTTAAAGCCAGATCGTCACATTGGCCGCTCTTCTCTCTGAAACGGTTGTACTTATCGTCTGCAAAGCTATGTCGCGTGCTGCGATTTGCGGGGACACTAAAAGCACCATAGTAGAACACAGATGAAGCTTCTAAGTTGATGGAATAGCCAGTAAGATGTAGTACAATTCAAGTTTTAGGTATCGATTATTGACTTTTTAGCTGGCTTTGGTGCCTTGGACATGAGCTAGGACCTTAAGATTCTGCATGAAAGGAGGACTAGCAGCCGAGTTGCACGGGAGAATGTGAAAAGTGTTCAAATGTAGTTAAAACTTGAGAAATCCGTCCGTTTTCGTCATTTGTTATCGAATTTACTTAAAGCCAGATCGTCACATTGGCCGCTCTTCTCTCTGAAACGGTTGTACTTATCGTCTGCAAAGCTATGTCGCGTGCTGCGATTTGCGGAGACACTAAAAGCACCATAGTAGAACACAGATGAAGCTTCTAAGTTGATGGAATAGCCAGTAAGATGTAGTACAATTCAAGTTTTAGGTATCGATTACTGACTTTTTAGCTGGCTTTGGTGCCTTGGACATGAGCTAGGACCTTAAGATTCTGCATGAAAGGAGGACTAGCAGCCGAGTTGCACGGGAGAATGTGAAAAGTGTTCAAATGTAGTTAAAACTTGAGAAATCCGTCCGTTTTCGTCATTTGTTATCGAATCGACATAAAGCCAGATCGTCACATTGGCCGCTCTTCTCTCTGAAACGGTTGTACTTATCGTCTGCTAAGCTATGTCGCGTGCTGCGGTATGCGGAGACACTAAAAGCACAATAGTAGAACACAGAGGAATCTTCTAAGTTGATGTAATAGCCAGTAAGAAGTAGTACAATTAAAGTTTTAGGTATTGATTATGGATTTTTTAGCTGGCTTTGGTGCCTTGGACATGAGCTAGGACCTTAATATTCTGCATGAAAGGAGGACTAGCAGCCGAGTTGCACGGGAGAATGTGAAAAGTGTTCATATGTAGTAAAAACCTGAGAAATAGGTCCGTTTTCGTCATTTGTTATCGAATAGGCTTAAAGCCAGATCGCCACATTGGCCGCTCTTCTCTCTGAAACGGTTGTACTTATCGATTGCAAAGCTATGTCGCGTGCTGCGGTATGCGGAGACACTAAAAGCACCATAGTAGAACAGAGATGAGGCTTCTAAGTTGATGTAATAGCCAGTAAGAAGTAGTACAATTAAAGTTTTAGGTATCGGTTATTGACTTTTTACCCTTCTTTGGGCCTTGGACACGAGCTAGGAACTTAGGATTTTGCATGATGGAGGACCAGCAGCCCAGTTGCACGGGAGAATGTGAAAAGTGTTCATATGTAGTAAAAACCTGAGAAATCCGTCCGTTTTCGTCATTTGTTATCGAATCGAAATAAAGCCAGAACGTCACATTGGCCACTCATCTCTCTGAAACGGTTGTACTTATCGTCTGCAAAGCTATGTCGCGTGCTGCGGTATGCGGAGACACTAAAAGCACCATAGTAGAACACAGATCAAGCTTCTAAGTTGATGTAATAGCCAGTAAGAAGTAGAACAATTCAAGTTTTAGGTATTGAATATTGATCTTTAGCTGGCTTTGGTGCCTTGGACATGAGCTAGGACCTTAAGATTCAGCATGAAAGGAGGACTAGCAGCCGAGTTGCACGGGTGAATGTCAAAAGTGTTCATATGTAGTAAAAACCTGAGAAATCCATCCGTTTTCGTCATTTGTTATCGAATCGACTTAAAGCCAGATCGTCACATTGGCCGCTCTTCTCTCTGAAACGGTTGTACTTTTCGTCTGCAAAACCATGTCGCGTGCTGCGGCATGCGGAGAATCTAAAAGCACCGTAGTAGAACAAAGATGAAGCTTCTAAGCTGATGTAATAGCCAGTAAGAAGTAGTACAATACAAGTTTTAGGTATTGATTATTGACTTTTTAGCTGGCTTTGGTGCCTTGGACATGGGCTAGGACCATAAGATTCTGCATGAAAGGAGGACTACCAGCCGAGTTGCAGGGGAGAATGTGAAAAGTGTTCATATCTAGTAAAAACCTGAGAAATCTGTCTGTTTTCGTCATTTGTTATCGAATCTACTTAAAGCCAGATCGTCACATTGGCCGCTCTGCTCTCGGAAACGGTTGTACTTATCGTCTGCAAAGCTATGTCGCGTGTTGCGATTTGCGGAGACACTAAAAGCACCATAGTAGAACACAGATGAAGCTTCTAAGTTGATGGAATAGCCAATAAGATGTAGTACAATTCAAGTTTTAGGTATCGATTATTGACTTTTTAGCTGGCTTTGGTGCCTTGGACATGAGCTAGGACCTTAAGATTCTGCATGAAAGGAGGACTAGCAGCCGAGTTGCACGGGAGAATGTGAAAAGTGTTCAAATGTAGTTAAAACTTGAGAAATCCGTCCGTTTTCGTCATTTGTTATCGAATCGACTTAAAGCCAGATCGTCACATTGGCCGCTCTTCTCTCTGAAACGGTTGTACTTATCGTCTGCAAAGTTATGTCGCGTGCTGCGGTATGCAGAGACACTAAAAGCACCATAGTAGAACACAGATGAAGCTTCTAAGTTGATGTAATAGCCAGTAAGAAGTAGTACAATTCATGTTTTAGGTATCGATTATTGACTTTTTAGCTGGCTTTGGTGCCTTGGACATGAGCTAGGACCTTAAGACTCTGCATGAAAGGAGGACTAGCAGCCGAGTTGCACGGGAGAATGTGAAAAGTGTTCATATGTAGTAAAAACCTGAGAAATCCGTCCGTTTCCGTCAATTGTTATCGAATCGACTTAAAGCCAGGTCGTCACATTGGCCGCTCTTCTCTCTGAAACGGTTGTACTTATCGTCTGCAAAGCTATGTCGCGTGCTGCGGTATGCGGAGACACTAAAAGCACCATAGTAGAACAAGGATGAAGCTTCTAAGATGATGTAATAGCCAGTAAGAAATAGTACAATTCAAGTTTTGGATATCGTTATTGACTTTTTAGCTGGCTTTGGTGACTTGGACATGAGCTAGGACCTTAAGATTCTGCATGAAAGGAGGACTAGCAGCCGAGTTGCATGGGAGAATGTGAAAAGTGTTCATATGCAGTAAAAACCTGAGACATCCGTCCGTTTTCGTCATTTGTTATCGAATCGAATTAAAGCCAGATCGTCACATTGGCCGCTCTTCTCACTGAAACGGTTGTACTTATCGTCTGCAAAGCTATGTCGCGTGCTGCGGTATGCGGACACACTAAAAGCACAATAGTAGAACACAGATGAAGCTTCTAAGTTGATGTAATAGCCAGTAAGAAGTAGTAAAATTCAAGTTTTAGGTATCGGTTATTGACTTTTTAACCTTCTTTGGTGCCTTGGACACGAGCTAGGAAGTTAAGACATTGCATGAAGGAGGACTAGCAGCCGAGTTGCACGGGAGAATGTGAAAAGTGTTCATATGTAGTAAAAACCTGAGAAATCCGTCCGTTTTCGTCATTTGTTATCGAATCGACTTAAAGCCAGATCGTCAAATTGGCCGCTCTTCTCTCTGAAACGGTTGTACTTCTTGTCTGCAAAGCTATGTCGCGTGCTGCGGTATGCGGAGACATTGAAATCACCATAGTAGAACACAGATGAAGCTTCTAAGTTGATGTAATAGCCAGTAAGAAGTAGTCCAATTCAAGTTTTAGGTATCGATTATTGACTTTTTAGCTGGCTTTGGTGACTTGGACATGAGCTAGGACCTTAGGATTCTGCATGAAAGGAGGACTAGCAGCCGAGTTGCATGGGAGAATGTGAAAAGTGTTCATATGCAGTAAAAACCTGAGACATCCGTCCGTTTTCGTCATTTATTATCGAATCGAATTAAAGCCAGATCGTCACATTGGCCGCTCTTCTCACTGAAACGGTTGTACTTATCGTCTGCAAAGCTATGTCACGTGCTGCGGTATGCGGAGACACTAAAATCACCACAGTAGAACACAGATGAAGCTTCTAAGTTGATGTAATATCCAGTAAGAAGTAGTACAATTCGAGTTTTAGGTATCGATTATTGACTTTTTAGCTGGCTTTGGTGCCTTGGACATGAGCTAGGACCTTAAGATTCTGCATGAAAGGAGGACTAGCAGCCGAGTTCCACGGGAGAATGTGAAAAGTGTTCACATGTAGTAAAAACCTGAGAAATCCGTCCGTTTTCGTCATTTGTTATCGAATCGACTTAAAGCCAGATCGACACATTGGCCGCTCTTCTCTCTGAAACGGTTGTACTTATCGTCTGCAAAACTATGTCGCGTGGTGCGGTATGCTGAGACACTAAAAGCACCATAACAGAACACAGATGAAGCTTCCAAGTTGATGTTTTAGCCAGTAAGAAGTAGTACAATTCAAGTTTTAGGTATTGAATATGGAACTTTTAGCTGGCTTTGGTGCCTTGGACATGAGCTAGGACCTTAAGATTCTGCATGAAAGGAGGACTAGCAGCCGAGTTGCACGGGAGAATGTGAAAAGTGTTCATATGTAGTTAAAACCTGAGAAATCCGTCCGTTTTCGTCATTTGTTATCGAATCGACTTAAAGCCAGATCGTCAGATTGGCCGCTCTTCTCTCTGAAACGGTTGTACCTATCGTCTGCAAAGCTATGTCGCGTGCTGCGGTATGCGGAGACACTAAAATCACCATAGTAGAACACAGATGAAGCTTCTAAGTTGATGTAATACCCAGTAAGACGTAGTACAATTCAAGTTTTAGGTATCGATTATTGACTTTTTAACTGGCTTTGGTGCCTTGGACATGAGCTAGGTCCTTAACATTCTGCATGAAAGGAGGACTAGCAGCCGAGTTGCACGGGAGAATGTGAAAAGTGTTCATATGTAGTAAAAACCTGAGAAATCCGTCCGTTTTCGTCATTTGTTATCGAATCGACTTAAAGCCAGATCGTCACATTGGCCGCTCTCCTCTCTGAATCGGTTGTACTTATCGTCTGCAAAGCTATGTCACGTGCAGCGGTATGCGGAGACACTAAAATCACCACAGTAGAACACAGATGACGCTTCTAAGTTGATGTAATATCCAGTAAGAAGTACTACAATTCAAATTTTAGGTATCGATCATTGACATTTTAGCTGGCTTTGGTGCCTTTGACAGGAGCTAGGACCTTAAGATTCTGCATGAAAGGAGGACTAGCAGCCGAGTTGCACGCGAGAATGTGAAAAGTGTTCATATGTAGTAAAAACCTGAGAAATCCGTCCGTTTTCGTCATTTGTTATCGAATCGACTTAAAGCCAGATCGTCACATTGGCCGCTCTTCTCTCTGAAACGGTTGTACTTATCGTCTGCAAAGCTATGTCGCGTGCTGCGGTATGCTGAGACACTAAAAGCACCATAGTAGAACACAGATCAAGCTTCTACGTTGATGTAATAGCCAGTAAGAAGTGGTACAATTCAAGTTTTAGGTATTGAATATTGATCTTTAGCTGGCTTTGGTGCCTTCGACATGAGCTAGGACCTTAAGATTCAGCATGAAAGGAGGACTAGCATCCGAGTTGCACGGGAGAAAGTGTAATGTGTTCATATGTAGTAAAAACCTGAGAAATCCGTCAGTTTTCGTCATTTGTTATCGAATCGACTTAAAGCCAGATCGTCACATTGGCCGCTCTTCTCTCTGAAACGGTTGTACTTATCGTCTGCAAAACTATGTCGCCTGCTGCGGTATGCGGAGAAACTAAAAGCACCGTAGTAGAACACAGATGAAGCTTCTAAGTTGATGTAATAGCCAGTAAGAAGTAGTACAATTCAAGTTTTAGGTATTGATTATGGACTTTTTAACTGGCTTTGGCGCCTTGGACATGAGCTAGGACCTTAAGATTCTGCACGACAGGAGGACTAGCAGCCGAGTTGCACGGGAGAATATGAAAAGTGTTCATATGTAGTAAAAACCTGAGAAATCGGTCCGCTTTCGTCATTTGTTATCGAATCTACTTAAAGCCAGATCGTCACATTGGCCGCTCTTCTCTCTGAAACGGTTGTACTTATCGTCTGCAAAGCTATGTCGCGTGCTGCGATTTGCGGGGACACTAAAAGCACCATAGTAGAACACAGATGAAGCTTCTAAGTTGATGGAATAGCCAGTAAGATGTAGTACAATTCAAGTTTTAGGTATCGATTATTGACTTTTTAGCTGGCTTTGGTGCCTTGGACATGAGCTAGGACCTTAAGATTCTGCATGAAAGGAGGACTAGCAGCCGAGTTGCACGGGAGAATGTGAAAAGTGTTCAAATGTAGTTAAAACTTGAGAAATCCGTCCGTTTTCGTCATTTGTTATCGAATTTACTTAAAGCCAGATCGTCACATTGGCCGCTCTTCTCTCTGAAACGGTTGTACTTATCGTCTGCAAAGCTATGTCGCGTGCTGCGATTTGCGGAGACACTAAAAGCACCATAGTAGAACACAGATGAAGCTTCTAAGTTGATGGAATAGCCAGTAAGATGTAGTACAATTCAAGTTTTAGGTATCGATTACTGACTTTTTAGCTGGCTTTGGTGCCTTGGACATGAGCTAGGACCTTAAGATTCTGCATGAAAGGAGGACTAGCAGCCGAGTTGCACGGGAGAATGTGAAAAGTGTTCAAATGTAGTTAAAACTTGAGAAATCCGTCCGTTTTCGTCATTTGTTATCGAATCGACATAAAGCCAGATCGTCACATTGGCCGCTCTTCTCTCTGAAACGGTTGTACTTATCGTCTGCTAAGCTATGTCGCGTGCTGCGGTATGCGGAGACACTAAAAGCACAATAGTAGAACACAGAGGAATCTTCTAAGTTGATGTAATAGCCAGTAAGAAGTAGTACAATTAAAGTTTTAGGTATTGATTATGGATTTTTTAGCTGGCTTTGGTGCCTTGGACATGAGCTAGGACCTTAATATTCTGCATGAAAGGAGGACTAGCAGCCGAGTTGCACGGGAGAATGTGAAAAGTGTTCATATGTAGTAAAAACCTGAGAAATAGGTCCGTTTTCGTCATTTGTTATCGAATAGGCTTAAAGCCAGATCGCCACATTGGCCGCTCTTCTCTCTGAAACGGTTGTACTTATCGATTGCAAAGCTATGTCGCGTGCTGCGGTATGCGGAGACACTAAAAGCACCATAGTAGAACAGAGATGAGGCTTCTAAGTTGATGTAATAGCCAGTAAGAAGTAGTACAATTAAAGTTTTAGGTATCGGTTATTGACTTTTTACCCTTCTTTGGGCCTTGGACACGAGCTAGGAACTTAAGATTTTGCATGATGGAGGACCAGCAGCCCAGTTGCACGGGAGAATGTGAAAAGTGTTCATATGTAGTAAAAACCTGAGAAATCCGTCCGTTTTCGTCATTTGTTATCGAATCGAAATAAAGCCAGAACGTCACATTGGCCACTCATCTCTCTGAAACGGTTGTACTTATCGTCTGCAAAGCTATGTCGCGTGCTGCGGTATGCGGAGACACTAAAAGCACCATAGTAGAACACAGATCAAGCTTCTAAGTTGATGTAATAGCCAGTAAGAAGTAGAACAATTCAAGTTTTAGGTATTGAATATTGATCTTTAGCTGGCTTTGGTGCCTTGGACATGAGCTAGGACCTTAAGATTCAGCATGAAAGGAGGACTAGCAGCCGAGTTGCACGGGTGAATGTCAAAAGTGTTCATATGTAGTAAAAACCTGAGAAATCCATCCGTTTTCGTCATTTGTTATCGAATCGACTTAAAGCCAGATCGTCACATTGGCCGCTCTTCTCTCTGAAACGGTTGTACTTTTCGTCTGCAAAACCATGTCGCGTGCTGCGGCATGCGGAGAATCTAAAAGCACCGTAGTAGAACAAAGATGAAGCTTCTAAGCTGATGTAATAGCCAGTAAGAAGTAGTACAATACAAGTTTTAGGTATTGATTATTGACTTTTTAGCTGGCTTTGGTGCCTTGGACATGGGCTAGGACCATAAGATTCTGCATGAAAGGAGGACTACCAGCCGAGTTGCAGGGGAGAATGTGAAAAGTGTTCATATCTAGTAAAAACCTGAGAAATCTGTCTGTTTTCGTCATTTGTTATCGAATCTACTTAAAGCCAGATCGTCACATTGGCCGCTCTGCTCTCGGAAACGGTTGTACTTATCGTCTGCAAAGCTATGTCGCGTGTTGCGATTTGCGGAGACACTAAAAGCACCATAGTAGAACACAGATGAAGCTTCTAAGTTGATGGAATAGCCAATAAGATGTAGTACAATTCAAGTTTTAGGTATCGATTATTGACTTTTTAGCTGGCTTTGGTGCCTTGGACATGAGCTAGGACCTTAAGATTCTGCATGAAAGGAGGACTAGCAGCCGAGTTGCACGGGAGAATGTGAAAAGTGTTCAAATGTAGTTAAAACTTGAGAAATCCGTCCGTTTTCGTCATTTGTTATCGAATCGACTTAAAGCCAGATCGTCACATTGGCCGCTCTTCTCTCTGAAACGGTTGTACTTATCGTCTGCAAAGTTATGTCGCGTGCTGCGGTATGCAGAGACACTAAAAGCACCATAGTAGAACACAGATGAAGCTTCTAAGTTGATGTAATAGCCAGTAAGAAGTAGTACAATTCATGTTTTAGGTATCGATTATTGACTTTTTAGCTGGCTTTGGTGCCTTGGACATGAGCTAGGACCTTAAGACTCTGCATGAAAGGAGGACTAGCAGCCGAGTTGCACGGGAGAATGTGAAAAGTGTTCATATGTAGTAAAAACCTGAGAAATCCGTCCGTTTCCGTCAATTGTTATCGAATCGACTTAAAGCCAGGTCGTCACATTGGCCGCTCTTCTCTCTGAAACGGTTGTACTTATCGTCTGCAAAGCTATGTCGCGTGCTGCGGTATGCGGAGACACTAAAAGCACCATAGTAGAACAAGGATGAAGCTTCTAAGATGATGTAATAGCCAGTAAGAAATAGTACAATTCAAGTTTTGGATATCGTTATTGACTTTTTAGCTGGCTTTGGTGACTTGGACATGAGCTAGGACCTTAAGATTCTGCATGAAAGGAGGACTAGCAGCCGAGTTGCATGGGAGAATGTGAAAAGTGTTCATATGCAGTAAAAACCTGAGACATCCGTCCGTTTTCGTCATTTGTTATCGAATCGAATTAAAGCCAGATCGTCACATTGGCCGCTCTTCTCACTGAAACGGTTGTACTTATCGTCTGCAAAGCTATGTCGCGTGCTGCGGTATGCGGACACACTAAAAGCACAATAGTAGAACACAGATGAAGCTTCTAAGTTGATGTAATAGCCAGTAAGAAGTAGTAAAATTCAAGTTTTAGGTATCGGTTATTGACTTTTTAACCTTCTTTGGTGCCTTGGACACGAGCTAGGAAGTTAAGACATTGCATGAAGGAGGACTAGCAGCCGAGTTGCACGGGAGAATGTGAAAAGTGTTCATATGTAGTAAAAACCTGAGAAATCCGTCCGTTTTCGTCATTTGTTATCGAATCGACTTAAAGCCAGATCGTCAAATTGGCCGCTCTTCTCTCTGAAACGGTTGTACTTCTTGTCTGCAAAGCTATGTCGCGTGCTGCGGTATGCGGAGACATTGAAATCACCATAGTAGAACACAGATGAAGCTTCTAAGTTGATGTAATAGCCAGTAAGAAGTAGTCCAATTCAAGTTTTAGGTATCGATTATTGACTTTTTAGCTGGCTTTGGTGACTTGGACATGAGCTAGGACCTTAGGATTCTGCATGAAAGGAGGACTAGCAGCCGAGTTGCATGGGAGAATGTGAAAAGTGTTCATATGCAGTAAAAACCTGAGACATCCGTCCGTTTTCGTCATTTATTATCGAATCGAATTAAAGCCAGATCGTCACATTGGCCGCTCTTCTCACTGAAACGGTTGTACTTATCGTCTGCAAAGCTATGTCACGTGCTGCGGTATGCGGAGACACTAAAATCACCACAGTAGAACACAGATGAAGCTTCTAAGTTGATGTAATATCCAGTAAGAAGTAGTACAATTCGAGTTTTAGGTATCGATTATTGACTTTTTAGCTGGCTTTGGTGCCTTGGACATGAGCTAGGACCTTAAGATTCTGCATGAAAGGAGGACTAGCAGCCGAGTTCCACGGGAGAATGTGAAAAGTGTTCACATGTAGTAAAAACCTGAGAAATCCGTCCGTTTTCGTCATTTGTTATCGAATCGACTTAAAGCCAGATCGACACATTGGCCGCTCTTCTCTCTGAAACGGTTGTACTTATCGTCTGCAAAACTATGTCGCGTGGTGCGGTATGCTGAGACACTAAAAGCACCATAACAGAACACAGATGAAGCTTCCAAGTTGATGTTTTAGCCAGTAAGAAGTAGTACAATTCAAGTTTTAGGTATTGAATATGGAACTTTTAGCTGGCTTTGGTGCCTTGGACATGAGCTAGGACCTTAAGATTCTGCATGAAAGGAGGACTAGCAGCCGAGTTGCACGGGAGAATGTGAAAAGTGTTCATATGTAGTTAAAACCTGAGAAATCCGTCCGTTTTCGTCATTTGTTATCGAATCGACTTAAAGCCAGATCGTCAGATTGGCCGCTCTTCTCTCTGAAACGGTTGTACCTATCGTCTGCAAAGCTATGTCGCGTGCTGCGGTATGCGGAGACACTAAAATCACCATAGTAGAACACAGATGAAGCATCTAAATTGATGTAATAGCCAGTAAGAAGTAATCCAATTCAAGTTTTAGGTATCGATTATTGACTTTTTAGCTGGCTTTGGTGCCTTGGACATGAGCTAGGACCTTAAGATTCTGCATTAAAGGAGGACTAGCAGCCGTGTTGCATGGGAGAATGTGAAAACTGTTCATATGTAGTGAAAACCTGAGAAATCCGTCCGTTTTCGTCATTTGTTATCGAATCGACTTAAAGCCAGATCGTCACATTGGCTGCTCTTCTCTCTGAAACGGTTGCACTTATCGTCTGCAAAGCTATGTCGCGTGCTGCGGTATGCTGAGACACTAAAATCACCATAGTAGAACACAGATGAAGCATCTAAGTTGATGTAATAGCCAGTAAGACGTAATCCAATTCAAGTTTGAGGTATCGTTATTGACTTTTTAGCTGGCTTTGGTGCCTTGCAGATGAGCTAGGACCTTAAGATTCTGCATAAAAGGAGGACTAGTAGCCGAGTTGCACGGGAGAATGTGAAAAGTGTTCATATGCAGTAAAAACGTGAGACATCCGTCCGTTTTCGTCATTTGTTATCGAATCGACTTAAAGGCAGATCGTCACATTGGCCGCTCTTCTCTCTGAAACGGTTGTACTTATCGTCTGCAAAGCTATGTCGCGTGCTGCGGTATGCGGAGACACTAAAAGCACCATAGTAGAACACAGATGAAGCATCAAGTTGATGTAATAGCCAGTAAGAAGTAATCCAATTCAAGTTTTAGGTATTGAATATTGACCTTTTAGCTGGCTTTGGTGCCTTGGACATGAGCTAGGACCTTAAGATTCTGCATTAAAGGAGGACTAGCAGCCGAGTTGCACGGGTGAATGTGAAAAGTGTTCATATGTAGTAAAAACCTGAGAAATCCGACCGTTTTCGTCATTTGTTATCGAATCGACTTAAAGCCAGATCGTCACATTCGCCGCTCTTCTCTCTGAAACGGTTGTACTTATCGTCTGCAAAGCTATGTCGCGTGTTGCCGTAGGCGGAAACACGAAAAGCACCATAGTAGAACACAGATGAAGCTTCTAAGTTGATGTAATAGCCAGCAAGAAGTAGTACAATTCAAGTTTTAGGTATCGATTATTGACTTTTTAGCTGGATTTGATGCCTTGGACATGAGCTAGGACTTTAAGATTCTGCATAAAAGGAGGACTAGCAGCCCAGTTGCACGGGAGAATGTGAAAAGTGTTCATATGTAGTAAAAACCTGAGACATCCGTCCGTTTTCGTCATTTGTTATCGAATCGACTTAAAGCCAGATCGTCACATTGGCCGCTCTTCTCTCTGAAACGGTTGTACTTATCGCCTGCAAAGCTATGTCGCGTGCTGCGGTATGCGGAGACACTAAAAGCACCATAGTAGAACACAGATGAAGCTTCTAAGTTGATGTAATAGCCAGTAAGAAGTAGTCCAATTCAAGATTTAGGTATCGATTATTGACTTTTTAGCTGGGTTTGGTGCCTTGGACATGAGCTAGGACCTTACGATTCTGCATGAAAGGAGGACTAGCAGCTGAGTTGCACGGGAGAATGTGAAAAGTGTTCATATGTAATAAAAACCTTAAAAATCCGTCCGTTTTCGTCATTTGTTATCGAATCGGCTTAAAGCCAGATCGTCACATTGGCCGCTCTTCTCTCTGAAACGGTTGTACTTACCGTCTGCAAAGCTATGTCGCGTGCTGCGGTATGTGGAGACACTAAAAGCACCATAGTAGAACACAGATGAAGCTTCTAAGTTGATGTAATAGCCAGTAAGAAGTAGTACAATTCAAGTTTTAGGTATCGATTATTGACTTTTTAGCTGGCTTTGGTGCCTTGGTCATGAGCTAGGACCTTAAGATTCTGCATGAAAGGAGGACTAGCAGCCGAGTTGCATGGGAGAATGTGAAAAGTGTTCATATGTAGTAAAAACCTAAGAAATCCGTCCGTTTTCGTCATTTGTTATCGAATCGACTTAAAGCCAGATCGTCACATTGGCCGCTCTTCTCTCTGAAGGGCTTGTACTTATCGTCTGCAAAGCCATGTCGCGTACTGCGGTATGCGGAGACCCTAAAATCACCATAGTAGAACACAGATGAAGATTCTAAGTTGATGTAATAGCCAGTAAGAAGTAGTACAATTCAAGTTTTAGGTATCGATTATTGACTTTTTAGCTGGCTTTGGTGCCTTGAACATGAGCTAGGACCTTAACATTCAGCATGAAAGGAGGACTAGCAGCCGAGTTACACGGGAGAATGTGAAAACTGTTCATATGTAATAAAAACCTTAGAAATCCGTCCGTTTTCGTCATATGTTATCGAATCGACTTAAAGCCAGATCGTCACATTGGCCGCTCTTCTCACTGAAACGGTTGTACTTATCGTCTGCAAAGCTATGTCGCGTGCTGCGGTATGTGGAGAGAGTAAAAGCACCATAGTAGAACACAGATGAAGCATCTAAGTTGATGTAATAGCCAGTAAGAAGTAGTACAATTCAAGTTTTAGGTATCGATTATTGACATTTTAGCTGGCTTTGGTGCCTTGGACATGAGCTAGGACCTTAAGATTCAGCATGAAAGGAGGACTAGCAGCCCAGTTGCACGGGAGAATGTGAAAAGTGTTCATATGTAGTAAAAACCTGAGACATCCGTCCGTTTTCGTCATTTGTTATCGAATCGACTTAAAGCCAGATCGTCACATTGGCCGCTCTTCTCTCTGAAACGGTTGTACTTATCGCCTGCAAAGCTATGTCGCGTGCTGCGGTATGCGGAGACACTAAAAGCACCATAGTAGAACACAGATGAAGCTTCTAAGTTGATGTAATAGCCAGTAAGAAGTAGTCCAATTCAAGATTTAGGTATCGATTATTGACTTTTTAGCTGGGTTTGGTGATTTGGACATGAGCTAGGACCTTACGATTCTGCATGAAAGGAGGACTAGCAGCTGAGTTGCACGGGAGAATGTGAAAAGTGTTCATATGTAATAAAAACCTTAAAAATCCGTCCGTTTTCGTCATTTGTTATCGAATCGGCTTAAAGCCAGAACGTCACATTGGCCGCTCATCTCTCTGAAACGGTTGTACTTACCGTCTGCAAAGCTATGTCGCGTGCTGCGGTATGTGGAGACACTAAAAGCACCATAGTAGAACACAGATGAAGCTTCTAAGTTGATGTAATAGCCAGTAAGAAGTAGTACAATTCAAGTTTTAGGTATCGATTATTGAATTTTTAGCTGGCTTTGGTGCCTTGGACATGAGCTAGGACCTTAAGATTCTGCATGAAAGGAGGACTAGCAGCCGAGTTGCATGGGAGAATGTGAAAAGTGTTCATATGTGGTAAAAACCTAAGAAATCCGTCCGTTTTCGTCATTTGTTATCGAATCGACTAAAAGCCAGATCGTCACATTGGCCGCTCTTCTCTCTGAAACGCTTGTACTTATCGTCTGCAAAGCCATGTCGCGTACTGCGGTATGCGGAGACCCTAAAATCACCATAGTAGAACACAGATGAAGCTTCTAAGTTGATGTAATAGCCAGTAAGAAGTAGTACAATTCAACTTTTAGGTATCGATTATTGACTTTTTAGCTGGCTTTGGTGCCTTGAACATGAGCTAGGACCTTAACATTCAGCATGAAAGGAGGACTAGCAGCCGAGTTACACGGGAGAATGTGAAAACTGTTCATATGTAATAAAAACCTTAGAAATCCGTCCGTTTTCGTCATATGTTATCGAATCGACTTAAAGCCAGGTCGTCACATTGGCCGCTCTTCTCACTGAAACGGTTGTACTTATCGTCTGCAAAGCTATGTCGCGTGCTGCGGTATATGGAGAGAGTAAAAGCACCATAGTAGAACACAGATGAAGCATCTAAGTTGATGTAATAGCCAGTAAGAAGTAGTACAATTCAAGTTTTAGGTATCGATTATTGACTTTTTAGCTGGCTTTGGTGCCTTGGACATGAGCTAGGACCTTAAGATTCAGCATGAAAGGAGGACTAGCAGCCGAGTTGCACGGGCGAATGTGAAAAGTGTTCATATGTTGTAAAAACCTGAGAAATCCGTCCGATTTCGTCATTTGTTATCGAATCGACTTAAAGTCAGATCGACACATTGGCCGCTCTTCTTTCTGAAACGGTTGTACTTATCGTCTGCAAAGCTATGTCGGGTGCTGCGGTATGCGGACACACTAAAAGCACCATAGTAGAACACAGATGAACCATCTAAGTTGATGTAATAGCCAGTAAGAAGTAATCCAATTCAAGTTTTAGGTATTGAATATTGACCTTTTAGCTGGCTTTGGTGCCTTGGACATGAGCTAGGACCTTAAGATTCTGCATTAAAGGAGGACTAGCAGCCGAGTTGCACGGGTGAATGTGAAAAGTGTTCATATGTAGTAAAAACCTGAGAAATCCGTCCATTTTCGTCATTTGTTATCGAATCGATTTAAAGCCAGGTCGTCACATTGGCCGCTCTTCTCTCTGAAACGGTTGTACTTATCGTCTGCAAAGCTATGTCGCGTGCTGCGGTATGCGGAGACACTAAAAGCAGCATAGTAGAACAAGGATGAAGCTTCTAAGATGATGTAATAGCCAGTAAGAAATAGTACAATTCAAGTTTTGGATATCGTTATTGACTTTTTAGCTGGCTTTGGTGCCTTGGACACGAGCTAGGAAGTTAAGACATTGCATGAAGGAGGACTAGCAGCCGAGTTGCACGGGAGAATGTGAAAAGTGTTCATATGTAGTTAAAACCTGAGAAATCCGTCCGTTTTCGTCATTTGTTATCGAATCGACTTAAAGCCAGATCGTCACATTCGCCGCTCTTCTCTCTGAAACGGTTGTACTTCTTGTCTGCAAAGCTATGTCGCGTGCTGCGGTATGCGGAGACATTGAAATCACCATAGTAGAACACAGATGAAGCATCTAAGTTGATGTAATAGCCAGTAAGAAGTAGTACAATTCAAGTTTTAGGTATCGATTATTGACTTTTTAGCTGGGTTTGGTGCCTTGGACATGAGCTAGGACCTTACGATTCTGCATGAAAGGAGGACTAGCAGCTGAGTTGCACGGGAGAATGTGAAAAGTGTTCATATGTAATAAAAACCTTAAAAATCCGTCCGTTTTCGTCATTTGTTATCGAATCGGCTTAAAGCCAGATCGTCACATTGGCCGCTCTTCTCTCTGAAACGGTTGTACTTACCGTCTGCAAAGCTATGTCGCGTGCTGCGGTATGTGGAGACACTAAAAGCACCATAGTAGAACACAGATGAAGCTTCTAAGTTGATGTAATAGCCAGTAAGAAGTAGTACAATTCAAGTTTTAGGTATCGATTATTGACTTTTTAGCTGGCTTTGGTGCCTTGGTCATGAGCTAGGACCTTAAGATTCTGCATGAAAGGAGGACTAGCAGCCGAGTTGCATGGGAGAATGTGAAAAGTGTTCATATGTAGTAAAAACCTAAGAAATCCGTCCGTTTTCGTCATTTGTTATCGAATCGACTTAAAGCCAGATCGTCACATTGGCCGCTCTTCTCTCTGAAGGGCTTGTACTTATCGTCTGCAAAGCCATGTCGCGTACTGCGGTATGCGGAGACCCTAAAATCACCATAGTAGAACACAGATGAAGATTCTAAGTTGATGTAATAGCCAGTAAGAAGTAGTACAATTCAAGTTTTAGGTATCGATTATTGACTTTTTAGCTGGCTTTGGTGCCTTGAACATGAGCTAGGACCTTAACATTCAGCATGAAAGGAGGACTAGCAGCCGAGTTACACGGGAGAATGTGAAAACTGTTCATATGTAATAAAAACCTTAGAAATCCGTCCGTTTTCGTCATATGTTATCGAATCGACTTAAAGCCAGATCGTCACATTGGCCGCTCTTCTCACTGAAACGGTTGTACTTATCGTCTGCAAAGCTATGTCGCGTGCTGCGGTATGTGGAGAGAGTAAAAGCACCATAGTAGAACACAGATGAAGCTTCTAAGTTGATGTAATAGCCAGTAAGAAGTAGTCCAATTCAAGATTTAGGTATCGATTATTGACTTTTTAGCTGGGTTTGGTGATTTGGACATGAGCTAGGACCTTACGATTCTGCATGAAAGGAGGACTAGCAGCTGAGTTGCACGGGAGAATGTGAAAAGTGTTCATATGTAATAAAAACCTTAAAAATCCGTCCGTTTTCGTCATTTGTTATCGAATCGGCTTAAAGCCAGAACGTCACATTGGCCGCTCATCTCTCTGAAACGGTTGTACTTACCGTCTGCAAAGCTATGTCGCGTGCTGCGGTATGTGGAGACACTAAAAGCACCATAGTAGAACACAGATGAAGCTTCTAAGTTGATGTAATAGCCAGTAAGAAGTAGTACAATTCAAGTTTTAGGTATCGATTATTGAATTTTTAGCTGGCTTTGGTGCCTTGGACATGAGCTAGGACCTTAAGATTCTGCATGAAAGGAGGACTAGCAGCCGAGTTGCATGGGAGAATGTGAAAAGTGTTCATATGTGGTAAAAACCTAAGAAATCCGTCCGTTTTCGTCATTTGTTATCGAATCGACTAAAAGCCAGATCGTCACATTGGCCGCTCTTCTCTCTGAAACGCTTGTACTTATCGTCTGCAAAGCCATGTCGCGTACTGCGGTATGCGGAGACCCTAAAATCACCATAGTAGAACACAGATGAAGCTTCTAAGTTGATGTAATAGCCAGTAAGAAGTAGTACAATTCAACTTTTAGGTATCGATTATTGACTTTTTAGCTGGCTTTGGTGCCTTGAACATGAGCTAGGACCTTAACATTCAGCATGAAAGGAGGACTAGCAGCCGAGTTACACGGGAGAATGTGAAAACTGTTCATATGTAATAAAAACCTTAGAAATCCGTCCGTTTTCGTCATATGTTATCGAATCGGCTTAAAGCCAGATCGTCACATTGGCCGCTCTTCTCTCTGAAACGGTTGTACTTACCGTCTGCAAAGCTATGTCGCGTGCTGCGGTATGTGGAGACACTAAAAGCACCATAGTAGAACACAGATGAAGCTTCTAAGTTGATGTAATAGCCAGTAAGAAGTAGTACAATTCAAGTTTTAGGTATCGATTATTGACTTTTTAGCTGGCTTTGGTGCCTTGGTCATGAGCTAGGACCTTAAGATTCTGCATGAAAGGAGGACTAGCAGCCGAGTTGCATGGGAGAATGTGAAAAGTGTTCATATGTAGTAAAAACCTAAGAAATCCGTCCGTTTTCGTCATTTGTTATCGAATCGACTTAAAGCCAGATCGTCACATTGGCCGCTCTTCTCTCTGAAGGGCTTGTACTTATCGTCTGCAAAGCCATGTCGCGTACTGCGGTATGCGGAGACCCTAAAATCACCATAGTAGAACACAGATGAAGATTCTAAGTTGATGTAATAGCCAGTAAGAAGTAGTACAATTCAAGTTTTAGGTATCGATTATTGACTTTTTAGCTGGCTTTGGTGCCTTGAACATGAGCTAGGACCTTAACATTCAGCATGAAAGGAGGACTAGCAGCCGAGTTACACGGGAGAATGTGAAAACTGTTCATATGTAATAAAAACCTTAGAAATCCGTCCGTTTTCGTCATATGTTATCGAATCGACTTAAAGCCAGATCGTCACATTGGCCGCTCTTCTCACTGAAACGGTTGTACTTATCGTCTGCAAAGCTATGTCGCGTGCTGCGGTATGTGGAGAGAGTAAAAGCACCATAGTAGAACACAGATGAAGCTTCTAAGTTGATGTAATAGCCAGTAAGAAGTAGTCCAATTCAAGATTTAGGTATCGATTATTGACTTTTTAGCTGGGTTTGGTGATTTGGACATGAGCTAGGACCTTACGATTCTGCATGAAAGGAGGACTAGCAGCTGAGTTGCACGGGAGAATGTGAAAAGTGTTCATATGTAATAAAAACCTTAAAAATCCGTCCGTTTTCGTCATTTGTTATCGAATCGGCTTAAAGCCAGAACGTCACATTGGCCGCTCATCTCTCTGAAACGGTTGTACTTACCGTCTGCAAAGCTATGTCGCGTGCTGCGGTATGTGGAGACACTAAAAGCACCATAGTAGAACACAGATGAAGCTTCTAAGTTGATGTAATAGCCAGTAAGAAGTAGTACAATTCAAGTTTTAGGTATCGATTATTGAATTTTTAGCTGGCTTTGGTGCCTTGGACATGAGCTAGGACCTTAAGATTCTGCATGAAAGGAGGACTAGCAGCCGAGTTGCATGGGAGAATGTGAAAAGTGTTCATATGTGGTAAAAACCTAAGAAATCCGTCCGTTTTCGTCATTTGTTATCGAATCGACTAAAAGCCAGATCGTCACATTGGCCGCTCTTCTCTCTGAAACGCTTGTACTTATCGTCTGCAAAGCCATGTCGCGTACTGCGGTATGCGGAGACCCTAAAATCACCATAGTAGAACACAGATGAAGCTTCTAAGTTGATGTAATAGCCAGTAAGAAGTAGTACAATTCAACTTTTAGGTATCGATTATTGACTTTTTAGCTGGCTTTGGTGCCTTGAACATGAGCTAGGACCTTAACATTCAGCATGAAAGGAGGACTAGCAGCCGAGTTACACGGGAGAATGTGAAAACTGTTCATATGTAATAAAAACCTTAGAAATCCGTCCGTTTTCGTCATATGTTATCGAATCGACTTAAAGCCAGGTCGTCACATTGGCCGCTCTTCTCACTGAAACGGTTGTACTTATCGTCTGCAAAGCTATGTCGCGTGCTGCGGTATATGGAGAGAGTAAAAGCACCATAGTAGAACACAGATGAAGCATCTAAGTTGATGTAATAGCCAGTAAGAAGTAGTACAATTCAAGTTTTAGGTATCGATTATTGACTTTTTAGCTGGCTTTGGTGCCTTGGACATGAGCTAGGACCTTAAGATTCAGCATGAAAGGAGGACTAGCAGCCGAGTTGCACGGGCGAATGTGAAAAGTGTTCATATGTTGTAAAAACCTGAGAAATCCGTCCATTTTCGTCATTTGTTATCGAATCGATTTAAAGCCAGGTCGTCACATTGGCCGCTCTTCTCTCTGAAACGGTTGTACTTATCGTCTGCAAAGCTATGTCGCGTGCTGCGGTATGCGGAGACACTAAAAGCAGCATAGTAGAACAAGGATGAAGCTTCTAAGATGATGTAATAGCCAGTAAGAAATAGTACAATTCAAGTTTTGGATATCGTTATTGACTTTTTAGCTGGCTTTGGTGCCTTGGACACGAGCTAGGAAGTTAAGACATTGCATGAAGGAGGACTAGCAGCCGAGTTGCACGGGAGAATGTGAAAAGTGTTCATATGTAGTTAAAACCTGAGAAATCCGTCCGTTTTCGTCATTTGTTATCGAATCGACTTAAAGCCAGATCGTCACATTCGCCGCTCTTCTCTCTGAAACGGTTGTACTTCTTGTCTGCAAAGCTATGTCGCGTGCTGCGGTATGCGGAGACATTGAAATCACCATAGTAGAACACAGATGAAGCATCTAAGTTGATGTAATAGCCAGTAAGAAGTAGTCCAATTCAAGTTTTAGGTATCGATTATTGACTTTTTAGCTGGCTTTGGTGACTTGGACATGAGCTAGGACCTTAGGATTCTGCATGAAAGGAGGACTAGCAGCCGAGTTGCATGGGAGAATGTGAAAAGTGTTCATATGCAGTAAAAACCTGAGACATCCGTCCGTTTTCGTCATTTATTATCGAATCGAATTAAAGCCAGATCGTCACATTGGCCGCTCTTCTCACTGAAACGGTTGTACTTATCGTCTGCAAAGCTATGTCACGTGCTGCGGTATGCGGAGACACTAAAATCACCACAGTAGAACACAGATGAAGCTTCTAAGTTGATGTAATATCCAGTAAGAAGTAGTACAATTCGAGTTTTAGGTATCGATTATTGACTTTTTAGCTGGCTTTGGTGCCTTGGACATGAGCTAGGACCTTAAGATTCTGCATGAAAGGAGGACTAGCAGCCGAGTTCCGAGGGAGAATGTGAAAAGTGTTCACATGTAGTAAAAACCTGAGAAATCCGTCCGTTTTCGTCATTTGTTATCGAATCGACTTAAAGCCAGATCGACACATTGGCCGCTCTTCTCTCTGAAACGGTTGTACTTATCGTCTGCAAAACTATGTCGCGTGGTGCGGTATGCTGAGACACTAAAAGCACCATAACAGAACACAGATGAAGCTTCCAAGTTGATGTTTTAGCCAGTAAGAAGTAGTACAATTCAAGTTTTAGGTATTGAATATGGAACTTTTAGCTGGCTTTGGTGCCTTGGACATGAGCTAGGACCTTAAGATTCTGCATGAAAGGAGGACTAGCAGCCGAGTTGCACGGGAGAATGTGAAAAGTGTTCATATGTAGTTAAAACCTGAGAAATCCGTCCGTTTTCGTCATTTGTTATCGAATCGACTTAAAGCCAGATCGTCACATTGGCCGCTCTTCTCTCTGAAACGCTTGTACCTATCGTCTGCAAAGCTATGTCGCGTGCTGCGGTATGCGGAGACACTAAAATCACCATAGTAGAACACAGATGAAGCATCTAAGTTGATGTAATAGCCAGTAAGAAGTAATCCAATTCAAGTTTTAGGTATCGATTATTGACTTTTTAGCTGGCTTTGGTGCCTTGGACATGAGCTAGGACCTTAAGATTCTGCATTAAAGGAGGACTAGCAGCCGTGTTGCATGGGAGAATGTGAAAAGTGTTCATATGTAGTGAAAACCTGAGAAATCCGTCCGTTTTCGTCATTTGTTATCGAATCGACTTAAAGCCAGATCGTCACATTGGCTGCTCTTCTCTCTGAAACGGTTGCACTTATCGTCTGCAAAGCTATGTCGCGTGCTGCGGAATGCTGAGACACTAAAATCACCATAGTAGAACACAGATGAAGCATCTAAGTTGATGTAATAGCCAGTAAGAATTAATCCAATTCAAGTTTGAGGTATCGTTATTGACTTTTTAGCTGGCTTTGGTGCCTTGGAGATGAGCTAGGACCTTAAGATTCTGCATAAAAGGAGGACTAGCAGCCGAGTTGCACGGGAGAATGTGAAAAGTGTTCATATGCAGTAAAAACGTGAGACATCCGTCCGTTTTCGTCATTTGTTATCGAATCGACTTAAAGGCAGATCGTCACATTGGCCGCTCTTCTCTCTGAAACGGTTGTACTTATCGTCTGCAAAGCTATGTCGCGTGCTGCGGTATGCGGACACACTAAAAGCACCATAGTAGAACACAGATGAAGCATCTAAGTTGATGTAATAGCCAGTAAGAAGTAGTACAATTCAAGTTTTAGGTATCGATTATTGACTTTTTAGCTGGCTTTGGTGCCTTGGACATGAGCTAGGACCTTAAGATTCAGCATGAAAGGAGGACTAGCAGCCGAGTTGCACGGGCGAATGTGAAAAGTGTTCATATGTTGTAAAAACCTGAGAAATCCGTCCGTTTTCGTCATTTGTTATCGAATCGACTTAAAGTCAGATCGACACATTGGCCGTTCTTCTCTCTGAAACGGTTGTACTTATCGTCTGCAAAGCTATGTCGGGTGCTGCGGTATGCGGACACACTAAAAGCACCATAGTAGAACACAGATGAACCATCTAAGTTGATGTAATAGCCAGTAAGAAGTAATCCAATTCAAGTTTTAGGTATTGAATATTGACCTTTTAGCTGGCTTTGGTGCCTTGGACATGAGCTAGGAACTTAAGATTCTGCATTAAAGGAGGACTAGCAGCCGAGTTGCACGGGAAAATGTGAAAAGTGTTCATATGTAGTAAAAACCTGAGAAATCCGTCCGTTTCCGTCATTTGTTATCGAATCGATTTAAAGCCAGGTCGTCACATTGGCCGCTCTTCTCTCTGAAACGGTTGTACTTATCGTCTGCAAAGCTATGTCGCGTGCTGCGGTATGCTGAGACACTAAAAGCACCATAGTAGAACACAGATGAAGCTTCTAAGTTGATGTAATAGCCAGTAAGAAGTAGTACAATTCATGTTTTAGGTATCGATTATTGACTTTTTAGCTGGCTTTGGTGCCTTGGACATGAGCTAGGACCTTAAGACTCTGCATGAAAGGAGGACTAGCAGCCGAGTTGCACGGGAGAATGTAAAAAGTGTTCATATGTAGTAAAAACCTGAGAAATCCGTCCGTTTCCGTCATTTGTTATCGAATCCATTTAAAGCCAGGTCGTCACATTGGCCGCTCTTCTCTCTGAAACGGTTGTACTTATCGTCTGCAAAGCTATGTCGTGTGCTGCGGTATGCGGACACACTAAAAGCACAATAGTAGAACACAGATGAAGCTTCTAAGTTGATGTAATAGCCAGTAAGAAGTAGTAAAATTCAAGTTTTAGGTATCGGTTATTGACTTTTTAACCTTCTTTGGTGCCTTGGACACGAGCTAGGCAGTTAAGACATTGCATGAAGGAGGACTAGCAGCCGAGGTGCACGGGAGAATGTGAAAAGTGTTCATATGTAGTAAAAACCTGAGATATCCGTCCGTTTTCGTCATTTGTTATCGAATCGACTTAAAGCCAGATCGTCACATTGGCCGCTCTTCTCTCTGAAACGGTTGTACTTCTTGTCTGCAAAGCTATGTCGCGTGCTGCGGTATGCGGAGACATTGAAATCACCATAGTAGAACACAGATGAAGCATCTAAGTTGATGTAATAGCCAGTAAGAAGTAGTCCAATTCAAGTTTTAGGTATCGATAATTGACTTTTTAGCTGGCTTTGGTGACTTGGACATGAGCTAGGACCTTAGGATTCTGCATGAAAGGAGGACTAGCAGCCGAGTTGCATGGGAGAATGTGAAAAGTGTTCATATGCAGTAAAAACCTGAGACATCCGTCCGTTTTCGTCATTTATTATCGAATCGAATTAAAGCCAGATCGTCACATTGGCCGCTCTTCTCACTGAAATGGTTGTACTTATCGTCTGCAAAGCTATGTCACGTGCTGCGGTATGCGGAGACACTAAAATCACCACAGTAGAACACAGATGAAGCTTCTAAGTTGATGTAATATCCAGTAAGAAGTAGTACAATTCGAGTTTTAGGTATCGATTATTGACTTTTTAGCTGGCTTTGGTGCCTTGGACATGAGCTAGGACCTTAAGATTCTGCATGAAAGGAGGACTAGCAGCCGAGTTCCACGGGAGAATGTGAAAAGTGTTCACATGTAGTAAAAACCTGAGAAATCCGTCCGTTTTCGTCATTTGTTATCGAATCGACTTAAAGCCAGATCGACACATTGGCCGCTCTTCTCTCTGAAACGGTTGTACTTATCGTCTGCAAAACTATGTCGCGTGGTGCGGTATGCTGAGACACTAAAAGCACCATAACAGAACACAGATGAAGCTTCCAAGTTGATGTTTTAGCCAGTAAGAAGTAGTACAATTCAAGTTTTAGGTATTGAATATGGAACTTTTAGCTGGCTTTGGTGCCTTGGACATGAGCTAGGACCTTAAGATTCTGCATGAAAGGAGGACTAGCAGCCGAGTTGCACGGGAGAATGTGAAAAGTGTTCATATGTAGTTAAAACCTGAGAAATCCGTCCGTTTTCGTCATTTGTTATCGAATCGACTTAAAGCCAGATCGTCACATTGGCCGCTCTTCTCTCTGAAACGCTTGTACCTATCGTCTGTAAAGCTATGTCGCGTGCTGCGGTATGCGGAGACACTAAAATCACCATAGTAGAACACAGATGAAGCATCTAAGTTGATGTAATAGCCAGTAAGAAGTAATCCAATTCAAGTTTTAGGTATCGATTATTGACTTTTTAGCTGGCTTTGGTGCCTTGGACATGAGCTAGGACCTTAAGATTCTGCATTAAAGGAGGACTAGCAGCCGTGTTGCATGGGAGAATGTGAAAAGTGTTCATATGTAGTGAAAACCTGAGAAATCCGTCCGTTTTTGTCATTTGTTATCGAATCGACTTAAAGCCAGATCGTCACATTGGCTGCTCTTCTCTCTGAAACGGTTGCACTTATCGTCTGCAAAGCTATGTCGCGTGCTGCGGTATACTGAGACAATAAAATCACCATAGTAGAACACAGATGAAGCATCTAAGTTGATGTAATAGCCAGTAAGAAGTAATCCAATTCAAGTTTGAGGTATCGTTATTGACTTTTTAGCTGGCTTTGGTGCCTTGGAGATGAGCTAGGACCTTAAGATTCTGCATAAAAGGAGGACTAGCAGCCGAGTTGCACGGGAGAATGTGAAAAGTGTTCATATGCAGTAAAAACGTGAGACATCCGTCCGTTTTCGTCATTTGTTATCGAATCGACTTAAAGGCAGATCGTCACATTGGCCGCTCTTCTCTCTGAAACGGTTGTACTTATCGTCTGCAAAGCTATGTCGCGTGCTGCGGTATGCGGACACACTAAAAGCACCATAGTAGAACACAGATGAAGCATCTAAGTTGATGTAATAGCCAGTAAGAAGTAATCCAATTCAAGTTTTAGGTATTGAATATTGATCTTTTAGCTGGCTTTGGTGCCTTGGACATGAGCTAGGACCTTAAGATTCTGCATTAAAGGAGGACTAGCAGCCGAGTTGCACGGGTGAATGTGAAAAGTGTTCATATGTAGTAAAAACCTGAGAAATCCGTCCGTTTTCGTCATTTGTTATCGAATCGACTTAAAGCCAGATCGTCACATTGGCCGCTCTTCTCTCTGAAACGGTTGTACTTATCGTCTGCAAAGCTATGTCGCGTGTTGCCGTAGTGCGGAAACACGAAAAGCACCATAGTAGAACACAGATGAAGCTTCTAAGTTGATGTAATAGCCAGCAAGAAGTAGTACAATTCAAGTTTTAGGTATCGATTATTGACTTTTTAGCTGGATTTGGTGCCTTGGACATGAGCTAGGACTTTAAGATTCTGCATAAAAGGAGGACTAGCAGCCCAGTTGCACGGGAGAATGTGAAAAGTGTTCATATGTAGTAAAAACCTGAGACATCCGTCCGTTTTCGTCATTTGTTATCGAATCGACTTAAAGCCAGATCGTCATATTGGCCGCTCTTCTCTCTGAAACGGTTGTACTTATCGCCTGCAAAGCTATGTCGCGTGCTGCGGTATGCGGAGACACTAAAAGCACCATAGTGGAACACAGATGAAGCTTCTAAGTTGATGTAATAGCCAGTAAGAAGTAGTCCAATTCAAGATTTAGGTATCGATTATTGACTTTTTAGCTGGGTTTGGTGCCTTGGACATGAGCTAGGACCTTACGATTCTGCATGAAAGGAGGACTAGCAGCTGAGTTGCACGGGAGAATGTGAAAAGTGTTCATATGTAATAAAAACCTTAAAAATCCGTCCGTTTTCGTCATTTGTTATCGAATCGGCTTAAAGCCAGATCGTCACATTGGCCGCTCTTCTCTCTGAAACGGTTGTACTTACCGTCTGCAAAGCTATGTCGCGTGCTGCGGTATGTGGAGACACTAAAAGCACCATAGTAGAACACAGATGAAGCTTCTAAGTTGATGTAATAGCCAGTAAGAAGTAGTACAATTCAAGTTTTAGGTATCGATTATTGACTTTTTATATGGCTTTGGTGCCTTGGACATGAGCTAGGACCTTAAGATTCTGCATGAAAGGAGGACTAGCAGCCGAGTTGCATGGGAGAATGTGAAAAGTGTTCATATGTAGTAAAAACCTAAGAAATCCGTCCGTTTTCGTCATTTGTTATCGAATCGACTTAAAGCCAGATCGTCACATTGGCCGCTCTTCTCTCTGAAACGCTTGTACTTATCGTCTGCAAAGCCATGTCGCGTACTGCGGTATGCGGAGACCCTAAAATCACCATAGTAGAACACAGATGAAGCTTCTAAGTTGATGTAATAGCCAGTAAGAAGTAGTACAATTCAAGTTTTAGGTATCGATTATTGACTTTTTAGCTGGCTTTGGTGCCTTGAACATGAGCTAGGACCTTAACATTCTGCATGAAAGGAGGACTAGCAGCCGAGTTACACGGGAGAATGTGAAAACTGTTCATATGTAATAAAAACCTTAGAAATCCGTCCGTTTTCGTCATATGTTATCGAATCGACTTAAAGCCAGATCGTCACATTGGCCGCTCTTCTCACTGAAACGGTTGTACTTATCGTCTGCAAAGCTATGTCGCGTGCTGCGGTATGCTGAGACACTAAAAGCACCATAACAGAACACAGATGAAGCTTCCAAGTTGATGTAATAGCCAGTAAGAAGTAGTACAATTCAAGTTTTAGGTATTGAATATGGAACTTTTAGCTGGCTTTGGTGCCTTGGACATGAGCTAGGACCTTAAGATTCTGCATGAAAGGAGGACTAGCAGCCGAGTTGCACGGGAGAATGTGAAAAGTGTTCATATGTAGTTAAAACCTGAGAAATCCGTCCGTTTTCGTCATTTGTTATCGAATCGACTTAAAGCCAGATCGTCACATTCGCCGCTCTTCTCTCTGAAACGGTTGTACTTATCGTCTGAAAAGTTATGTCGCGTGCTGCGGTATGCAGAGACACTAAAAGCACCATAGTAGAACACAGATGAAGCTTCTAAGTTGATGTAATAGCCAGTAAGAAGTAGTACAATTCATGTTTTAGGTATCGATTATTGACTTTTTAGATGGCTTTGGTGCCTTGGACATGAGCTGGGACCTTAAGACTCTGCATGAAAGGAGGACTAGCAGCCGAGTTGCACGGGAGAATGTGAAAAGTGTTCATATGTAGTAAAAACCTGAGAAATCCGTCCGTTTCCGTCATTTGTTATCGAATCGATTTAAAGCCAGGTCGTCACATTGGCCGCTCTTCTCTCTGAAACGGTTGTACTTCTTGTCTGCAAAGCTATGTCGCGTGCTGCGGTATGCGGAGACATTGAAATCACCATAGTAGAACACAGATGAAGCATCTAAGTTGATGTAATAGCCAGTAAGAAGTAGTCCAATTCAAGTTTTAGGTATCGATTATTGACTTTTTAGCTGGCTTTGGTGACTTGGACATGAGCTAGGACCTTAGGATTCTGCATGAAAGGAGGACTAGCAGCCGAGTTGCATGGGAGAATGTGAAAAGTGTTCATATGCAGTAAAAACCTGAGACATCCGTCCGTTTTCGTCATTTATTATCGAATCGAATTAAAGCCAGATCGTCACATTGGCCGCTCTTCTCACTGAAATGGTTGTACTTATCGTCTGCAAAGCTATGTCACGTGCTGCGGTATGCGGAGACACTAAAATCACCACAGTAGAACACAGATGAAGCTTCTAAGTTGATGTAATATCCAGTAAGAAGTAGTACAATTCGAGTTTTAGGTATCGATTATTGACTTTTTAGCTGGCTTTGGTGCCTTGGACATGAGCTAGGACCTTAAGATTCTGCATGAAAGGAGGACTAGCAGCCGAGTTCCACGGGAGAATGTGAAAAGTGTTCACATGTAGTAAAAACCTGAGAAATCCGTCCGTTTTCGTCATTTGTTATCGAATCGACTTAAAGCCAGATCGACACATTGGCCGCTCTTCTCTCTGAAACGGTTGTACTTATCGTCTGCAAAACTATGTCGCGTGCTGCGGTATGCGGAGACACTAAAATCACCATAGTAGAACACAGATGAAGCATCTAAGTTGATGTAATAGAAAGTAAGAAGTAATCCAATTCAAGTTTTAGGTATCGATTATTGACTTTTTAGCTGGCTTTGGTGCCTTGGACATGAGCTAGGACCTTAAGATTATGCATTAAAGGAGGACTAGCAGCCGTGTTGCATGGGAGAATGTGAAAAGTGTTCATATGTAGTGAAAACCTCAGAAATCCGTCCGTTTTTGTCATTTGTTATCGAATCGACTTAAAGCCAGATCGTCACATTGGCTGCTCTTCTCTCTAAAACGGTTGCACTTATCGTCTGCAAAGCTATGTCGCGTGCTGCGGTATACTGAGACAATAAAATCACCATAGTAGAACACAGATGAAGCATCTAAGTTGATGTAATAGCCAGTAAGAAGTAATCCAATTCAAGTTTGAGGTATCGTTATTGACTTTTTAGCTGGCTTTGGTGCCTTGGAGATGAGCTAGGACCTTAAGATTCTGCATAAAAGGAGGACTAGCAGCCGAGTTGCACGGGAGAATGTGAAAAGTGTTCATATGCAGTAAAAACGTGAGACATCCGTCCGTTTTCGTCATTTGTTATCGAATCGACTTAAAGGCAGATCGTCACATTGGCCGCTCTTCTCTCTGAAACGGTTGTACTTATCGTCTGCAAAGCTATGTCGCGTGCTGCGGTATGCGGACACACTAAAAGCACCATAGTAGAACACAGATGAAGCATCTAAGTTGATGTAATAGCCAGTAAGAAGTAATCCAATTCAAGTTTTAGGTATTGAATATTGATCTTTTAGCTGGCTTTGGTGCCTTGGACATGAGCTAGGACCTTAAGATTCTGCATTAAAGGAGGACTAGCAGCCGAGTTGCACGGGTGAATGTGAAAAGTGTTCATATGTAGTAAAAACCTGAGAAATCCGTCCGTTTTCGTCATTTGTTATCGAATCGACTTAAAGCCAGATCGTCACATTGGCCGCTCTTCTCTCTGAAACGGTTGTACTTATCGTCTGCAAAGCTATGTCGCGTGTTGCCGTAGTGCGGAAACACGAAAAGCACCATAGTTAACACAGATGAAGCTTCTAAGTTGATGTAATAGCCAGCAAGAAGTAGTACAATTCAAGTTTTAGGTATCGATTATTGACTTTTTAGCTGGATTTGGTGCCTTGGACATGAGCTAGGACTTTAAGATTCTGCATAAAAGGAGGACTAGCAGCCCAGTTGCACGGGAGAATGTGAAAAGTGTTCATATGTAGTAAAAACCTGAGACATCCGTCCGTTTTCGTCATTTGTTATCGAATCGACTTAAAGCCAGATCGTCACATTGGCCGCTCTTCTCTCTGAAACGGTTGTACTTATCGCCTGCAAAGCTATGTCGCGTGCTGCGGTATGCGGAGACACTAAAAGCACCATAGTGGAACACAGATGAAGCTTCTAAGTTGATGTAATAGCCAGTAAGAAGTAGTCCAATTCAAGATTTAGGTATCGATTATTGACTTTTTAGCTGGGTTTGGTGCCTTGGACATGAGCTAGGACCTTACGATTCTGCATGAAAGGAGGACTAGCAGCTGAGTTGCACGGCAGAATGTGAAAAGTGTTCATATGTAATAAAAACCTTAAAAATCCGTCCGTTTTCGTCATCTGTTATCGAATCGGCTTAAAGCCAGATCGTCACATTGGCCGCTCTTCTCTCTGAAACGGTTGTACTTACCGTCTGCAAAGCTATGTCGCGTGCTGCGGATTGTGGAGACACTAAAAGCACCATAGTAGAACACAGATGAAGCTTCTAAGTTGATGTAATAGCCAGTAAGAAGTAGTACAATTCAAGTTTTAGGTATCGATTATTGACTTTTTAGCTGGCTTTGGTGCCTTGGACATGAGCTAGGACCTTAAGATTCTGCATGAAAGGAGGACTAGCAGCCGAGTTGCATGGGAGAATGTGAAAAGTGTTCATATGTAGTAAAAACCTAAGAAATCCGTCCGTTTTCGTCATTTGTTATCGAATCGACTTAAAGCCAGATCGTCACATTGGCCGCTCTTCTCTCTGAAACGCTTGTACTTATCGTCTGCAAAGCCATGTCGCGTACTGCGGTATGCGGAGACCCTAAAATCACCATAGTAGAACACAGATGAAGCTTCTAAGTTGATGTAATAGCCAGTAAGAAGTAGTACAATTCAAGTTTTAGGTATCGATTATTGACTTTTTAGCTGGCTTTGGTGCCTTGAACATGAGCTAGGACCTTAACATTCTGCATGAAAGGAGGACTAGCAGACGAGTTACACGGGAGAATGTGAAAACTGTTCATATGTAATAAAAACCTTAGAAATCCGTCCGTTTTCGTCATATGTTATCGAATCGACTTAAAGCCAGATCGTCACATTGGCCGCTCTTCTCACTGAAACGGTTGTACTTATCGTCTGCAAAGCTATGTCGCGTGCTGCGGTATGCTGAGACACTAAAAGCACTATAACAGAACACAGATGAAGCTTCCAAGTTGATGTAATAGCCAGTAAGAAGTAGTACAATTCAAGTTTTAGGTATTGAATATGGAACTTTTAGCTGGCTTTGGTGCCTTGGACATGAGCTAGGACCTTAAGATTCTGCATGAAAGGAGGACTAGCAGCCGAGTTGCACGGGAGAATGTGAAAAGTGTTCATATGTAGTTAAAACCTGAGAAATCCGTCCGTTTTCGTCATTTGTTATCGAATCGACTTAAAGCCAGATCGTCACATTCGCCGCTCTTCTCTCTGAAACGGTTGTACTTATCGTCTGAAAAGTTATGTCGCGTGCTGCGGTATGCAGAGACACTAAAAGCACCATAGTAGAACACAGATGAAGCTTCTAAGTTGATGTAATAGCCAGTAAGAAGTAGTACAATTCATGTTTTAGGTATCGATTATTGACTTTTTAGCTGGCTTTGGTGCCTTGGACATGAGCTAGGACCTTAAGACTCTGCATGAAAGGAGGACTAGCAGCCGAGTTGCACGGGAGAATGTGAAAAGTGTTCATATGTAGTAAAAACCTGAGAAATCCGTCCGTTTCCGTCATTTGTTATCGAATCGATTTAAAGCCAGGTCGTCACATTGGCCGCTCTTCTCTCTGAAACGGTTGTACTTATCGTCTGCAAAGCTATGTCGCGTGCTGCGGTATGCGGAGACACTAATAGCACCATAGTAGAACAAGGATGAAGCTTCTAAGATGATGTAATAGCCAGTAAGAAATAGTACAATTCAAGTTTTGGATATCGTTATTGACTTTTTAGCTGGCTTTGGTGACTTGGACATGAGCTAGGACCTTAAGATTCTGCATGAAAGGAGGACTAGCAGCCGAGTTGCATGGGAGAATGTGAAAAGTGTTCATATGCAGTAAAAACCTGAGACATCCGTCCGTTTTCGTCATTTGTTATCGAATCGAATTAAAGCCAGATCGTCACATTGGCCGCTCTTCTCACTAAAACGGTTGTACATATCGTCTGCAAAGCTATGTCGCGTGCTGCGGTATGCGGACACACTAAAAGCACAATAGTAGAACACAGATGAAGCTTCTAAGTTGATGTAATACCCAGTAAGAAGTAGTAAAATTCAAGTTTTAGGTATCGGTTATTGACTTTTTAACCTTCTTTGGTGCCTTGGACACGAGCTAGGAAGTTATGACATTGCATGAAGGAGGACTAGCAGCCGAGTTGCACGGGAGAATGTGAAAAGTGTTCATATGTAGTAAAAACCTGAGAAATCCGTCCGTTTTCGTCATTTGTTATCGAATCGACTTAAAGCCAGATCGACACATTGGCCGCTCTTCTCTCTGAAACGGTTGTACTTATCGTCTGCAAAACTATGTCGCGTGGTGCGGTATGCTATGACACTAAAAGCACCATAACAGAACACAGATGAAGCTTCCAAGTTGATGTAATAGCCAGTAAGAAGTAGTACAATTCAAGTTTTAGGTATTGAATATGGAACTTTTAGCTGGCTTTGGTGCCTTGGACATGAGCTAGGACCTTAAGATTCTGCATGAAAGGAGGACTAGCAGCCGAGTTGCACGGGAGAATGTGAAAAGTGTTCATATGTAGTTAAAACCTGAGACATCCGTCCGTTTTCGTCATTTGTTATCGAATCGACTTAAAGCCAGATCGTCACATTGGCCGCTCTTCTCTCTGAAACGCTTGTACCTATCGTCTGCAAAGCTATGTCGCGTGCTGCGGTATGCGGAGACACTAAAAGCACCATAGTAGAACACAGATGAAGCATCTAAGTTGATGTAATAGCCAGTAAGAAGTAATCCAATTCAAGTTTTAGGTATCGATTATTGACTTTTTAGCTGGCTTTGGTGCCTTGGACATGAGCTAGGACCTTTAGATTCTGCATTAAAGGAGGACTAGCAGCCGTGTTGCATGGGAGAATGTGAAAAGTGTTCATATCTAGTAAAAACCTGAGAAATCCGTCCGTTTTCGTCATTTGTTATCGAATCGACTTAAAGCCAGATCGTCACATTGGCTGCTCTTCTCTGTGAAACGGTTGCACTTATCGTCTGCAAAGCTATGTCGCGTGCTGCGGTATGCTGAGACACTAAAATCACCATAGTAGAACACAGATGAAGCATCTAAGTTGATGTAATAGCCAGTAAGAAGTAATCCAATTCAAGTTTTAGGTATCGTTATTGACTTTTTAGCCGGCTTTGGTGCCTTGGAGATGAGCTAGGACCTTAAGATTCTGCATGAAAGGAGGACTAGCAGCCGAGTTGCACGGAAGAATGTGAAAAGTGTTCATATGCAGTAAAAACGTGATACATCCGTCCGTTTTCGACATTTGTTATCGAATCGACTTAAAGCCAGATCGTCACATTGGCCGCTCTTCTCTCTGAAACGGTTGTACTTATCGTCTGCAAAGCTATGTCGCGTGTTGCGGTATGCGGACACACTAAAAGCACCATAGTAGAACACAGATGAAGCATCTAAGTTGATGTAATAGCCAGTAAGAAGTAATCCAATTCAAGTTTTAGGTATTGAATATTGACCTTTTAGCTGGCTTTGGTGCCTTGGACATGAGCTAGGACCTTAAGATTCTGCATTAAAGGAGGACTAGCAGCCGAGTTGCACGGGTCAATGTGAAAAGTGTTCATATGTAGTAAAAACCTAAGAAATCCGTCCGTTTTCGTCATTTGTTATCGAATCGACTCAAAGCCAGATCGTCACATTGGCCGCTCTTCTCTCTGAAACGGTTGTACTTATCGTCTGCAAAGCTATGTCGCGTGTTGCCGTAGGCGCAAACAGGAAAAGCACCATAGTAGAACACAGATGAAGCTTCTTAGTTGATGTAATAGCCAGTAAGAAGTAGTCCAATTCAAGATTTAGGTATCGATTATTGAATTTTTAGCTGGGTTTGGTGCCTTGGACATGAGCTAGGACCTTACGATTCTGCATGAAAGGAGGACTAGCAGCTGAGTTGCACGGGAGAATGTGAAAAGTGTTCATATGTAATAAAAACCTTAAAAATCCGTCCGTTTTCGTCATTTGTTATCGAATCGGCTTAAAGCCAGATCGTCACATTTGCCGCTCTTCTCTCTGAAACGGTTGTACTTACCGTCTGCAAAGCTATGTCGCGTGCTGCGGTATGTGGAGACACTAAAAGCACCATAGTAGAACACAGATGAAGCTTCTAAGTTGATGTAATAGCCAGTAAGAAGTAGTACAATTCAAGTTTTAGGTATCGATTATTGACTTTTTAGCTGGCTTTGGTGCCTTGGACATGTGCTAGGACCTTAAGATTCTGCATGAAAGGAGGACTAGCAGCCGAGTTGCATGGGAGAATGTGAAAAGTGTTCATATGTAGTAAAAACCTAAGAAATCCGTCCGTTTTCGTCACTTGTTATCGAATCGACTTAAAGCCAGATCGTCACATTGGCCGCTCTTCTCTCTGAAACGCTTGTACTTATCGTCTGCAAAGCCATGTCGCGTACTGCGGTATGCGGAGACCCTAAAATCACCATAGTAGAACACAGATGAAGCTTCTAAGTTGAAGTAATAGCCAGTAAGAAGTAGTACAATTCAAGTTTTAGGTATCGATTATTGACTTTTTAGCTGGCTTTGGTGCCTTGAACATGAGCTAGGACCTTAACATTCTGCATGAAAGGAGGACTAGCAGCCGAGTTACACGGGAGAATGTGAAAACTGTTCATATGTAATAAAAACCTTAGAAATCCGTCCGTTTTCGTCATATGTTATCGAATCGACTTAAAGCCAGATCGTCACATTGGCCGCTCTTCTCACTGAAACGGTTGTACTTATCGTCTGCAAAGCTATGTCGCGTGCTGCGGTATGTGGAGAGAGTAAAAGCACCATAGTAGAACACAGATGAAGCATCTAAGTTGATGTAATAGCCAGTAAGAAGTAGTCCAATTCAAGTTTTAGGTATCGATTATTGACTTTTTAGCTGGCTTTGGTGCCTTGGACATGAGCTAGGACCTTAAGATTCAGCATGAAAGGAGGACTAGCAGCCGAGTTGCACGGGAGAATGTGAAAAGTGTTCATATGTTGTAAAAACCTGAGAAATCCGTCCGTTTTCGTCATTTGTTATCGAATCGACTTAAAGCCAGATCGACACATTGGCCGCTCTTCTCTCTGAAACGGTTGTACTTATCGTCTGCAAAGCCATGTCGCGTGCTGCGGTATGCGGACACACTAAAAGCACCATAGTAGAACACAGATGAACCATCTAAGTTGATGTAATAGCCAGTAAGAAGTAATCCAATTCAAGTTTTAGGTATCGATTATTGACTTTTTAGCTGGCTTTGGTGACTTGGACATGAGCTAGGACCTTAAGATTCTGCATGAAAGGAGGACTAGCAGCCGAGTTGCATGGGAGAATGTGAAAAGTGTTCATATGCAGTAAAAACCTGAGACATCCGTCCGTTTTCGTCATTTGTTATCGAATCGAATTAAAGCCAGATCGTCACATTGGCCGCTCTTCTCACTGAAACGGTTGTACTTATCGTCTGCAAAGCTATGTCGCGTGCTGCGGTATGCGGACACACTAAAAGCACAATAGTAGAACACAGATGAAGCTTCTAAGTTGATGTAATAGCCAGTAAGAAGTAGTAAAATTCAAGTTTTAGGTATCGGTTATTGACTTTTTAACTTTCTTTGGTGCCTTGGACACGAGCTAGGAAGTTAATACTTTGCATGAAGGAGGACTAGCAGCCGAGTTGCACGGGAGAATGTGAAAAGTGTTCATATGTAGTAAAAACCTGAGAAATCCGTCCGTTTTCGTCATTTGTTATCGAATCGACTTAAAGCTAGATCGTCACATTGGCCGCTCTTCTCTCTGAAACGGTTGTACTTCTCGTCTGCAAAGCTATGTCACGTGCTGCGGTATGCGGAGACATTGAAATCACCATAGTAGAACACAGACGAAGCATCTAAGTTGGTGTAATAGCCAGTAAGAAGTAGTCCAATTCAAGTTTTAGGTATCGATTATTGACTGTTTAGCTGGCTTTGGTGACTTGGACATGAGCTAGGACCTTAAGATTCTGCATGAAAGGAGGACTAGCAGCCGAGTTGCATGGGAGAATGTGAAAAGTGTTCATATGCAGTAAAAAACTGAGACATCCGTCCGTTTTCGTCATTTATTATCGAATCGAATTAAAGCCAGATCGTCACATTGGCCGCTCTTCTCACTGAAACGGTTGTATTTAACGTCTGCAAAGCTATGTCACGTGCTGCGGTATGCGGAGACACTAAAATCACCACAGTAGAACACAGATGAAGCTTCTAAGTTGATGTAATATCCAGTAAGATGTAGTACAATTCGAGTTTTAGGTATCGATTATTGACTTTTTAGCTGGCTTTGGTGCCTTGGACATGAGCTAGGACCTTAAGATTCTGCATGAAAGGAGGACTAGCAGCCGAGTTGCACGGGAGAATGTGAAAAGTGTTCATATGTAGTAAAAACCTGAGAAATCCGTCCGTTTTCGTCATTTGTTATCGAATCGACTTAAAGCCAGATCGACACATTGGCCGCTCTTCTCTCTGAAACGGTTGTACTTATCGTCTGCAAAGCTATGTCGCGTGGTGCGGTATGCTGAGACACTAAAAGCACCATAACAGAACACAGATGAAGCTTCCAAGTTGATGTAATAGCCAGTAAGAAGTAGTACAATTCAAGTTTTAGGTATTGAATATGGAACTTTTAGCTGGCTTTGGTGCCTTGGACATGAGCTAGGACCTTAAGATTCTGCATGAAAGGAGGACTAGCAGCCGAGTTGCACGGGAGAATGTGAAAAGTGTTCATATGTAGTTAAAACCTGAGAAATCCGTCCGTTTTCGTCATTTGTTATCGAATCGACTTAAAGCCAGATCGTCACATTGGCCGCTCTTCTCTCTGAAACGCTTGTACCTATCGTCTGCAAAGCTATGTCGCGTGCTGCGGTATGCGGAGACACTAAAATCACCATAGTAGAACACAGATGAAGCATCTAAGTTGATGTAATAGCCAGTAAGAAGTAATCCAATTCAAGATTTAGGTATCGATTATTGACTTTTTAGCTGGCTTTGGTGCCTTGAACATGAGCTAGGACCTTAAGATTCTCCATTTAAGGAGGACTAGCAGCCGAGTTGCATGGGAGAATGTGAAAAGTGTTCATATGTAGTAAAAACCTGAGAAATCCGTCCGTTTTCGTCATTTGTTATCGAATCGACTTAAAGCCAGATCGTCACATTGGCTGCTCTTCTCTCTGAAACGGTTGCACTTATCGTCTGCAAAGCTATGTCGCGTGCTGCGGTATGCTGAGACACTAAAATCACCATAGTAGAACACAGATGAAGCTGGCTTTGGTGCCTTGAACATGAGCTAGGACCTTAAGATTCTCCATTTAAGGAGGACTAGCAGCCGAGTTGCATGGGAGAATGTGAAAAGTGTTCATATGTAGTAAAAACCTGAGAAATCCGTCCGTTTTCGTCATTTGTTATCGAATCGACTTAAAGCCAGATCGTCACATTGGCTGCTCTTCTCTCTGAAACGGTTGCACTTATCGTCTGCAAAGCTATGTCGCGTGCTGCGGTATGCTGAGACACTAAAATCACCATAGTAGAACACAGATGAAGCATCTAAGTTGATGTAATAGCCAGTAAGAAGTAATCCAATTCAAGTTTTAGGTATCGATTATTGACTTTTTAGCTGGCTTTGGTGCCTTGGACATTAGCTAGGACCTTAAGATTCTGCATGAAAGGAGGACTAGCAGCCGAGTTTCACGGGAGAATGTGAAAAGTGTTCATATGCAGTAAAAACGTGAGACATCCGTCCGTTTTCGTCATTTGTTATCGAATCGACTTAAAGCCAGATCGTCACATTGGCCGCTCTTCTCTCTGAAACGGTTGTACTTATCGTCTGCAAAGCTATGTCGCGTGCTGCGGTATGCGGACACACTAAAAGCACCATAGTAGAACACAGATGAAGCATCTAAGTTGATGTAATAGCCAGTAACAAGTAATCCAATTCAAGTTTTAGGTATTGAATATGGACCTTTTAGCTGGCTTTGGTGCCTTGGACATGAGCTAGGACCTTAAGATTCTGCATTAAAGGAGGACTAGCAGCCGAGTTGCACGGGTGAATGTGAAAAGTGTTCATATGTAGTAAAAACCTGAGAAATCCGTCCGTTTTCGTCATTTGTTATCGAATCGACTTAAAGCCAGATCGTCATATTGGCCGCTCTTCTCTCTGAAACGGTTGTACTTATCGTCTGCAAAGCTATGTCGCGTGTTGCCGTAGGCGGAAACAGGAAAAGCACCATAGTAGAACACAGATGAAGCTTCTAAGTTGATGTAATAGCCAGTAAGAAGTAGTAGAATTCAAGTTTTAGGTATCGATTATTGACTTTTTAGCTGGCTTTGGTGCCTTGGACATGAGCTAGGACTTTAAGATTCTGCATAAAAGGTGGACTAGCAACCCAGTTGCACGGGAGAATGTGAAAAGTGTTCATATCTAGTAAAAACCTGAGACATCCGTCCGTTTTCGTCATTTGTTATCGAATCGACTTAAAGCCAAATCGTCACATTGGCCGCTCTTCTCTCTGAAACGGTTGTATTTATCGTCTGCAAAGCTATGTCGCGTGCTGCGGTATGCGGAGACACTAAAAGCACCATAGTAGAACACAGATGAAGCTTCTAAGTTGATGTAATAGCCAGGAAGAAATAGTACAATTCAAGTTTTAGGTATCGATTATTGACTTTTTAGCTGGGTTTGTTGCCTTGGACATGAGCTAGGACCTTACGATTCTGCATGAAAGGAGGACTAGCAGCAGAGTTGCACGGGAGAATGTGAAAAGTGTTCATATGTAATAAAAACCTTAAAAATCCGTCCGTTTTCGTCATTTGTTATCGAATCGACTTAAAGCCAGATCGTCACATTGGCCGCTCTTCTCTCTGAAACGGTTGTACTTATAGTCTGCAAAGCTATGTCGCGTGCTGCGGTATGCGGAGACACTAAAAGCACCATATTAGAACACAGATGAAGCTTCTAAGTTGATGTAATAGCCAATAAGAAGTAGTACAATTGAAGTTTTAGGTATCGATTATTGACTTTTTAGCTGGGTTTGTTGCCTTGGACATGAGCTAGGACCTTACGATTCTGCATGAAAGGAGGACTAGCAGCCGAGTTGCACGGGAGAATGTGAAAAGTGTTCATATGTAATAAAAACGTTAAAAATCCGTCCGTTTTCGTCATTTGTTATCGAATCGACTTAAAGCCAGATCGTCACATTGGCCGCTCTTCTCTCTGAAACGGTTGTACTTATAGTCTGCAAAGCTATGTCGCGTGCTGCGGTATGTGGAGACACTAAAAGCACCATAGTAAAACACAGATGAAGCTTCTAAGTTGATGTAATAGCCAGTAAGAAGTAGTACAATTCAAGTTTTAGGTATCGATTATTGACTTTTTAGCTGGCTTTGGTGCCTTGGACATGAGCTAGGACCTTTAGATTCTGCATGAAAGGAGGACTAGCAGCCGAGTTGCATGGGAGAATGTGAAAAGTGTTCATATGTAGTAAAAACCTAAGAAATCCGTCCGTTTTCGTCATTTGTTATCGAATCGACTTAAAGCCAGATCGTCACATTGGCCGCTCTTCTCTCTGAAACGCTTGTACTTATCGTCTGCAAAGCTATGTCGCGTACTGCGGTATGCGGAGACACTAAAAGCACCATAGTAGATCAAGGATGAAGCTTCTAAGATGATGTAATAGCCAGTAAGAAATAAAACAATTCAAGTTTTGGATATCGTTATTGACTTTTTAGCTGGCTTTGGTGACTTGGACATGAGCTAGGACCTTAAGATTCTGCATGAAAGGAGGACTAGCAGCCGAGTTGCATGGGAGAATGTGAAAAGTGTTCATATGCAGTAAAAACCTGAGACATCCGTCCGTTTTCATCATTTGTTATCGAATCGAATTAAAGCCAGATCGTCACATTGGCCGCTCTTCTCACTGAAACGGTTGTACTTATCGTCTGCAAAGCTATGTCGCGTGCTGCGGTATGCGGACACACTAAAAGCACAATAGTAGAACACAGATGAAGCTTCTAAGTTGATGTAATAGCCAGTAAGAAGTAGTAAAGTTCAAGTTTTAGGTTTCGGTTATTGACTTTTTAACCTTCTTTGGTGCCTTGGACACGAGCTAGGAAGTTAATACTTTGCATAAAGGAGGACTAGCAGCCGAGTTGCACGGGAGAATGTGAAAAGTGTTCATATGTAGTAAAAACCTGAGAAATCAGTCCGTTTTCGTCATTTGTTATCGAATCGACTTAAAGCCAGATCGTCACATCGGCCGCTCTTCTCTCTGAAACGGTTGTACTTATCGTCTGCAAAGCTATGTCGCGTGCTGCGGTATGCGGAGACATTGAAATCACCATAGTAGAACACAGATGAAGCATCTAAGTTGATGTAATAGCCAGTAAGAAGTAGTCCAATTCAAGTTTTAGGTATCGATTATTGACTTTTTAGCTGGCTTTGGTGACTTGGACATGAGCTAGGACCTTAAGATTCTGCATGAAAGGAGGACTAGCAGCCGAGTTGCATGGGAGAATGTGAAAAGTGTTCATATGCAGTAAAAACCTGAGACATCCGTCCGTTTTCGTCATTTATTATCGAATCGAATTAAAGCCAGATCGTCACATTGGCCGCTCTTCTCACTGAAACGGTTGTACTTATCGTCTGCAAGGCTATGTCACGTGCTGCGGTATGCGGAGACACTAAAATCACCACAGTAGAACACAGATGAAGCTTCTAAGTTGATGTAATATCGAGTAAGAAGTAGTACAATTCGAGTTTTAGGTATCGATTATTGACTTTTTAGCTGGCTTTGGTGCCTTGGACATGAGCTAGGACCTTAAGATTCTGCATGAAAGGAGGACTAGCAGCCGAGTTGCATGGGAGAATGTGAAAAGTGTTCATATGCAGTAAAAACCTGAGACATCCGTCCGTTTTCATCATTTGTTATCGAATCGAATTAAAGCCAGATCGTCACATTGGCCGCTCTTCTCACTGAAACGGTTGTACTTATCGTCTGCAAAGCTATGTCGCGTGCTGCGGTATGCGGACACACTAAAAGCACAATAGTAGAACACAGATGAAGCTTCTAAGTTGATGTAATAGCCAGTAAGAAGTAGTAAAGTTCAAGTTTTAGGTTTCGGTTATTGACTTTTTAACCTTCTTTGGTGCCTTGGACACGAGCTAGGAAGTTAATACTTTGCATAAAGGAGGACTAGCAGCCGAGTTGCACGGGAGAATGTGAAAAGTGTTCATATGTAGTAAAAACCTGAGAAATCAGTCCGTTTTCGTCATTTGTTATCGAATCGACTTAAAGCCAGATCGTCACATCGGCCGCTCTTCTCTCTGAAACGGTTGTACTTATCGTCTGCAAAGCTATGTCGCGTGCTGCGGTATGCGGAGACATTGAAATCACCATAGTAGAACACAGATGAAGCATCTAAGTTGATGTAATAGCCAGTAAGAAGTAGTCCAATTCAAGTTTTAGGTATCGATTATTGACTTTTTAGCTGGCTTTGGTGACTTGGACATGAGCTAGGACCTTAAGATTCTGCATGAAAGGAGGACTAGCAGCCGAGTTGCATGGGAGAATGTGAAAAGTGTTCATATGCAGTAAAAACCTGAGACATCCGTCCGTTTTCGTCATTTATTATCGAATCGAATTAAAGCCAGATCGTCACATTGGCCGCTCTTCTCACTGAAACGGTTGTACTTATCGTCTGCAAGGCTATGTCACGTGCTGCGGTATGCGGAGACACTAAAATCACCACAGTAGAACACAGATGAAGCTTCTAAGTTGATGTAATATCGAGTAAGAAGTAGTACAATTCGAGTTTTAGGTATCGATTATTGACTTTTTAGCTGGCTTTGGTGCCTTGGACATGAGCTAGGACCTTAAGATTCTGCATGAAAGGAGGACTAGCAGCCGAGTTCCACAGGAGAATGTGAAAAGTGTTCATATGTAGTAAAAACCTGAGAAATCCGTCCGTTTTCGTCATTTGTTATCGAATCGACTTAAAGCCAGATCGACACATTGGCCGCTCTTCTCTCTGAAACGGTTGTACTTATCGTCTGCAAAACTATGTCGCGTGCTGCGGTATGCTGAGACACTAAAAGCACCATAACAGAACACAGATGAAGCTTCCAAGTTGATGTAATAGCCAGTAAGAAGTAGTACAATTCAAGTTTTAGGTATTGAATATGGAACTTTTAGCTGGCTTTGGTGCCTTGGACATGAGCTAGGACTTTAAGATTCTGCATGTAAGGAGGACTAGCAGCCGAGTTGCACGGGAGAATGTGAAAAGTGTTCATTTGTAGTTAAAACCTGAGAAATCCGTCCGTTTTCGTCATTTGTTATCGAATCGACTTAAAGCCAGATCGTCACATTGGCCGCTCTTCTCTCTGAAACGCTTGTACCTATCGTCTGCAAAGCTATGTCGCGTGCTGCGGTATGCGGAGACACTACAATCACCATATTAGAACACAGATGAAGCATCTAAGTTGATATAATAGCCAGTAAGAAGTAATCCAATTCAAGTTTTAGGTATCGATTATTGACTTTTTAGCTGGCTTTGGTGCCTTGGACATGAGCTAGGACCTTAAGATTCTGCATGAAAGGAGGACTAGCAGCCGAGTTGCACGGGAGAATGTGAAAAATGTTCATATGCAGTAAAAACGTGAGACAGCCGTCCGTTTTCGTCATTTGTTATCGAATCGACTTAAAGCCAGATCGTCACATTGGCCGCTCTTCTCTCTGAAACGGTTGTACTTATCGTCTGCAAAGCTATGTCGCGTGCTGCGGTATGCGGACACACTAAAAGCACCATAGTAGAACACAGATGAAGCATCTAAGTTGATGTAATAGCCAGTAAGAAGTAATCCAATTCAAGTTTTAGGTATTGAATATTGACCTTTTAGCTGGCTTTGGTGCCTTGGACATGAGCTAGGACCTTAAGATTCTGCATTAAAGGAGGACTAGCAGCCGAGTTGCACGGGTGAATGTGAAAAGTGTTCATATGTAGTAAAAACCTGAGAAATCCGTCCGTTTCCGTCATTTGTTATCGAATCGACTTAAAGCCAGATCGTCACATTGGCCGCTCTTCTCTCTAAAACGGTTGTACTTATCGTCTGCAAAGCTATGTCGCGTGCTGCGGTATGCGGAGACACTAAAATCACCATAGTAGAACACAGATCAAGCTTCTAAGTTGATGTAATAGCCAGTAAGAAGTAGTACAATTCAAGTTTTAGGTATCGATTATTGACTTTTTAGCTGGATTTTGTGCCTTGGACATGAGCTAGGACTTTAAGATTCTGCATAAAAGGAGGACTAGCAGCCCAGTTGCACGGGACAATGTGAAAAGTGTTCATATGTAGTAAAAACCTGAGACATCCGTCCGTTTTCGTCATTTGTTATCGAATCGACTTAAAGCCAGATCGTCACATTGGCCGCTCTTCTCTCAGAAACGGTTGTACTTATCGTCTGCAAAGCTATGTCGCGTGCTGCGATATGCGGAGACATTAAAAGCACCATAGTAGAACACAGATGAAGCTTCTAAGTTGATGTAATAGCCAGTAAGAAGTAGTCCAATTCAAGATTTAGGTATCGATTATTGACTTTTTAGCTGGGTTTGGTGCCTTGGACATGATCTAGGACCTTACGATTCTGCATGAAAGGAGGACTAGCAGCTGAGTTGCACGGGAGAATGTGAAAAGTGTTCATATGTAATAAAAACCTTAAAAATCCGTCCGTTTTCGTCATTTGTTATCGAATCGGCTTAAAGCCAGATCGTCACATTGGCCGCTCTTCTCTCTGAAACGGTTGTACTTACCGTCTGCAAAGCTATGTCGCGTGCTGCGGTATGTGGAGACACTAAAAGCACCATAGTAGAACACAGATGAAGCTTCTAAGTTGATGTAATAGCCAGTAAGAAGTAGTACAATTCAAGTTTTAGGTATCGATTATTGACTTTTTAGCTGGCTTTGGTGCCTTGGACATGAGCTAGGACCTTAAGATACTGCATGAAAGGAGGACTAGCAGCCGAGTTGCATGGGAGAATGTGAAAAGTGTTCATATGTAGTAAAAACCTAAGAAATCTGTCCGTTTTCGTCATTTGTTATCGAATCGACTTAAAGCCAGATCGTCACATTGGCCGCTCTTCTCTCTGAAACGCTTGTACTTATCGTCTGCAAAGCCATGTCGCGTACTGCGGTATGCGGAGACCCTAAAATCACCATAGTAGAACACAGATGAAGCTTCTAAGTTGATGTAATAGCCAGTAAGAAGTAGTACAATTCAAGTTTTATGTATCGATTATTGACTTTTTAGCTGGCTTTGGTGCCTTGGACATGAGCTAGGACCTTAAGATTCTGCATGAAAGGAGGACTAGCAGCCGAGTTGCACGGGAGAATGTGAAAAGTGTTCATATCTAGTAAAAACCTGGGACATCCGTCCGTTTTCGTCATTTGTTATCGAATCGACTTAAAGCCAGATCGACACATTGGCCGCTCTTCTCTCTGAAACGGTTGTACTTATCGTCTGCAAAGCTATGTCGCGTGCTGCGGTATGCTGAGACACTAAAAGCACCATAGTAGAACACAGATCAAGCTTCTAAGTTGATGTAATAGCCAGTAAGAAGTAGTACAATTCAAGTTTTAAGTATTGAATATGGACCTTTTAGCTGGCTTTGGTGCCTTGGACATGAGCTAGGACCTTAAGACTCTGCATGAAAGGAGGACTGGCAGCCGAGTTGCACGGGATAATGTGAAAAGTGTTCATATGTAGTAAAAACCTAAGAAATTCGTCCGTTTTCGTCATTTGTTATCGATTCGACTTAAAGCCAGATCGTCACATTGGCCGCTCTTCTCTCTGAAACGGTTGTACTTCTCGTCTGCAAAGCTATGTCGCGTGCTGCGGTATGCGGAGACTCTAAAATCACCATAGTAAAACACAGATGAAGCATCTAAGTTGATGTAATAGCCAGTAAGAAGTAGTCCAATTCAAGTTTTAGGTATCGATTATTGACTTTTTAGCTGGCTTTGGTGACTTGGACACGAGCTAGGACCTTAACATTCTGCATGAAAGGAGGACTAGCAGCCGAGTTGCACGGGAGAATGTGAAAAGTGTTCATATGTAGTAAAAACCTTAGAAATCCGTCCGTATTCGTCATTTGTTATCCAATCGACTTAAAGTTAGATCGTCACATTGGCCGCTCTTCTCACTGAAACGCTTGTACATATCGTCTGCAAAGCTATGTCGCGTGCTGCGGTATGCGGAGACACTAAAATCACCATAGTAGAAGACAGATGAAGCATCTAAGTTGATGTAATAGCCAGTAAGAAGTAATCCAATTCAAGTTTTAGGTATCGATTATTGACTTTTTAGCTGGCTTGGGTGCCTTGGACATGAGCTAGGACCTTAATATTCTGCATTAAAGGACGACTAGCAGCCGAGATGCACGGGAGAATGTGAAAAGTGTTCATATGTAGTAAAAACCTGAGAAATCCGTCCGTTTCCGTCATTTGTTATCGAATCGACTTAAAGCCAGATCGTCACACTGGCCGCTCTTCTCTCTGAAACGGTTGTACTTATCGTCTGCAAAGCTATGTCGCATGCTGCGGTATGCGGAGACACTAAAATCACCATAGTAGAACACAGATCAAGCTTCTAAGTTGATGTAATAGCCAGTAAGATGTAGTTGAATTCAAGTTTTAGGTATCGATTATTGACTTTTTAGCTGGCTTTGGTGCCATGGACATGAGCTAGGACCTTAAGATTCTACATGAAAGGAGGACTAGCAGCCGAGTTGCACGGGAGAATGTGAAAAGTGTTCATATGTTGTTAAAACCTGAGAAATCCGTCCGTTTTCGTCATTTGTTATCGAATCGACTTAAAGCCAGATCGTCACATTGGCTGCTCTTCTCTCTGAAACGGTTGCACTTATCGTCTGCAAAGCTATGTCGCGTGCTGCGGTATGCTGAGACACTAAAATCACCATAGTAGAACACAGATGAAGCATCTAAGTTGATGTAATAGCCAGTAAGAAGTAATCCAATTCAAGTTTTAGGTATCGATTATTGACTTTTTAGCTGGCTTTGGTGCCTTGGACATGAGCTAGGACCTTAAGATTCTGCATGAAAGGAGGACTAGCAGCCGAGTTGCACGGGAGAATGTGAAAAGTGTTCATATGCAGTAAAAACGTGAGGCATCCGTCCGTTTTCGTCATTTGTTATCGAATCGACTTAAAGCCAGATCGTCACATTGGCCGCTCTTCTCTCTGAAACGGTTGTACTTATCGTCTGCAAAGCTATGTCGCGTGCTGCGGTATGCGGACACACTAAAAGCACCATAGTAGAACACAGATGAAGCATCTAAGTTGATGTAATAGCCAGTAAGAAGTAATCCAATTCAAGTTTTAGGTATTGAATATGGACCTTTTAGCTGGCTTTGGTGCCTTGGACATGAGCTAGGACCTTAAGATTCTGCATTAAAGGAGGACTAGCAGCCGAGTTGCACGGGTGAATGTGAAAAGTGTTCATATGTAGTAAAAACCTGAGAAATCCGTCCGTTTTCGTCATTTGTTATCGAATCGACTTAAAGCCAGATCGTCACATTCGCCGCTCTTCTCTCTGAAACGGTTGTACTTATCGTCTGCAAAGCTATGTCGCGTGTTGCCGTAGGCGGAAACAGGAAAAGCACCATAGTAGAACACAGATGAAGCTTCTAAGTTGATGTAATAGCCAGTAAGAAGTAGTACAATTCAAGTTTTAGGTATCGATTATTGACTTTTTAGCTGGTTTTGGTGCTTTGGACATGAGCTAGGACTTTACGATTCTGCATAAAAGGAGGACTAGCAACCCAGTTGCACGGGAGAATGTGAAAAGTGTTCATATGTAGTAAGAACCTGAGACATCCGTCCGTTTTCGTCATTTGTTATCGAATCGACTTAATGCCAAATCGTCACATTGGCCGCTCTTCTCTTTGAAACGGTTGTATTTATCGTCTGCAAAGCTATGTCGCGTGCTGCGGTATGCGGAGACACTAAAAGCACCATAGTAGAACACAGATGAAGCTTCTAAGTTGATGTAATAGCCAGGAAGAAGTAGTACAATTCAAGTTTTAGGTATCGATTATTGACTTTTTAGCTGGGTTTGTTGCCTTGGACATGAGCTAGGACCTTACGATTCTGCATGAAAGGAGGACTAGCAGCAGAGTTGCACGGGAGAATGTGGAAAGTGTTCATATGTAATAAAAACCTTAAAAATCAGTCCGTTTTCGTCATTTGTTATCGAATCGACTTAAAGCCAGATCGTCACATTGGCCGCTCTTCTCTCTGAAACGGTTGTACTTATAGTCTGCAAAGCTATGTTGCGTGCTGCGGTATGCGGAGACACTAAAAGCACCATATTAGAACACAGATGAAGCTTCTAAGTTGATGTAATAGCCAGTAAGAAGTAGTACAATTGAAGTTTTAGGTATCGATTATTGACCTTTTAGCTGGGTTTGTTGCCTTGGACATGAGCTAGGACCTTACGATTCTGCATGAAAGGAGGACTAGCAGCCGAGTTGCACGGGAGAATGTGAAAAGTGTTCATATGTAATAAAAACCTTAAAAATCCGTCCGTTTTCGTCATTTGTTATCGAATCGACTTAAAGCCAGATCGTCACATTGGCCGCTCTTCTCTCTGAAACGGTTGTATTTATAGTCTGCAAAGCTATGTCGCGTGCTGCGGTATGTGGAGACACTAAAAGCACCATAGTAGAACACAGATGAAGCTTCTAAGTTGATGTAATAGCCAGTAAGAAGTAGTCCAATTCAAGTTTTAGGTATCGATTATTGACTTTTTAGCTGGCTTTGGTGACTTGGACACGAGCTAGGACCTTAACATTCTGCATGAAAGGAGGACTAGCAGCCGAGTTGCACGGGAGAATGTGAAAAGTGTTCATATGTAGTAAAAACCTTAGAAATCCGTCCGTATTCGTCATTTGTTATCCAATCGACTTAAAGTTAGATCGTCACATTGGCCGCTCTTCTCACTGAAACGCTTGTACATATCGTCTGCAAAGCTATGTCGCGTGCTGCGGTATGCGGAGACACTAAAATCACCATAGTAGAAGACAGATGAAGCATCTAAGTTGATGTAATAGCCAGTAAGAAGTAATCCAATTCAAGTTTTAGGTATCGATTATTGACTTTTTAGCTGGCTTGGGTGCCTTGGACATGAGCTAGGACCTTAATATTCTGCATTAAAGGACGACTAGCAGCCGAGATGCACGGGAGAATGTGAAAAGTGTTCATATGTAGTAAAAACCTGAGAAATCCGTCCGTTTCCGTCATTTGTTATCGAATCGACTTAAAGCCAGATCGTCACACTGGCCGCTCTTCTCTCTGAAACGGTTGTACTTATCGTCTGCAAAGCTATGTCGCATGCTGCGGTATGCGGAGACACTAAAATCACCATAGTAGAACACAGATCAAGCTTCTAAGTTGATGTAATAGCCAGTAAGATGTAGTTGAATTCAAGTTTTAGGTATCGATTATTGACTTTTTAGCTGGCTTTGGTGCCATGGACATGAGCTAGGACCTTAAGATTCTACATGAAAGGAGGACTAGCAGCCGAGTTGCACGGGAGAATGTGAAAAGTGTTCATATGTTGTTAAAACCTGAGAAATCCGTCCGTTTTCGTCATTTGTTATCGAATCGACTTAAAGCCAGATCGTCACATTGGCTGCTCTTCTCTCTGAAACGGTTGCACTTATCGTCTGCAAAGCTATGTCGCGTGCTGCGGTATGCTGAGACACTAAAATCACCATAGTAGAACACAGATGAAGCATCTAAGTTGATGTAATAGCCAGTAAGAAGTAATCCAATTCAAGTTTTAGGTATCGATTATTGACTTTTTAGCTGGCTTTGGTGCCTTGGACATGAGCTAGGACCTTAAGATTCTGCATGAAAGGAGGACTAGCAGCCGAGTTGCACGGGAGAATGTGAAAAGTGTTCATATGCAGTAAAAACGTGAGGCATCCGTCCGTTTTCGTCATTTGTTATCGAATCGACTTAAAGCCAGATCGTCACATTGGCCGCTCTTCTCTCTGAAACGGTTGTACTTATCGTCTGCAAAGCTATGTCGCGTGCTGCGGTATGCGGACACACTAAAAGCACCATAGTAGAACACAGATGAAGCATCTAAGTTGATGTAATAGCCAGTAAGAAGTAATCCAATTCAAGTTTTAGGTATTGAATATGGACCTTTTAGCTGGCTTTGGTGCCTTGGACATGAGCTAGGACCTTAAGATTCTGCATTAAAGGAGGACTAGCAGCCGAGTTGCACGGGTGAATGTGAAAAGTGTTCATATGTAGTAAAAACCTGAGAAATCCGTCCGTTTTCGTCATTTGTTATCGAATCGACTTAAAGCCAGATCGTCACATTCGCCGCTCTTCTCTCTGAAACGGTTGTACTTATCGTCTGCAAAGCTATGTCGCGTGTTGCCGTAGGCGGAAACAGGAAAAGCACCATAGTAGAACACAGATGAAGCTTCTAAGTTGATGTAATAGCCAGTAAGAAGTAGTACAATTCAAGTTTTAGGTATCGATTATTGACTTTTTAGCTGGTTTTGGTGCTTTGGACATGAGCTAGGACTTTACGATTCTGCATAAAAGGAGGACTAGCAACCCAGTTGCACGGGAGAATGTGAAAAGTGTTCATATGTAGTAAGAACCTGAGACATCCGTCCGTTTTCGTCATTTGTTATCGAATCGACTTAATGCCAAATCGTCACATTGGCCGCTCTTCTCTTTGAAACGGTTGTATTTATCGTCTGCAAAGCTATGTCGCGTGCTGCGGTATGCGGAGACACTAAAAGCACCATAGTAGAACACAGATGAAGCTTCTAAGTTGATGTAATAGCCAGGAAGAAGTAGTACAATTCAAGTTTTAGGTATCGATTATTGACTTTTTAGCTGGGTTTGTTGCCTTGGACATGAGCTAGGACCTTACGATTCTGCATGAAAGGAGGACTAGCAGCAGAGTTGCACGGGAGAATGTGGAAAGTGTTCATATGTAATAAAAACCTTAAAAATCAGTCCGTTTTCGTCATTTGTTATCGAATCGACTTAAAGCCAGATCGTCACATTGGCCGCTCTTCTCTCTGAAACGGTTGTACTTATAGTCTGCAAAGCTATGTTGCGTGCTGCGGTATGCGGAGACACTAAAAGCACCATATTAGAACACAGATGAAGCTTCTAAGTTGATGTAATAGCCAGTAAGAAGTAGTACAATTGAAGTTTTAGGTATCGATTATTGACCTTTTAGCTGGGTTTGTTGCCTTGGACATGGGCTAGGACCTTACGATTCTGCATGAAAGGAGGACTAGCAGCCGAGTTGCACGGGAGAATGTGAAAAGTGTTCATATGTAATAAAAACCTTAAAAATCCGTCCGTTTTCGTCATTTGTTATCGAATCGACTTAAAGCCAGATCGTCACATTGGCCGCTCTTCTCTCTGAAACGGTTGTACTTATAGTCTGCAAAGCTATGTCGCGTGCTGCGGTATGTGGAGACACTAAAAGCACCATAGTAGAACACAGATGAAGCTTCTAAGTTGATGTAATAGCCAGTAAGAAGTAGTACAATTCAAGTTTTAGGTATCGATTATTGACTTTTTAGCTGGCTTTGGTGCCTTGGACATGAGCTAGGACCTTAAGATTCTGCATGAAAGGAGGGCTAGCAGCCGAGTTGCATGGGAGAATGTGAAAAGTGTTCATATGTAGTAAAAACCTAAGAAATCCGTCCGTTTTCGTCATTTGTTATCGAATCGACTTAAAGCCAGATCGTCACATTGGCCGCTCTTCTCTCTGAAACGCTTGTACTTATCGTCTGCAAAGCTATGTCGCGTACTGCGGTATGCGGAGACACTAAAAGCACCATAGTAGAACAAGGATGAAGCTTCTAAGATGATGTAATAGCCAGTAAGAAATAGTACAATTCAAGTTTTGGATATCGTTATTGACTTTTTAGCTGGCTTTGGTGACTTGGACATGAGCTAGGACCTTAAGATTCTGCATGAAAGGAGGACTAGCAGCCGAGTTGCATGGGAGAATGTGAAAAGTGTTCATATGCAGTAAAAACCTGAGACATCCGTCCGTTTTCATCATTTGTTATCGAATCGAATTAAAGCCAGATCGTCACATTGGCCGCTCTTCTCACTGAAACGGTTGTACTTATCGTCTGCAAAGCTATGTCGCGTGCTGCGGTATGCGGACACACTAGAAGCACAATAGTAGAACACAGATGAAGCTTCTAAGTTGATGTAATAGCCAGTAAGAAGTAGTAAAATTCAAGTTTTAGGTATCGGTTATTGACTTTTTAACCTTCTTTGGTGCCTTGGACACGAGCTAGGAAGTTAATACTTTGCATGAAGGAGGACTAGCAGCCGAGTTGCATGGGAGAATGTGAAAAGTGTTCATATGCAGTAAAAACCTGAGACATCCGTCCGTTTTCATCATTTGTTATCGAATCGAATTAAAGCCAGATCGTTACATTGGCCGCTCTTCTCACTGAAACGGTTGTACTTATCGTCTGCAAGGCTATGTCACGTGCTGCGGTATGCGGAGACACTAAAATCACCACAGTAGAACACAGATGAAGCTTCTAGGTTGATGTAATATCCAGTAAGAAGTAGTACAATTCGAGTTTTAGGTATCGATTATTGACTTTTTAGCTGGCTTTGGTGCCTTGGACATGAGCTAGGACCTTAAGATTCTGCATGAAAGGAGGACTAGCAGCCGAGTTGCACGGGAGAATGTGAAAAGTGTTCATATGTAGTTAAAACCTGAGAAATCCGTCCGTTTTCGTCATTTGTTATCGAATCGACTTAAAGCCAGATCGTCACATTGGCCGCTCTTCTCTCTGAAACGCTTGTACCTATCGTCTGCAAAGCTATGTCGCGTGCTGCGGTATGCGGAGACACTAAAATCACCATAGTAGAACACAGATGAAGCATCTAAGTTGATATAATAGCCAGTAAGAAGTAATCCAATTCAAGTTTTAGTTATCGATTATTGACTTTTTAGCTGGCTTTGGTGCCTTGGACATGAGCTAGGACCTTAAGATTCTGCATGAAAGGAGGATTAGCAGCCGTGTTGCACGGGAGAATGTGAAAAGTGTTCATATGCAGTAAAAACGTGAGACAGCCGTCCGTTTTCGTCATTTGTTATCGAATCGACTTAAAGCCAGATCGTCACATTGGCCGCTCTTCTCTCTGAAACGGTTGTACTTATCGTCTGCAAAGCTATGTCGCGTGCTGCGGTATGCGGACACACTAAAAGCACCATAGTAGAACACAGATGAAGCATCTAAGTTGATGTAATAGCCAGTAAGAAGTAATCCAATTCAAGTTTTAGGTATTGAATATTGACCTTTTAGCTGGCTTTGGTGCCTTGGACATGAGCTAGGACCTTAAGATTCTGCATTAAAGGAGGACTAGCAGCCGAGTTGCACGGGTGAATGTGAAAAGTGTTCATATGTAGTAAAAACCTGAGAAATCCGTCCGTTTTCGTCATTTGTTATCGAATCGACTTAAAGCCAGATCGTCACATTCGCCGCTCTTCTCTCGGAAACGGTTGTACTTATCGTCTGCAAAGCTATGTCGCGTGTTGCCGTAGGCGGAAACAGGGAAAGCACCATAGTAGAACACAGATGAAGCTTCTAAGTTGATGTAATAGCCAGTAAGAAGTAGTACAATTCAAGTTTTAGGTATCGATTATTGACTTTTTAGCTGGATTTGGTGCCTTGGACATGAGCTAGGACTTTAAGATTCTGCATAAAAGGAGGACTAGCAGCCCAGTTGCACGGGACAATGTGAAAAGTGTTCATATGTAGTAAAAACCTGAGACATCCGTCCGTTTTCGTCATTTGTTATCGAATCGACTTAAAGCCAGATCGTCACATTGGCCGCTCTTCTCTCTGAAACGGTTGTACTTATCGTCTGCAAAGCTATGTCGCGTGTTGCCGTAGGCGGAAACAGGAAAAGCACCATAGTAGAACACAGATGAAGCTTCTAAGTTGATGTAATAGCCAGTAAGAAGTAGTACAATTCAAGTTTTAGGTATCGATTATTGACTTTTTAGCTGGTTTTGGTGCTTTGGACATGATCTAGGACTTTACGATTCTGCATAAAAGGAGGACTAGCAACCCAGTTGCACGGGAGAATGTGAAAAGTGTTCATATGTAGTAAGAACCTGAGACATCCGTCCGTTTTCGTCATTTGTTATCGAATCGACTTAATGCCAAATCGTCACATTGGCCGCTCTTCTCTTTGAAACGGTTGTATTTATCGTCTGCAAAGCTATGTCGCGTGCTGCGGTATGCGGAGACACTAAAAGCACCATAGTAGAACACAGATGAAGCTTCTAAGTTGATGTAATAGCCAGGAAGAAGTAGTACAATTCAAGTTTTAGGTATCGATTATTGACTTTTTAGCTGGGTTTGTTGCCTTGGACATGAGCTAGGACCTTACGATTCTGCATGAAAGGAGGACTAGCAGCAGAGTTGCACGGGAGAATGTGGAAAGTGTTCATATGTAATAAAAACCTTAAAAATCAGTCCGTTTTCGTCATTTGTTATCGAATCGACTTAAAGCCAGATCGTCACATTGGCCGCTCTTCTCTCTGAAACGGTTGTACTTATAGTCTGCAAAGCTATGTTGCGTGCTGCGGTATGCGGAGACACTAAAAGCACCATATTAGAACACAGATGAAGCTTCTAAGTTGATGTAATAGCCAGTAAGAAGTAGTACAATTGAAGTTTTAGGTATCGATTATTGACCTTTTAGCTGGGTTTGTTGCCTTGGACATGAGCTAGGACCTTACGATTCTGCATGAAAGGAGGACTAGCAGCCGAGTTGCACGGGAGAATGTGAAAAGTGTTCATATGTAATAAAAACCTTAAAAATCCGTCCGTTTTCGTCATTTGTTATCGAATCGACTTAAAGCCAGATCGTCACATTGGCCGCTCTTCTCTCTGAAACGGTTGTACTTATAGTCTGCAAAGCTATGTCGCGTGCTGCGGTATGTGGAGACACTAAAAGCACCATAGTAGAACACAGATGAAGCTTCTAAGTTGATGTAATAGCCAGTAAGAAGTAGTACAATTCAAGTTTTAGGTATCGATTATTGACTTTTTAGCTGGCTTTGGTGCCTTGGACATGAGCTAGGACCTTAAGATTCTGCATGAAAGGAGGGCTAGCAGCCGAGTTGCATGGGAGAATGTGAAAAGTGTTCATATGTAGTAAAAACCTAAGAAATCCGTCCGTTTTCGTCATTTGTTATCGAATCGACTTAAAGCCAGATCGTCACATTGGCCGCTCTTCTCTCTGAAACGCTTGTACTTATCGTCTGCAAAGCTATGTCGCGTACTGCGGTATGCGGAGACACTAAAAGCACCATAGTAGAACAAGGATGAAGCTTCTAAGATGATGTAATAGCCAGTAAGAAATAGTACAATTCAAGTTTTGGATATCGTTATTGACTTTTTAGCTGGCTTTGGTGACTTGGACATGAGCTAGGACCTTAAGATTCTGCATGAAAGGAGGACTAGCAGCCGAGTTGCATGGGAGAATGTGAAAAGTGTTCATATGCAGTAAAAACCTGAGACATCCGTCCGTTTTCATCATTTGTTATCGAATCGAATTAAAGCCAGATCGTCACATTGGCCGCTCTTCTCACTGAAACGGTTGTACTTATCGTCTGCAAAGCTATGTCGCGTGCTGCGGTATGCGGACACACTAGAAGCACAATAGTAGAACACAGATGAAGCTTCTAAGTTGATGTAATAGCCAGTAAGAAGTAGTAAAATTCAAGTTTTAGGTATCGGTTATTGACTTTTTAACCTTCTTTGGTGCCTTGGACACGAGCTAGGAAGTTAATACTTTGCATGAAGGAGGACTAGCAGCCGAGTTGCATGGGAGAATGTGAAAAGTGTTCATATGCAGTAAAAACCTGAGACATCCGTCCGTTTTCATCATTTGTTATCGAATCGAATTAAAGCCAGATCGTTACATTGGCCGCTCTTCTCACTGAAACGGTTGTACTTATCGTCTGCAAGGCTATGTCACGTGCTGCGGTATGCGGAGACACTAAAATCACCACAGTAGAACACAGATGAAGCTTCTAGGTTGATGTAATATCCAGTAAGAAGTAGTACAATTCGAGTTTTAGGTATCGATTATTGACTTTTTAGCTGGCTTTGGTGCCTTGGACATGAGCTAGGACCTTAAGATTCTGCATGAAAGGAGGACTAGCAGCCGAGTTGCACGGGAGAATGTGAAAAGTGTTCATATGTAGTTAAAACCTGAGAAATCCGTCCGTTTTCGTCATTTGTTATCGAATCGACTTAAAGCCAGATCGTCACATTGGCCGCTCTTCTCTCTGAAACGCTTGTACCTATCGTCTGCAAAGCTATGTCGCGTGCTGCGGTATGCGGAGACACTAAAATCACCATAGTAGAACACAGATGAAGCATCTAAGTTGATATAATAGCCAGTAAGAAGTAATCCAATTCAAGTTTTAGTTATCGATTATTGACTTTTTAGCTGGCTTTGGTGCCTTGGACATGAGCTAGGACCTTAAGATTCTGCATGAAAGGAGGATTAGCAGCCGTGTTGCACGGGAGAATGTGAAAAGTGTTCATATGCAGTAAAAACGTGAGACAGCCGTCCGTTTTCGTCATTTGTTATCGAATCGACTTAAAGCCAGATCGTCACATTGGCCGCTCTTCTCTCTGAAACGGTTGTACTTATCGTCTGCAAAGCTATGTCGCGTGCTGCGGTATGCGGACACACTAAAAGCACCATAGTAGAACACAGATGAAGCATCTAAGTTGATGTAATAGCCAGTAAGAAGTAATCCAATTCAAGTTTTAGGTATTGAATATTGACCTTTTAGCTGGCTTTGGTGCCTTGGACATGAGCTAGGACCTTAAGATTCTGCATTAAAGGAGGACTAGCAGCCGAGTTGCACGGGTGAATGTGAAAAGTGTTCATATGTAGTAAAAACCTGAGAAATCCGTCCGTTTTCGTCATTTGTTATCGAATCGACTTAAAGCCAGATCGTCACATTCGCCGCTCTTCTCTCGGAAACGGTTGTACTTATCGTCTGCAAAGCTATGTCGCGTGTTGCCGTAGGCGGAAACAGGGAAAGCACCATAGTAGAACACAGATGAAGCTTCTAAGTTGATGTAATAGCCAGTAAGAAGTAGTACAATTCAAGTTTTAGGTATCGATTATTGACTTTTTAGCTGGATTTGGTGCCTTGGACATGAGCTAGGACTTTAAGATTCTGCATAAAAGGAGGACTAGCAGCCCAGTTGCACGGGACAATGTGAAAAGTGTTCATATGTAGTAAAAACCTGAGACATCCGTCCGTTTTCGTCATTTGTTATCGAATCGACTTAAAGCCAGATCGTCACATTGGCCGCTCTTCTCTCTGAAACGGTTGTACTTATCGTCTGCAAAGCTATGTCGCGTGCTGCGGTATGCGGAGACATTAAAAGCACCATAGTAGAACACAGATGAAGCTTCTAAGTTGATGTAATAGCCAGTAAGAAGTAGTCCAATTCAAGATTTAGGTATCGATTATTGACTTTTTAGCTGGGTTTGGTGCCTTGGACATGATCTAGGACCTTACGATTCTGCATGAAAGGAGGACTAGCAGCTGAGTTGCACGGGAGAATGTGAAAAGTGTTCATATGTAATAAAAACCTTAAAAATCCGTCCGTTTTCGTCATTTGTTATCGAATCGGCTTAAAGCCAGATCGTCACATTGGCCGCTCTTCTCTCTGAAACGCTTGTACTTATCGTCTGCAAAGCTATGTCGCGTGCTGCGGTATGCGGAGACACTAAAATCACCATAGTAGAACACAGATCAAGCTTCTAAGTTGATGTAATAGCCAGTAAGATGTAGTTGAATTCAAGTTTTAGGTATCGATTATTGACTTTTTAGCTGGCTTTGGTCCCATGGACATGAGCTAGGACCTTAAGATTCTACATGAAAGGAGGACTAGCAGCCGAGTTGCACGGGAGAATGTGAAAAGTGTTCATATGTAGTAAAAACCTGACAAATCTGTCCGTTTTCGTCATTTGTTATCGAATCGACTTAAAGCCAGATCGTCACATTGGCCGCTCTTCTCTCTGAAACGTTTGTACTTCTTGTCTGCAAAGCTATGTCGCGTGCTGCGGTATGCGGAGGCATTGAAATCACCATAGTAGAACACAGATGAAGCATCTAAGTTGATGTAATAGCCAGTAAGAAGTAGTCCAATTCATGTTTTAGGTATCGATTATTGACTTTTTAGCTGGCTTTGGTGACTTGGACATGAGCTAGGACCTTAGGATTCTGCATGAAAGGAGGACTAGCAGCCGAGTTGCATGGGAGAATGTGAAAAGTGTTCATATGCAGTAAAAACCTGAGACATCCGTCCGTTTTCGTCATTTATTATCGAATCGAATTAAAGCCAGACCGTCACATTGGCCGCTCTTCTCACTGAAACGGTTGTACTTATCGTCTGCAAAGCTATGTCACGTGCTGCGGTATGCGGAGACACTAAAATCACCACAGTAGAACACAGATGAAGCTTCTAAGTTGATGTAATATCCAGTAAGAAGTAGTACAATTCGAGTTTTAGGTATCGATTACTGACTTTTTAGCTGGCTTTGGTGCCTTGGACATGAGCTAGGACCTTAAGATTCTGCATGAAAGGAGGACTAGCAGCCGAGTTCCACGGGAGAATGTGAAAAGTGTTCACATGTAGTAAAAACCTGAGAAATCCGTCCGTTTTCGTCATTTGTTATCGAATCGACTTAAAGCCAGATCGACACATTGGCCGCTCTTTTCTCTGAAACGGTTGTACTTATCGTCTGCAAAACTATGTCGCGTGGTGCGGTATACTGAGACACTAAAAGCACCATAACAGAACACAGATGAAGCTTCCAAGTTGATGTTTTAGCCAGTAAGAAGTAGTACAATTCAAGTTTTAGGTATTGAATATGGAACTTTTAGCTGGCTTTGGTGCCTTGGCCATGAGCTAGGACCTTAAGATTCTGCATGAACGGAGGACTAGCAGCCGAGTTGCACGGGAGAATGTGAAAAGTGATCATATGTAGTTAAAACCTGAGAAATCCGTCCGTTTTCGTCATTTGTTATCGAATCGACTTAAAGCCAGATCGTCACATTGGCCGCTCTTCTCTCTGAAACGCTTGTACCTATCGTCTGCAAAGCTATGTCGCGTGCTGCGGTATGCGGAGACACTAAAATCACCATAGTAGAACACAGATGAAGCATCTAAGTTGATGTAATAGCCAGTAAGAAGTAATCCAATTCAAGTTTTAGGTATCGATTATTGACTTTTTAGCTGGCTTTGGTGCCTTGGACATGAGCTAGGACCTTAAGATTCTGCATGAAAGGAAGACTAGCAGCCGAGTTCCACGGGAGAATGTGAAAAGTGTTCACATGTAGTAAAAACCTGAGAAATACGTCCGTTTTCGTCATTTGTTATCGAATCGACTTAAAGCCAGATCGACACATTGGCCGCTCTTCTCTCTGAAACGGTTGTACTTATCGTCTGCAAAACTATGTCGCGTGGTGCGGTATGCTGAGACACTAAAAGCACCATAACAGAACACAGATGAAGCTTCCAAGTTGATGTTTTAGCCAGTAAGAAGTAGTACAATTCAAGTTTTAGGTATTGAATATGGAACTTTTAGCTGGCTTTGGTGCCTTGGACATGAGCTAGGACCTTAAGATTCTGCATGAAAGGAGGACTAGCAGCCGAGTTCCACGGGAGAATGTGAAAAGTGTTCACATGTAGTAAAAACCTGAGAAATCCGTCCGTTTTCGTCATTTGTTATCGAATCGACTTAAAGCCAGATCGACACATTGGCCGCTCTTCTCTCTGAAACGGTTGTACTTATCGTCTGCAAAACTATGTCGCGTGGTGCGGTATGCTGAGACACTAAAAGCACCATAACAGAACACAGATGAAGCTTCCAAGTTGATGTTTTAGCCAGTAAGAAGTAGTACAATTCAAGTTTTAGGTATTGAATATGGAACTTTTAGCTGGCTTTGGTGCCTTGGACATGAGCTAGGACCTTAAGATTCAGCATGAAAGGAGGACTAGCAGCCGAGTTGCACGGGAGAATGTGAAAAGTGTTCATATGTAGTTAAAACCTGAGAAATCCGTCCGTTTTCGTCATTTGTTATCGAATCGACTTAAAGCCAGATCGTCACATTGGCCGCTCTTCTCTCTGAAACGCTTGTACCTATCGTCTGCAAAGCTATGTCGCGTGCTGCGGTATGCGGAGACACTAAAATCACCATAGTAGAACACAGATGAAGCATCTAAGTTGATGTAATAGCCAGTAAGAAGTAATCCAATTCAAGTTTTAGGTATCGATTATTGACTTTTTAGCTGGCTTTGGTGCCTTGGACATGAGCTAGGACCTTAAGATTCTGCATTAAAGGAGGACTAGCAGCCGTGTTGCATGGGAGAATGTGAAAAGTGTTCATATGTAGTGAAAACCTGAGAAATCCGTCCGTTTTCGTCATTTGTTATCGAATCGACTTAAAGCCAGATCGTCACATTGGCTGCTCTTCTCTCTGAAACGGTTGCACTTATCGTCTGCAAAGCTATGTCGCGTGCTGCGGTATGCTGAGACACTAAAATCACCATAGTAGAACACAGATGAAGCATCTAAGTTGATGTAATAGCCAGTAAGAAGTAATCCAATTCAAGTTTGAGGTATCGTTATTGACTTTTTAGCTGGCTTTGGTGCCTTGGAGATGAGCTAGGACCTTAAGATTCTGCATAAAAGGAGGACTAGCAGCCCAGTTGCACGGGAGAATGTGAAAAGTGTTCATATGTGGTAAAAACCTGAGACATCCGTCCGTTTTCGTCATTTGTTATCGAATCGACTTAAAGCCAGATCGTCACATTGGCCGCTCTTCTCTCTGAAACGGTTGTACTTATCGCCTGCAAAGCTATGTCGCGTGCTGCGGTATGCGGAGACACTAAAAGCACCATAGTAGAACACAGATGAAGCTTCTAAGTTCATGTAATAGCCAGTAAGAAGTAGTCCAATTCAAGATTTAGGTATCGATTATTGACTTTTTAGCTGGGTTTGGTGCCTTGGACATGAGCTAGGACCTTACGATTCTGCATGAAAGGAGGACTAGCAGCTGAGTTGCACGGGAGAATGTGAAAAGTGTTCATATGTAATAAAAACCTTAAAAATCCGTCCGTTTTCGTCATTTGTTATCGAATCGGCTTAAAGCCAGATCGTCACATTGGCCGCTCTGCTCTCTGAAACGGTTGTACTTACCGTCTGCAAAGCTATGTCGCGTGCTGCGGTATGTGGAGACACTAAAAGCACCATAGTAGAACACAGATGAAGCTTCTAACTTGATGTAATAGCCAGTAAGAAGTAGTACAATTCAAGTTTTAGGTATCGATTATTGACTTTTTAGCTGGCTTTGGTGCCTTGGTCATGAGCTAGGACCTTAAGATTCTGCATGAAAGGAGGACTAGCAGCCGAGTTGCATGGGAGAATGTGAAAAGTGTTCATATGTAGTAAAAACCTAAGAAATCCGTCCGTTTTCGTCATTTGTTATCGAATCGACTTAAAGCCAGATCGTCACATTGGCCGCTCTTCTCTCTGAAACGCTTGTACTTATCGTCTGCAAAGCCATGTCGCGTACTGCGGTATGCGGAGACCCTAAAATCACCATAGTAGAACACAGATGAAGCTTCTAAGTTGATGTAATAGCCAGTAAGAAGTAGTACAATTCAAGTTTTAGGTATCGATTATTGACTTTTTAGCTGGCTTTGGTGCCTTGAACATGAGCTAGGACCTTAACATTCAGCATGAAAGGAGGAGTAGCAGCCGAGTTACACGGGAGAATGTGAAAACTGTTCATATGTAATAAAAACCTTAGAAATCCGTCCGTTTTCGTCATATGTTATCGAATCGACTTAAAGCCAGATCGTCACATTGGCCGCTCTTCTCACTGAAACGGTTGTACTTATCGTCTGCAAAGCTATGTCGCGTGCTGCGGTATGTGGAGAGAGTAAAAGCACCATAGTAGAACACAGATGAAGCATCTAAGTTGATGTAATAGCCAGTAAGAAGTAGTACAATTCAAGTTTTAGGTATCGATTATTGACTTTTTAGCTGGCTTTGGTGCCTTGGACATGAGCTAGGACCTTAAGATTCTGCATGAAAGGAGGACTAGCAGCCGAGTTACACGGGAGAATGTGAAAACTGTTCATATGTAATAAAAACCTTAGAAATCCGTCCGTTTTCGTCATATGTTATCGAATCGACTTAAAGCCAGATCGTCACATTGGCCGCTCTTCGCACTGAAACGGTTGTACTTATCGTCTGCAAAGCTATGTCGCGTGCTGCGGTATGTGGAGAGAGTAAAAGCACCATAGTAGAACACAGATGAAGCATCTAAGTTGATGTAATAGCCAGTAAGAAGTAGTACAATTCAAGTTTTAGGTATCGATTATTGACTTTTTAGCTGGCTTTGGTGCCTTGGACATGAGCTAGGACCTTAAGATTCAGCATGAAAGGAGGACTAGCAGCCGAGTTGCACGGGCGAATGTGAAAAGTGTTCATATTTTGTAAAAACCTGAGAAATCCGTCGATTTTCGTCATTTGTTATCGAATCGACTTAAAGCCAGATCGTCACATTGGCCGCTCTTCTCTCTGAAACGGTTGTACTTATCGTCTGCAAAGTTATGTCGCGTGCTGCGGTATGCAGAGACACTAAAAGCACCATAGTAGAACACAGATGAAGCTTCTAAGTTGATGTAATAGCCAGTAAGAAGTAGTACAATTCATGTTTTAGGTATCGATTATTGACTTTTTAGCTGGCTTTGGTGCCTTGGACATGAGCTAGGACCTTAAGACTCTGCATGAAAGGAGGACTAGCAGCCGAGTTGCACGGGAGAATGTGAAAAGTGTTCATATGTAGTAAAAACCTGAGAAATCCGTCCGTTTCCGTCATTTGTTATCGAATCGGTTTAAAGCCAGGTCGTCACATTGGCCGCTCTTCTCTCTGAAACGGTTGTACTTATCGTCTGCAAAGCTATGTCTCGTGCTGCGGTATGCGGAGACACTAAAAGCACCATAGTAGAACAAGGATGAAGCTTCTAAGATGATGTAATAGCCAGTAAGAAATAGTACAATTCAAGTTTTGGATATCGTTATTGACTTTTTAGCTGGCTTTGGTGACTTGGACATGAGCTAGGACCTTAAGATTCTGCATGAAAGGAGGACTAGCAGCCGAGTTGCATGGGAGAATGTGAAAAGTGTTCATATGCAGTAAAAACCTGAGACATCCGTCCGTTTTCGTCATTTGTTATCGAATCGAATTAAAGCCAGATCGTCACATTGGCCGCTCTTCTCACTGAAACGGTTGTACTTATCGTCTGCAAAGCTATGTCGCGTGCTGCGGTATGCGGACACACTAAAAGCACAATAGTAGAACACAGATGAAGCTTCTAAGTTGATGTAATAGCCAGTAAGAAGTAGTAAAATTCAAGTTTTAGGTATCGGTTATTGACTTTTTAACCTTCTTTGGTGCGTTGGACACGAGCTAGGAAGTTAAGACATTGCATGAAGGAGGACTAGCAGCCGAGTTGCACGGGAGAATGTGAAAAGTGTTCATATGTAGTAAAAACCTGAGAAATCCGTCCGTTTTCGTCATTTGTTATCGAATCGACTTAAAGCCAGATCGTCACATTGGCCGCTCTTCTCTCTGAAACGGTTGTACTTCTTGTCTGCAAAGCTATGTCGCGTGCTGCGGTATGCGGAAACATTGAAATCACCATAGTAGAACACAGATGAAGCATCTAAGTTGATGTAATAGCCAGTAAGAAGTAGTCCAATTCAAGTTTTAGGTATCGATTATTGACTTTTTAGCTGGCTTTGGTGACTTGGACATGAGCTAGGACCTTAGGATTCTGCATGAAAGGAGGACTAGCAGCCGAGTTGATTGGGAGAATGTGAAAAGTGTTCATATGCAGTAAATACCTGAGACATCCGTCCGTTTTCGTCATTTATTATCGAATCGAATTAAAGCCAGATCGTCACATTGGCCGCTCTACTCTCTGAAACGGTTGTACTTACCGTCTGCAAAGCTATGTCGCGTGCTGCGGTATGTGGAGACACTAAAAGCACCATAGTAGAACACAGATGAAGCTTCTAAGTTGATGTAATAGCCAGTAAGAAGTAGTACAATTCAAGTTTTAGGTATCGATTATTGACTTTTTAGCTGGCTTTGGTGCCTTGGTCATGAGCTAGGACCTTAAGATTCTGCATGAAAGGAGGACTAGCAGCCGAGTTGCATGGGAGAATGTGAAAAGTGTTCATATGTAGTAAAAACCTAAGAAATCCGTCCGTTTTCGTCATTTGTTATCGAATCGACTTAAAGCCAGATCGTCACATTGGCCGCTCTTCTCTCTGAAGCGCTTGTACTTATCGTCTGCAAAGCCATGTCGCGTACTGCGGTATGCGGAGACCCTAAAATCACCATAGTAGAACACAGATGAAGCTTCTAAGTTGATGTAATAGCCAGTAAGAAGTAGTACAATTCAAGTTTTAGGTATCGATTATTGACTTTTTAGCTGGCTTTGGTGCCTTGAACATGAGCTAGGACCTTAACATTCAGCATGAAAGGAGGACTAGCAGCCGAGTTACACGGGAGAATGTGAAAACTGTTCATATGTAATAAAAACCTTAGAAATCCGTCCGTTTTCGTCATATGTTATCGAATCGACTTAAAGCCAGATCGTCACATTGGCCGCTCTTCTCACTGAAACGGTTGTACTTATCGTCTGCAAAGCTATGTCGCGTGCTGCGGTATGTGGAGAGAGTAAAAGCACCATAGTAGAACACAGATGAAGCATCTAAGTTGATGTAATAGCCAGTAAGAAGTAGTACAATTCAAGTTTTAGGTATCGATTATTGACTTTTTAGCTGGCTTTGGTGCCTTGGACATGAGCTAGGACCTTAAGATTCAGCATGAAAGGAGGACTAGCAGCCCAGTTGCACGGGAGAATGTGAAAAGTGTTCATATGTAGTAAAAACCTGAGAAATCCGTCCGTTTCCGTCATTTGTTATCGAATCGATTTAAAGCCAGGTCGTCACATTGGCCGCTCTTCTCTCTGAAACGGTTGTACTTATCGTCTGCAAAGCTATGTCGCGTGCTGCGGTATGCGGAGACACTAAAAGCACCATAGTAGAACAAGGATGAAGCTTCTACGATGATGTAATAGCCAGTAAGAAATAGTACAATTCAAGTTTTGGATATCGTTATTGACTTTTTAGCTGGCTTTGGTGACTTGGACATGAGCTAGGACCTTAAGATTCTGCATGAAAGGAGGACTAGCAGCCGAGTTGCATGGGAGAATGTGAAAAGTGTTCATATGCAGTAAAAACCTGAGACATCCGTCCGTTTTCGTCATTTGTTATCGAATCGAATTAAAGCCAGATCGTCACATTGGCCGCTCTTCTCACTGAAACGGTTGTACTTATCGTCTGCAAAGCTATGTCGCGTGCTGCGGTATGCGGACACACTAAAAGCACAATAGTAGAACACAGATGAAGCTTCTAAGTTGATGTAATAGCCAGTAAGAAGTAGTAAAATTCAAGTTTTAGGTATCGGTTATTGACTTTTTAACCTTCTTTGGTGCGTTGGACACGAGCTAGGAAGTTAAGACATTGCATGAAGGAGGACTAGCAGCCGAGTTGCACGGGAGAATGTGAAAAGTGTTCATATGTAGTAAAAACCTGAGAAATCCGTCCGTTTTCGTCATTTGTTATCGAATCGACTTAAAGCCAGATCGTCACATTGGCCGCTCTTCTCTCTGAAACGGTTGTACTTCTTGTCTGCAAAGATATGTCGCGTGCTGCGGTATGCGGAGACATTGAAATCACCATAGTAGAACACAGATGAAGCATCTAAGTTGATGTAATAGCCAGTAAGAAGTAGTCCAATTCAAGTTTTAGGTATCGATTATTGACTTTTTAGCTGGCTTTGGTGACTTGGACATGAGCTAGGACCTTAGGATTCTGCATGAAAGGAGGACTAGCAGCCGAATTGCATGGGGGAATGTGAAAAGTGTTCATATGCAGTAAATACCTGAGACATCCGTCCGTTTTCGTCATTTATTATCGAATCGAATTAAAGCCAGATCGTCACATTGGCCGCTCTTCTCACTGAAACGGTTGTACTTATCGTCTGCAAAGCTATGTCACGTGCTGCGGTATGCGGACACACTAAAAGCACAATAGTAGAACACAGATGAAGCTTCTAAGTTGATGTAATAGCCAGTAAGAAGTAGTAAAATTCAAGTTTTAGGTATCGGTTATTGACTTTTTAACCTTCTTTGGTGCCTTGGACACGAGCTAGGAAGTTAAGACATTGCATGAAGGAGGACTAGCAGCCGAGTTGCACGGGAGAATGTGAAAAGTGTTCATATGTAGTAAATACCTGAGAAATCCGTCCGTTTTCGTCATTTGTTATCGAATCGACTTAAAGCCAGATCGACACATTGGCCGCTCTTCTCTCTGAAACGGTTGTACTTATCGTCTGCAAAACTATGTCGCGTGGTGCGGTATGCTGAGACACTAAATGCACCATAACAGAACACAGATGAAGCTTCCAAGTTGATGTAATAGCCAGTAAGAAGTAGTACAATTCAAGTTTTAGGTATTGAATATGGAACTTTTAGCTGGCTTTGGTGCCTTGGACATGAGCTAGGACCTTAAGATTCTGCATGAAAGGAGGACTAGCAGCCGAGTTGCACGGGAGAATGTGAAAAGTGTTCATATGTAGTTAAAACCTGAGACATCCGTCCGTTTTCGTCATTTGTTATCGAATCGACTTAAAGCCAGATCGTCACATTGGCCGCTCTTCTCTCTGAAACGCTTGTACCTATCGTCTGCAAAGCTATGTCGCGTGCTGCGGTATGCGGAGACACTAAAAGCACCATAGTAGAACACAGATGGCGCATCTAAGTTGGTGTAATAGCCAGTAAGAAGTAATCCAATTCAAGTTTTAGGTATCGATTATTGACTTTTTAGCTGGCTTTGGTGCCTTGGACATGAGCTAGGACCTTTAGATTCTGCATTAAAGGAGGACTAGCAGCCGTGTTGCATGGGAGAATGTAAAAAGTGTTCATATCTAGTAAAAACCTGAGAAATCCGTCCGTTTTCGTCATTTGTTATCGAATCGACTTAAAGCCAGATCGTCACATTGGTTGCTCTTCTCTCTGAAACGGTTGCACTTATCGTCTGCAAAGCTATGTCGCGTGCTGCGGTATGCTGAGACACTAAAAGCACCATAGTAGAACACAGATGAAGCTTCTAAGTTGATGTAATAGCCAGTAAGAAGTAATCCAATTCAAGTTTTAGGTATCGATTATTTACTTTTTAGCTGGCTTTGGTGCCTTGGACATGAGCTAGGACCTTAAGATTCAGCATGAAAGGAGGACTAGCAGCCGAGTTGCACGGGAGAATGTGAAAAGTGTTCATATGTTGTAAAAACCTGAGAAATCCGTCAGTTTTCGTCATTTGTTATCGAATCGACTTAAAGCCAGATCGTCACATTGGCCGCTCTTCTCTCTGTAACGCTTGTACCTATCGTCTGCAAAGCTATGTCGCGTGCTGCGGTATGCGGAGACACTAAAATCACCATAGTAGAACACAGATGAAGCATCTAAGTTGATGTAATAGCCAGTAAGAAGTAATCCAATTCAAGATTTAGGTATCGATTATTGACTTTTTAGCTGGCTTTGGTGCCTTGAACATGAGCTAGGACCTTAAGATTCTGCATTAAAGGAGGACTAGCAGCCGAGTTGCATGGGAGAATGTGAAATGTGTTCATATGTAGTAAAAACCTGAGAAATCCGTCCGTTTTCGTCATTTGTTATCGAATCGACTTAAAGCCAGATCGTCACATTGGCCGCTCTTCTCTCTGAAACGCTTGTACTTATCGTCTGCAAAGCTATGTCGCGTGCTGCGGTATGCTGAGACACTAAAATCACCATAGTAGAATACAGATGAAGCATCTAAGTTGATGTAATAGCCAGTAAGAAGTAATCCAATTCAAGTTTTAGGTATCGATTATTGACTTTTTAGCTGGCTTTGGTGCCTTGGACATGAGCTAGGACCTTAAGATTCTGCATGAAAGGAGGACTAGCAGCCGAGTTGCACGGGAGAATGTGAAAAGTGTTCATATGCAGTAAAAACGTGAGACATCCGTCCGTTTTCGTCATTTGTTATCGAATCGACTTAAAGCCAGATCGTCACATTGGCCGCTCTTCTCTCTGAAACGGTTGTACTTATCGTCTGCAAAGCTATGTCGCGTGCTGCGGTATGCGGACACACTAAAAGCACCATAGTAGAACACAGATGAAGCATCTAAGTTGATGTAATAGCCAGTAAGAAGTAATCCAATTGAAGTTTTAGGTATTGAATATGGACCTTTTAGCTGGCTTTGGTGCCTTGGACATGAGCTAGGACCTTAAGATTCTGCATTAAAGGAGGACTAGCAGCCGAGTAGCACGGGTGAATGTGAAAAGTGTTCATATGTAGTAAAAACCTGAGAAATCCGTCCGTTTTCGTCATTTGTTATCGAATCGACTTAAAGCCAGATCGTCACATTCGCCGCTCTTCTCTCTGAAACGGTTGTACTTATCGTCTGCAAAGCTATGTCGCGTGTTGCCGTAGGCGGAAACAGGAAAAGCACCATAGTAGAACACAGATGAAGCTTCTAAGTTGATGTAATAGCCAGTAAGAAGTAGTACAATTCAAGTTTTAGGTATCGATTATTGACTTTTTAGCTGGCTTTGGTGCCTTGGACATGAGCTAGGACTTTAAGATTCTGCATAAAAGGAGGACTAGCAACCCAGTTGCACGGGAGAATGTGAAAAGTGTTCATATCTAGTAAAAACCTGAGACATCCGTCCGTTTTCGTCATTTGTTATCGAATCGACTTAAAGCCAAATCGTCACATTGGCCGCTCTTCTCTCTGAAACGGTTGTATTTATCGTCTGCAAAGCTATGTCGCGTGCTGCGGTATGCGGAGACACTAAAAGCACCATAGTAGAACACAGATGAAGCTTCTAAGTTGATGTAATAGCCAGTAAGAAGTAGTACAATTCAAGTTTTAGGTATCGATTATTGACTTTTTAGCTGGGTTTGTTGCCTTGGACATGAGCTAGGACCTTAACATTGTGCATGAAAGGAGGACTAGCAGCAGAGTTGCACGGGAGAATGTGAAAAGTGTTCATATGTAATAAAAACCTTAAAAATCCGTCCGTTTTCGTCATTTGTTATCGAATCGACTTAAAGCCAGATCGTCACATTGGCCGCTCTTCTCTCTGAAACGGTTGTACTTATAGTCTGCAAAGCTATGTCGCGTGCTGCGGTATGCGGAGACATTAAAAGCACCATATTAGAACACAGATGAAGCTTCTAAGTTGATGTAATAGCCAGTAAGAAGTAGTCCAATTCAAGTTTTAGGTATCGATTATTGACTTTTTAGCTGGCTTTGGTGACTTGGACATGAGCTAGGACCTTAGGATTCTGCATGAAAGGAGGACTAGCAGCCGAATTGCATGGGGGAATGTGAAAAGTGTTCATATGCAGTAAATACCTGAGACATCCGTCCGTTTTCGTCATTTATTATCGAATCGAATTAAAGCCAGATCGTCACATTGGCCGCTCTTCTCACTGAAACGGTTGTACTTATCGTCTGCAAAGCTATGTCACGTGCTGCGGTATGCGGACACACTAAAAGCACAATAGTAGAACACAGATGAAGCTTCTAAGTTGATGTAATAGCCAGTAAGAAGTAGTAAAATTCAAGTTTTAGGTATCGGTTATTGACTTTTTAACCTTCTTTGGTGCCTTGGACACGAGCTAGGAAGTTAAGACATTGCATGAAGGAGGACTAGCAGCCGAGTTGCACGGGAGAATGTGAAAAGTGTTCATATGTAGTAAATACCTGAGAAATCCGTCCGTTTTCGTCATTTGTTATCGAATCGACTTAAAGCCAGATCGACACATTGGCCGCTCTTCTCTCTGAAACGGTTGTACTTATCGTCTGCAAAACTATGTCGCGTGGTGCGGTATGCTGAGACACTAAATGCACCATAACAGAACACAGATGAAGCTTCCAAGTTGATGTAATAGCCAGTAAGAAGTAGTACAATTCAAGTTTTAGGTATTGAATATGGAACTTTTAGCTGGCTTTGGTGCCTTGGACATGAGCTAGGACCTTAAGATTCTGCATGAAAGGAGGACTAGCAGCCGAGTTGCACGGGAGAATGTGAAAAGTGTTCATATGTAGTTAAAACCTGAGACATCCGTCCGTTTTCGTCATTTGTTATCGAATCGACTTAAAGCCAGATCGTCACATTGGCCGCTCTTCTCTCTGAAACGCTTGTACCTATCGTCTGCAAAGCTATGTCGCGTGCTGCGGTATGCGGAGACACTAAAAGCACCATAGTAGAACACAGATGGCGCATCTAAGTTGGTGTAATAGCCAGTAAGAAGTAATCCAATTCAAGTTTTAGGTATCGATTATTGACTTTTTAGCTGGCTTTGGTGCCTTGGACATGAGCTAGGACCTTTAGATTCTGCATTAAAGGAGGACTAGCAGCCGTGTTGCATGGGAGAATGTAAAAAGTGTTCATATCTAGTAAAAACCTGAGAAATCCGTCCGTTTTCGTCATTTGTTATCGAATCGACTTAAAGCCAGATCGTCACATTGGTTGCTCTTCTCTCTGAAACGGTTGCACTTATCGTCTGCAAAGCTATGTCGCGTGCTGCGGTATGCTGAGACACTAAAAGCACCATAGTAGAACACAGATGAAGCTTCTAAGTTGATGTAATAGCCAGTAAGAAGTAATCCAATTCAAGTTTTAGGTATCGATTATTTACTTTTTAGCTGGCTTTGGTGCCTTGGACATGAGCTAGGACCTTAAGATTCAGCATGAAAGGAGGACTAGCAGCCGAGTTGCACGGGAGAATGTGAAAAGTGTTCATATGTTGTAAAAACCTGAGAAATCCGTCAGTTTTCGTCATTTGTTATCGAATCGACTTAAAGCCAGATCGTCACATTGGCCGCTCTTCTCTCTGTAACGCTTGTACCTATCGTCTGCAAAGCTATGTCGCGTGCTGCGGTATGCGGAGACACTAAAATCACCATAGTAGAACACAGATGAAGCATCTAAGTTGATGTAATAGCCAGTAAGAAGTAATCCAATTCAAGATTTAGGTATCGATTATTGACTTTTTAGCTGGCTTTGGTGCCTTGAACATGAGCTAGGACCTTAAGATTCTGCATTAAAGGAGGACTAGCAGCCGAGTTGCATGGGAGAATGTGAAATGTGTTCATATGTAGTAAAAACCTGAGAAATCCGTCCGTTTTCGTCATTTGTTATCGAATCGACTTAAAGCCAGATCGTCACATTGGCCGCTCTTCTCTCTGAAACGCTTGTACTTATCGTCTGCAAAGCTATGTCGCGTGCTGCGGTATGCTGAGACACTAAAATCACCATAGTAGAATACAGATGAAGCATCTAAGTTGATGTAATAGCCAGTAAGAAGTAATCCAATTCAAGTTTTAGGTATCGATTATTGACTTTTTAGCTGGCTTTGGTGCCTTGGACATGAGCTAGGACCTTAAGATTCTGCATGAAAGGAGGACTAGCAGCCGAGTTGCACGGGAGAATGTGAAAAGTGTTCATATGCAGTAAAAACGTGAGACATCCGTCCGTTTTCGTCATTTGTTATCGAATCGACTTAAAGCCAGATCGTCACATTGGCCGCTCTTCTCTCTGAAACGGTTGTACTTATCGTCTGCAAAGCTATGTCGCGTGCTGCGGTATGCGGACACACTAAAAGCACCATAGTAGAACACAGATGAAGCATCTAAGTTGATGTAATAGCCAGTAAGAAGTAATCCAATTGAAGTTTTAGGTATTGAATATGGACCTTTTAGCTGGCTTTGGTGCCTTGGACATGAGCTAGGACCTTAAGATTCTGCATTAAAGGAGGACTAGCAGCCGAGTAGCACGGGTGAATGTGAAAAGTGTTCATATGTAGTAAAAACCTGAGAAATCCGTCCGTTTTCGTCATTTGTTATCGAATCGACTTAAAGCCAGATCGTCACATTCGCCGCTCTTCTCTCTGAAACGGTTGTACTTATCGTCTGCAAAGCTATGTCGCGTGTTGCCGTAGGCGGAAACAGGAAAAGCACCATAGTAGAACACAGATGAAGCTTCTAAGTTGATGTAATAGCCAGTAAGAAGTAGTACAATTCAAGTTTTAGGTATCGATTATTGACTTTTTAGCTGGCTTTGGTGCCTTGGACATGAGCTAGGACTTTAAGATTCTGCATAAAAGGAGGACTAGCAACCCAGTTGCACGGGAGAATGTGAAAAGTGTTCATATCTAGTAAAAACCTGAGACATCCGTCCGTTTTCGTCATTTGTTATCGAATCGACTTAAAGCCAAATCGTCACATTGGCCGCTCTTCTCTCTGAAACGGTTGTATTTATCGTCTGCAAAGCTATGTCGCGTGCTGCGGTATGCGGAGACACTAAAAGCACCATAGTAGAACACAGATGAAGCTTCTAAGTTGATGTAATAGCCAGTAAGAAGTAGTACAATTCAAGTTTTAGGTATCGATTATTGACTTTTTAGCTGGGTTTGTTGCCTTGGACATGAGCTAGGACCTTAACATTGTGCATGAAAGGAGGACTAGCAGCAGAGTTGCACGGGAGAATGTGAAAAGTGTTCATATGTAATAAAAACCTTAAAAATCCGTCCGTTTTCGTCATTTGTTATCGAATCGACTTAAAGCCAGATCGTCACATTGGCCGCTCTTCTCTCTGAAACGGTTGTACTTATAGTCTGCAAAGCTATGTCGCGTGCTGCGGTATGCGGAGACATTAAAAGCACCATATTAGAACACAGATGAAGCTTCTAAGTTGATGTAATAGCCAGTAAGAAGTAGTACAATTCAAGTTTTAGGTATCGATTATTGACTTTTTAGCTGGGTTTGTTGCCTTGGACATGAGCTAGGACCTTACGATTCTGCATGAAAGGAGGACTAGCAGCCGAGTTGCACGGGAGAATGTGAAAAGTGTTCATATGTAATAAAAACCTTAAAAATCCGTCCGTTTTCGTCATTTGTTATCGAATCGACTTAGAGCCAGATCGTCACATTGGCCGCTCTTCTCTCTGAAACGGTTGTACTTATAGTCTGCAAAGCTATGTCGCGTGCTGCGGTATGTGGAGACACTAAAAGCACCATAGTAGAACACAGATGAAGCTTCTAAGTTGATGTAATAGCCAGTAAGAAGTAGTACAATTCAAGTTTTAGGTATCGATTATTGACTTTTTAGCTGGCTTTGGTGCCTTGGACATGAGCTAGGACCTTAAGATTCTGCATGAAAGGAGGACTAGCAGCCGAGTAGCATGGGGGAATGTGAAAAGTGTTCATATGTAGTAAAATCCTAAGAAATCCGTCCGTTTTCGTCATTTGTTATCGAATCGACTTAAAGCCAGATCGTCACATTGGCCGCTCTTCTCTCTGAAACGCTTGTACTTATCGTCTGCAAAGCTATGTCGCGTACTGCGGTATGCGGAGACACTAAAAGCACCATAGTAGAACAAGGATGAAGCTTCTAAGATGATGTAATAGCCAGTAAGAAATAGTACAATTCAAGTTCTGGATATCGTTATTGACTTTTTAGCTGGCTTTGGTGACTTGGACATGAGCTAGGACCTTAAGATTCTGCATGAAAGGAGGACTAGCAGCCGAGTTGCATGGGAGAATGTGAAAAGTGTTCATATGCAGTAAAAACCTGAGACATCCGTCCGTTTTCGTCATTTGTTATCGAATCGAATTAAAGCCAGATCGTCACATTGGCCGCTCTTCTCACTGAAACGGTTGTACTTATCGTCTGCAAAGCTATGTCGCGTGCTGCGGTATGCGGACACACTAAAAGCACAATAGTAGAACACAGATGAAGCTTCTAAGTTGATGTAATAGCCAGTAAGAAGTAGTAAAATTCAAGTTTTAGGTATCGGTTATTGACTTTTTAACCTTCTTTGGTGCCTTGGACACGAGCTAGGAAGTTAATACTTTGCATGAAGGAGGACTAGCAGCCGAGTTGCACGGGAGAATGTGAAAAGTGTTCATATGTAGTAAAAACCTGAGAAATCCGTCCGTTTTCGTCATTTGTTATCGAATCGACTTAAAGCCAGATCGTCACATCGGCCGCTCTTCTCTCTGAAACGGTTGTACTTATCGTCTGCAAAGCTATGTCGCGTGCTGCGGTATGCGGAGACATTGAAATCACCATAGTAGAACACAGATGAAGCATCTAAGTTGATGTAATAGCCAGTAAGAAGTAGTCCAATTCAAGTTTTAGGTATCGATTATTGACTTTTTAGCTGTCTTTGGTGACTTGGACATAAGCTAGGACCTTAAGATTCTGCATGAAAGGAGGACTAGCAGCCGAGTTGCATGGGAGAATGTGAAAAGTGTTCATATGCAGTAAAAACCTGAGACATCCGTCCGTTTTCGTCATTTATTATCGAATCGAATTAAAGCCAGATCGTCACATTGGCCGCTCTTCTCACTGAAACGGTTGTACTTATCGTCTGCAAGGCTATGTCACGTGCTGCGGTATGCGGAGACACTAAAATCACCACAGTAGAACACAGATGAAGCTTCTAAGTTGATGTAATATCCAGTAAGAAGTAGTACAATTCGAGTTTTAGGTATCGATTATTGACTTTTTAGCTGGCTTTGGTGCCTTGGACATGAGCTAGGACCTTAAGATTCTGCATGAAAGGAGGACTAGCAGCCGAGTTCCACAGGAGAATGTGAAAAGTGTTCATATGTAGTAAAAACCTGAGAAATCCGTCCGTTTTCGTCATTTGTTATCGAATCGACTTAAAGCCAGATCGACACATTGGCCGCTCTTCTCTCTGAAACGGTTGTACTTATCGTCTGCAAAACTATGTCGCGTGCTGCGGTATGCTGAGACACTAAAAGCACCATAACAGAACACAGATGAAGCTTCCAAGTTGATGTAATAGCCAGTAAGAAGTAGTACAATTCAAGTTTTAGGTATTGAATATGGAACTTTTAGCTGGCTTTGGTGCCTTGGACATGAGCTAGGACTTTAAGATTCTGCATGTAAGGAGGACTAGCAGCCGAGTTGCACGGGAGAATGTGAAAAGTGTTCATATGTAGTTAAAACCTGAGAAATCCGTCCGTTTTCGTCATTTGTTATCGAATCGACTTAAAGCCAGATCGTCACATTGGCCGCTCTTCTCTCTGAAACGCTTGTACCTATCGTCTGCAAAGCTATGTCGCGTGCTGCGGTATGCGGAGACACTAAAATCACCATAGTAGAACACAGATGAAGCATCTATGTTGATGTAATAGCCAGTAAGAAGTAATCCAATTCAAGTTTTAGGTATCGATTATTGACTTTTTAGCTGGCTTTGGTGCCTTGGACATGAGCTAGGACCTTAAGATTCTGCATGAAAGGAGGACTAGCAGCCGAGTTGCACGGGAGAATGTGAAAAGTGTTCATATGCAGTAAAAACGTGAGACAGCCGTCCGTTTTCGTCATTTGTTATCGAATCGACTTAAAGCCAGATCGTCACATTGGCCGCCCTTCTCTCTGAAACGGTTGTACTTATCGTCTGCAAAGCTATGTCGCGTGCTGCGGTATGCGGACACACTAAAAGCACCATAGTAGAACACAGATGAAGCATCTAAGTTGATGTAATAGCCAGTAAGAAGTAATCCAATTCAAGTTTTAGGTATTGAATATTGACCATTTAGCTGGCTTTGGTGCCTTGGACATGAGCTAGGACCTTAAGATTCTGCATTAAAGGAGGACTAGCAGCCGAGTTGCACGGGAGAATGTGAAAAGTGTTCATATGTAGTTAAAACCTGAGAAATTCGTCCGTTTTCGTCATTTGTTATCGAATCGACTTAAAGCCAGATCGTCACATTCGCCGCTCTTCTCTCTGAAACGGTTGTACTTATCGTCTGCAAAGCTATGTCGCGTGTTGCCGTAGGCGGAAACAGGGAAAGCACCATAGTAGAACACAGATGAAGCTTCTAAGTTGATGTAATAGCCAGTAAGAAGTAGTACAATTCAAGTTTTAGGTATCGATTATTGACTTTTTAGCTGGATTTGGTGCCTTGGACATGAGCTAGGACTTTAAGATTCTGCATAAAAGGAGGACTAGCAGCCCAGTTGCACGGGACAATGTGAAAAGTGTTCATATGTAGTAAAAACCTTAGACATCCGTCCGTTTTCGTCATTTGTTATCGAATCGACTTAAAGCCAGATCGTCACATTGGCCGCTCTTCTCTCTGAAACGGTTGTACTTATCGTCTGCAAAGCTATGTCGCGTGCTGCGGTATGCGGAGACATTAAAAGCACCATAGTAGAACACAGATGAAGCTTCTAAGTTGATGTAATAGCCAGTAAGAAGTAGTCCAATTCAAGATTTAGGTATCGATTATTGACTTTTTAGCTGGGTTTGGTGCCTTGGACATGATCTAGGACCTTACGATTCTGCATGAAAGGAGGACTAGCAGCTGAGTTGCACGGGAGAATGTGAAAAGTGTTCATAGGTAATAAAAACCTTAAAAATCCGTCCGTTTTCGTCATTTGTTATCGAATCGGCTTAAAGCCAGATCGTCACATTGGCCGCTCTTCTCTCTGAAACGGTTGTACTTACCGTCTGCAAAGCTATGTCGCGTGCTGCGGTATGTGGAGACACTAAAAGCACCATAGTAGAACACAGATGAAGCTTCTAAGTTGATGTAATAGCCAGTAAGAAGTAGTACAATTCAAGTTTTAGGTATCGATTATTGACTTTTTAGCTGGCTTTGGTGCCTTGGACATGAGCTAGGACCTTAAGATACTGCATGAAAGGAGGACTAGCAGCCGAGTTGCATGGGAGAATGTGAAAAGTGTTCATATGTAGTAAAAACCTAAGAAACCTGTCCGTTTTCGTCATTTGTTATCGAATCGACTTAAAGCCAGATCGTCACATTGGCCGCTCTTCTCTCTGAAACGCTTGTACTTATCGTCTGCAAAGCCATGTCGCGTACTGCGGTATGCGGAGACCCTAAAATCACCATAGTAGAACACAGATGAAGCTTCTAAGTTGATGTAATAGCCAGTAAGAAGTAGTACAATTCAAGTTTTAGGTATCGATTATTGACTTTTTAGCTGGCTTTGGTGCCTTGAACATTAGCTAGGACCTTAACATTCTGCATGAAAGGAGGACTAGCAGCCGAGTTACACGGGAGAATGTGAAAAGTGTTCATATGTAATAAAAACCTTAAAAATCCGTCCGTTTTCGTCATTTGTTATCGAATCGACTTAAAGCCAGATCGTCACATTGGCCGCTCTTCTCTCTGAAACGGTTGTACTTATAGTCTGCAAAGCAATGTCGCGAGCTGCGGTATGTGGAGACACTAAAAGCACCATAGTAGAACACAGATGAAGCTTCTAAGTTGATGTAATAGCCAGTAAGAAGTAGTACAATTCAAGTTTTAGGTATCGATTATTGACTTTTTAGCTGGCTTTGGTGCCTTGGACATGAGCTAGGACCTTAAGATTCTGCATGAAAGGAGGACTAGCAGCCGAGTTGCACGGGAGAATGTGAAAAGTGTTCATATGTAGTAAAAACCTGGGACATCCGTCCGTTTTCGTCATTTGTTATCGAATCGACTTAAAGCCCGATCGACACATTGGCCGCTCTTCTCTCTGAAACGGTTGTACTTATCGTCTGCAAAGCTATGTCGCGTGCTGCGGTATGCTGAGACACTAAAAGCACCATAGTAGAACACAGATCAAGCTTCTAAGTTGATGTAATAGCCAGTAAGAAGTAGTACAATTCAAGTTTTAAGTATTGAATATGGACCTTTTAGCTGGCTTTGGTGCCTTGGACATGAGCTAGGACCTTAAGACTCTGCATGAAAGGAGGACTAGCAGCCGAGTTGCACGGGATAATGTGAAAAGTGTTCATATGTAGTAAAAACCTAAGAAATTCGTCTGTTTTCGTCATTTGTTATCGATTCGACTTAAAGCCAGATCGTCACATTGGCCGCTCTTCTCTCTGAAACGGTTGTACTTTTCGTCTGCAAAGCTATGTCGCGTGCTGCGGTATGCGGAGACTCTAAAATCACCATAGTAAAACACAGATGAAGCATCAAAGTTGATGTAATAGCCAGTAAGAAGTAGTCCAATTCAAGTTTTAGGTATCGATTATTGACTTTTTAGCTGGCTTTGGTGACTTGGACATGAGCTAGGACCTTAACATTCTGCATGAAAGGAGGACTAGCAGCCGAGTTGCACGGGAGAATGTGAAAAGTGTTCATATGTAGTAAAAACCTTATAAATCCGTCCGTATTCGTCATTTGTTATCGAATCGACTTAAAGTTAGATCGTCACATTGGCCGCTCTTCTCACTGAAACGCTTGTACTTATCCTCTGCAAAGCTATGTCGCGTGCTGCGGTATGCGGAGACACTAAAATCACCATAGTAGAAGACAGATGAAGCATCTAAGTTGATGTAATAGCCAGTAAGAAGTAATCCAATTCAAGTTTTAGGTATCGATTATTGACTTTTTAGCTGGCTTGGGTGCCTTGGACATGAGCTAGGACCTTAAGACTCTGCATGAAAGGAGGACTAGCAGCCGAGTTGCACGGGAGAATGTGAAAAGTGTTCATATGTAGTAAAAACCTGAGAAATCCGTCCGTTTTCGTCATTTGTTATCGAATCGACTTAAAGCCAGATCGTAAAATTGGCCGCTCTTTTCTCTGAAACGGTTGTACTTATCGTCTGCAAAGCTATGTCACGTGCTGCGGTATGCGGAGACACTAAAATCACCACAGTAGAACACAGATGAAGCTTCTAAGTTGATGTAATATCCAGTAAGAAGTAGTAAAATTCAAGTTTTAGGTATCTGTTATTGACTTTTTAACCTTCTTTGGTGCCTTGAACACGAGGTAGGAACTTAAGACTTTGCATGAAGGAGGTGTAGCAGCCGAGTTGCACGGGAGAATGTGAAAAGTGTTCATATGTAGTAAAAACCTGAGAAATCCGTCCGTTTTCGTCATTTTTTATCGAATCGACTTAAAGCCAGATCTCACATTGGCCGCTCTTCTCTCTGAAACGGTTCTACTTCTCGTCTGCAAAGCTATGTCGCGTGCTGCGGTATGCGGAGACACTGAAATCACCATAGTAGAACACAGATGAAGCATCTAAGTTGATGTAATAGCCAGTAAGAAGTAGTCCAATTCAAGTTTTATGTATCGATTATTGACTTTTTAGCTGGCTTTGGTGACTTGGACATGAGCTAGGACCTTAAGATTCTGCATGAAAGGAGGACTAGCAGCCGAGTTGCACGGGAGAATGTGAAAAGTGTTCGTATCTAAAAAAAAAAAAAAAAAAAAAAAACCTGAGAAATCCGTCCGTTTTCGTCATTTGTTATCGAATCGACTTAAAGCCAGATCGTCACATTGGTCGCTCTTCTCTCTGAAACGGTTGTACTTATCGTCTACAAAGCAATGTCGTGTGCTGCGGTATGCGGACACACTAAAATCACCATAGTAGAACACAGATGAAGCTTCTAAGTTGATGTAATAGAAGGTAAGAAGTAGTACAATTCAAGTTGTAGGTATCGATTATTGACTTTTTAGCTGGCTTTGGTGCCTTGGACATGAGCTAGGACCTTAAGATTCTGCATGAAAGGAGGACTAGCAGCCGAGTTGCACGGGAGAATGTGAAAAGTGTTCAAATGTAGTAAAAACCTTAGAAATCCGTCCGTTTTCGTCATTTGTTATCGAATCGACTTAAAGCCAGAAGTCACATTGGCCGCTCTTCTCTCTGAAACGCTAGTACTTATCGTCTGCACAGCTATGTCGCGTGCTGCGTGATGCAGAGACACTAAAAGCACCATAGTAGAACACAGATGAAGCTTCTAAGTTGATGTAATAGCCAGTAAGAAGTAGTACAATTCATGTTTTAGGTATCGATTATTGACTTTTTAACTGGCCTTGGTGCCTTGGACATGAGCTAGGACCTTAAGACTCTGCATGAAAGGAGGACTAGCAGCCGAGTTGCACGGGAGAATGTGAAAAGTGTTCATATGTAGTAAAAACCTGAGAAATCCGTCCGTTTTCGTCATTTGTTATCGAATCGACTTAAAGCCAGATCGTAAAATTGGCCGCTCTTTTCTCTGAAACGGTTGTACTTATCGTCTGCAAAGCTATGTCACGTGCTGCGGTATGCGGAGACACTAAAATCACCACAGTAGAACACAGATGAAGCTTCTAAGTTGATGTAATATCCAGTAAGAAGTAGTACAATTCGAGTTTTAGGTATCGATTATTGACTTTTTAGCTGGCTTTGGTGCCTTGGACATGAGCTAGGACCTTAAGATTCTGCATGAAAGGAGGAATAGCAGCTAAGTTCCACATGAGAATGTGAAAAGTGTTCATATGTAGTAAAAACCTGAGAAATCCGTCCGTTTTCGTCATTTGTTATCGAATCGACTTAAAGCCAGATCGTCACATTGGCCGCTCTTCTCTCTGAAACGGTTGTACTTATCGCCTTCAAAGGTATGTCGCGTGTTGCCGTAGGCGGAAACAGGAAAAGCACCATAGTAGAACACAGACGAAGCTTCTAGGTTGATGTAATAGCCAGTAAGAAGTAGTCCAATTCAAGATTTAGGTATCGATTATTGACTTTTTAGCTGGCTTTGGTGCCTTGGACATGAGCTAGGACCTTAACAATCTGCATGAAAGGAGGACTAGCAGCCGAGTTGCACGGGAGAACGTGAAAAGTGTTCATATGTAGTAAAAACCTTAGAAATCCGTCCGTTTTCGTCATTTGTTATCGAATCGACTTAAAGCCAGATTGTCACATTGGCCGCTCTTCTCTCTGAAACGCTTGTACCTATCGTCTGCAAAGCTATGTCACGTGCTGCGGTATGCGGAGACACTAAAATCACCATAGTAGAACACAGATGAAGCATCTAAGTTGATGTAATAGCCAGTAAGAAGTAATCCAATTCAAGTTTTAGGTATCGATTATTGACTTTTTAGCTGGCTTTGGTGCCTTGGACATGGGCTAGGACCTTAAGATTCTGCATGAAAGGAGGACTAGCAGCCGAGATGCATGGGAGAATGTGAAAAGTGTTCATATGTAGTAAAAACCTGAGAAATCCGTCCGTTTTCGTCATTTGTTATCGAATCGACTTAAAGCCAGATCGTCACATTGGCTGCTCTTCTCTCTGAAACGGTTGCGCTTATCGTCTGCAAAGCTATGTCGCGTGCTGCTGTATGCGGAGACACTAAAGTCACCATAGTAGAACACAGATGAAGCATCTAAGTTGATGTAATAACCAGTAAGAAGTAATCCAATTCAAGTTTTAGGTATCGATTATTGACTTTTTAGCTGGCTTTGGTGCCTTGGACATGAGCTAGGACCTTAAGATTCTGCATGAAAGGAGGACTAGCAGACGAGTTGCACGGGAGAATGTGAAAAGTGTTCATATGCAGTAAAAAGCTGAGACATCCGTCCGTTTTCGTCATTTGTTATCGAATCGACTTAAAGCCAGATCGTCACATTGGCCGCTCTTCTCTCTGAAACGGTTGTACTTATCGTCTGCAAAGCTATGTCGCGTGCTGCGGTATGCGGACACACTAAAAGCACAATAGTAGAACACAGATGAAGCTTCTAAGTTGATGTAATAGCCAGTAAGAAGTAGTAAAATTCAAGTTTTAGGTATCGGTTATTGACTTTTTAACCTTCTTTGGTGCCTTGGACACGAGCTAGGAAGTTAATACTTTGCATGAAGGAGGACTAGCAGCCGAGTTGCACGGGAGAATGTGAAAAGTGTTCATATGTAGTAAAAACCTGAGAAATCCGTCCGTTTTCGTCATTTGTTATCGAATCGACTTAAAGCCAGATCGTCACTTCGGCCGCTCTTCTCTCTGAAACGGTTGTACTTATCGTCTGCAAAGCTATGTCGCGTGCTGCGGTATGCGGAGACATTGAAATCACCATAGTAGAACACAGATGAAGCATCTAAGTTGATGTAATAGCCAGTAAGAAGTAGTCCAATTCAAGTTTTAGGTATCGATTATTGACTTTTTAGCTGGCTTTGGTGACTTGGACATGAGCTAGGACCTGAAGATTCTGCATGAAAGGAGGACTAGCAGCCGAGTTGCATGGGAGAATGTGAAAAGTGTTCATATGCAGTAAAAACCTGAGACATCCGTCCGTTTTCGTCATTTATTATCGAATCGACTTAAAGCCAGATCGTCACATTGGCCGCTCTTCTCACTGAAACGGTTGTACTTATCGTCTGCAAGGCTATGTCACGTGCTGCGGTATGCGGAGACACTAAAATCACCACAGTAGAACACAGATGAAGCTTCTAAGTTGATGTAATATCCAGTAAGAAGTAGTACAATTCGAGTTTTAGGTATCGATTATTGACTTTTTAGCTGGCTTTGGTGCCTTGGACATGAGCTAGGACCTTAAGATTCTGCATGAAAGGAGGACTAGCAGCCGAGTTCCACAGGAGAATGTGAAAAGTGTTCATATGTAGTAAAAACCTGAGAAATCCGTCCGTTTTCGTCATTTGTTATCGAATCGACTTAAAGCCAGATCGACACATTGGCCGCTCTTCTCTCTGAAACGGTTGTACTTATCGTCTGCAAAACTATGACGCGTGCTGCGGTATGCTGAGACACTAAAAGCACCATAACAGAACACAGATGAAGCTTCCAAGTTGATGTAATAGCCAGTAAGAAGTAGTACAATTCAAGTTTTAGGTATTGAATATGGAACTTTTAGCTGGCTTTGGTGCCTTGGACATGAGCTAGGACTTTAAGATTCTGCATGTAAGGAGGACTAGCAGCCGAGTTGCACGGGAGAATGTGAAAAGTGTTCATATGTAGTTAAAACCTGAGAAATCCGTCCGTTTTCGTCATTTGTTATCGAATCGACTTAAAGCCAGATCGTCACATTGGCCGCTCTTCTCTCTGAAACGCTTGTACCTATCGTCTGCAAAGGTATGTCGCGTGCTGCGGTATGCGGAGACACTAAAATCACCATAGTAGAACACAGATGAAGCATCTAAGTTGATGTAATAGCCAGTAAGAAGTAATCCAATTCAAGTTTTAGGTATCGATTATTGACTTTTTAGCTGGCTTTGGTGCCTTGGACATGAGCTAGGACCTTAAGATACTGCATGAAAGGAGGACTAGCAGCCGAGTTGCACGGGAGAATGTGAAAAGTGTTCATATGCAGTAAAAACGTGAGACAGCCGTCCGTTTTCGTCATTTGTTATCGAATCGACTTAAAGCCAGATCGTCATATTGGCCGCTCTTCTCTCTGAAACGGTTGTACTTGTCGTCTGCAAAGCTATGTCGCGTGCTGCGGTATGCGGACACACTAAAAGCACCATAGTAGAACACAGATGAAGCATCTAAGTTGATGTAATAGCCAGTAAGAAGTAATCCAATTCAAGTTTTAGGTATTGAATATTGACCTTTTAGCTGGCTTTGGTGCCTTGGACATGAGCTAGGACCTTAAGATTCTGCATTAAAGGAGGACTAGCAGCCGAGTTGCACGGGTGAATGTGAAAAGTGTTCATATGTAGTAAAAACCTGAGAAATCCGTCCGTTTTCGTCATTTGTTATCGAATCGACTTAAAGCCAGATCGTCACATTCGCCGCTCTTCTCTCTGAAACGGTTGTACTTATCGTCTGCAAAGCTATGTCGCGTGTTGCCGTAGGCGGAAACAGGGAAAGCACCATAGTAGAACACAGATGAAGCTTCTAAGTTGATGTAATAGCCAGTAAGAAGTAATCCAATTCAAGTTTTAGGTATCGATTATTGACTTTTTAGCTGGCTTTGGTGCCTTGGACATGAGCTAGGACTTTAAGATTCTGCATAAAAGGAGGACTAGCAGCCCAGTTGCACGGGACAATGTGAAAAGTGTTCATATGTAGTAAAAACCTTAGACATCCGTCCGTTTTCGTCATTTGTTATCGAATCGACTTAAAGCCAGATCGTCACATTGGCCGCTCTTCTCTCTGAAACGGTTGTACTTATCGTCTGCAAAGCTATGTCGCGTGCTGCGGTATGCGGAGACTCTAAAATCACCATAGTAAAACACAGATGAAGCATCTAAGTTGATGTAATAGCCAGTAAGAAGTAGTCCAATTCAAGTTTTAGGTATCGATTATTGACTTTTTAGCTGGCTTTGGTGACTTGGACATGAGCTAGGACCTTAACATTGTGCATGAAAGGAGGACTAGCAGCCGAGTTGCACGGGAGAATGTGAAAAGTGTTCATATGTAGTAATAACCTTAGAAATCCGTCCGTATTCGTCATTTGTTATCGAATCGACTTAAAGTTAGATCGTCACATTGGCCGCTCTTCTCACTGAAACGCTTGTACTTATCGTCTGCAAAGCTATGTCGCGTGCTGCGGTATGCGGAGACACTAAAATCACCATAGTAGAAGACAGATGAAGCATCTAAGTTGATGTAATAGCCAGTAAGAAGTAATCCAATTCAAGTTTTAGGTATCGATTATTGACTTTTTAGCTGGCTTGGGTGCCTTGGACATGAGCTAGGACCTTAATATTCTGCATTAAAGGACGACTAGCAGCCGAGATGCACGGGAGAATGTGAAAAGTGTTCATATGTAGTAAAAACCTGAGAAATCCGTCCGTTTCCGTCATTTGTTATCGAATCGACTTAAAGCCAGATCGTCACATTGGCCGCTCTTCTCTCTGAAACGGTTGTACTTATCGTCTGCAAAGCTATGTCGCGTGCTGCTGTATGCGGAGACACTAAAGTCACCATAGTAGAACACAGATGAAGCATCTAAGTTGATGTAATAGCCAGTAAGAAGTAATCCAATTCAAGTTTTAGGTATCGATTATTGACTTTTTAGCTGGCTTTGGTGCCTTGGACATGAGCTAGGACCTTAAGATTCTGCATGAAAGGAGGACTAGCAGACGAGTTGCACGGGAGAATGTGAAAAGTGTTCATATGCAGTAAAAAGTTGAGACATCCGTCCGTTTTCGTCATTTGTTATCGAATCGACTTAAAGCCAGATCGTCATATTGGCCGCTCTTCTCTCTGAAACGGTTGTACTTATCGTCTGCAAAGCTATGTCGCGTGCTGCGGTATGCGGACACACTAAAAGCACCATAGTAGAACACAGATGAAGCATCTAAGTTGATGTAATAGCCAGTAAGAAGTAATCCAATTCAAGTTTTAGGTATTGAATATTGACCTTTTAGCTGGCTTTGGTGCCTTGGACATGAGTTAGGACCTTAAGATTCTGCATGAAAGGAGGACTAGCAGCCGAGTTGCATGGGAGAATGTGAAAAGTGTTCATATGCAGTAAAAACCTGAGACATCCGTCCGTTTTCGTCATTTGTTATCGAATCGAATTAAAGCCAGATCGTCACATTGGCCGCTCTTCTCACTGAAACGGTTGTACTTATCGTCTGCAAAGCTATGTCGCGTGCTGCGGTATGCGGACACACTAAAAGCACAATAGTAGAACACAGATGAAGCTTCTAAGTTGATGTAATAGCCAGTAAGAAGTAGTAAAATTCAAGTTTTAGGTATCGGTTATTGACTTTTTAACCTTCTTTGGTGCCTTGGACACGAGCTAGGAAGTTAATACTTTGCATGAAGGAGGACTAGCAGCCGAGTTGCACGGGAGAATGTGAAAAGTGTTCATATGTAGTAAAAACCTGAGAAATCCGTCCGTTTTCGTCATTTGTTATCGAATCGACTTAAAGCCACATCGTCACTTCGGCCGCTCTTCTCTCTGAAACGGTTGTACTTATCGTCTGCAAAGCTATGTCGCGTGCTGCGGTATGCGGAGACATTGAAATCACCATAGTAGAACACAGATGAAGCATCTAAGTTGATGTAATAGCCAGTAAGAAGTAGTCCAATTCAAGTTTTAGGTATCGATTATTGACTTTTTAGCTGGCTTTGGTGACTTGGACATGAGCTAGGACCTTAAGATTCTGCATGAAAGGAGGACTAGCAGCCGAGTTGCATGGGAGAGTGTGAAAAGTGTTCATATGCAGTAAAAACCTGAGACATCCGTCCGTTTTCGTCATTTATTATCGAATCGAATTAAAGCCAGATCGTCACATTGGCCGCTCTTCTCACTGAAACGGTTGTACTTATCGTCTGCAAGGCTATGTCACGTGCTGCGGTATGCGGAGACACTAAAATCACCACAGTAGAACACAGATGAAGCTTCTAAGTTGATGTAATATCCAGTAAGAAGTAGTACAATTCGAGTTTTAGGTATCGATTATTGACTTTTTAGCTGGCTTTGGTGCCTTGGACATGAGCTAGGACCTTAAGATTCTGCATGAAAGGAGGACTAGCAGCCGAGTTCCACAGGAGAATGTGAAAAGTGTTCATATGTAGTAAAAACCTGAGAAATCCGTCCGTTTTCGTCATTTGTTATCGAATCGACTTAAAGCCAGATCGACACATTGGCCGCTCTTCTCTCTGAAACGGTTGTACTTATCGTCTGCAAAACTATGTCGCGTGCTGCGGTATGCTGAGACACTAAAAGCACCATAACAGAACACAGATGAAGCTTCCAAGTTGATGTAATAGCCAGTAAGAAGTAGTACAATTCAAGTTTTAGGTATTGAATATGGAACTTTTAGCTGGCTTTGGTGCCTTGGACATGAGCTAGGACTTTAAGATTCTGCATGTAAGGAGGACTAGCAGCCAAGTTGCACGGGAGAATGTGAAAAGTGTTCATATGTAGTTAAAACCTGAGAAATCCGTCCGTTTTCGTCATTTGTTATCGAATCGACTTAAAGCCAGATCGTCACATTGGCCGCTCTTCTCTCTGAAACGCTTGTACCTATCGTCTGCAAAGGTATGTCGCGTGCTGCGGTATGCGGAGACACTAAAATCACCATAGTAGAACACAGATGAAGCATCTAAGTTGATGTAATAGCCAGTAAGAAGTAATCCAATTCAAGTTTTAGGTATCGATTATTGACTTTTTAGCTGGCTTTGGTGCCTTGGACATGAGCTAGGACCTTAAGATTCTGCATGAAACTAGGACTAGCAGCCGAGTTGCACGGGAGAATGTGAAAAGTGTTCATATGCAGTAAAAACGTGAGACAGCCGTCCGTTTTCGTCATTTGTTATCGAATCGACTTAAAGCCAGATCGTCACATTGGCCGCTCTTCTCTCTGAAACGGTTGTACTTATCGTCTGCAAAGCTATGTCGCGTGCTGCGGTATGCGGACACACTAAAAGCACCATAGTAGAACACAGATGAAGCATCTAAGTTGATGTAATAGCCAGTAAGAAGTAATCCAATTCAAGTTTTAGGTATTGAATATTGACCTTTTAGCTGGCTTTAGTGCCTTGGACATGAGCTAGGACCTTAAGATTCTGCATTAAAGGAGGACTAGCAGCCGAGTTGCACGGGTGAATGTGAAAAGTGTTCATATGTAGTAAAAACCTGAGAAATCCGTCCGTTTTCGTCATTTGTTATCGAATCGACTTAAAGCCAGATCGTCACATTCGCCGCTCTTCTCTCTGAAACGGTTGTACTTATCGTCTGCAAAGCTATGTCGCGTGTTGCCGTAGGCGGAAACAGGGAAAGCACCATAGTAGAACACAGATGAAGCTTCTAAGTTGATGTAATAGCCAGTAAGAAGTAGTACAATTCAAGTTTTAGGTATCGATTATTGACTTTTTAGCTGGATTTGGTGCCTTGGACATGAGCTAGGACTTTAAGATTCTGCATAAAAGGAGGACTAGCAGCCCAGTTGCACGGGACAATGTGAAAAGTGTTCATATGTAGTAAAAACCTTAGACATCCGTCCGTTTTCGTCATTTGTTATCGAATCGACTTAAAGCCAGATCGTCACATTGGCCGCTCTTCTCTCTGAAACGGTTGTACTTATCGTCTGCAAAGCTATGTCGCGTGCTGCGGTATGCGGAGACATTAAAAGCACCATAGTAGAACACAGATGAAGCTTCTAAGTTGATGTAATAGCCAGTAAGAAGTAGTCCAATTCAAGATTTAGGTATCGATTACTGACTTTTTAGCTGGGTTTGGTGCCTTGGACATGATCTAGGACCTTACGATTCTGCATGAAAGGAGGACTAGCAGCTGAGTTGCACGGGAGAATGTGAAAAGTGTTCATATGTAATAAAAACCTTAAAAATCCGTCCGTTTTCGTCACTTGTTATCGAATCGGCTTAAAGCCAGATCGTCACATTGGCCGCTCTTCTCTCTGAAACGGTTGTACTTACCGTCTGCAAAGCTATGTCGCGTGCTGCGGTATGTGGAGACACTAAAAGCACCATAGTAGAACACAGATGAAGCTTCTAAGTTGATGTAATAGCCAGTAAGAAGTAGTACAATTCAAGTTTTAGGTATCGATTATTGACTTTTTAGCTGGCTTTGGTGCCTTGGACATGAGCTAGGACCTTAAGATACTGCATGAAAGGAGGACTAGCAGCCGAGTTGCATGGGAGAATGTGAAAAGTGTTCATATGTAGTAAAAACCTGAGAAACCTGTCCGTTTTCGTCATTTGTTATCGAATCGACTTAAAGCCAGATCGTCACATTGGCCGCTCTTCTCTCTGAAACGCTTGTACTTATCGTCTGCAAAGCCATGTCGCGTACTGCGGTATGCGGAGACCCTAAAATCACCATAGTAGAACACAGATGAAGCTTCTAAGTTGATGTAATAGCCAGTAAGAAGTAGTACAATTCAAGTTTTAGGTATCGATTATTGACTTTTTAGCTGGCTTTGGTGCCTTGAACATTAGCTAGGACCTTAACATTCTGCATGAAAGGAGGACTAGCAGCCGAGTTACACGGGAGAATGTGAAAAGTGTTCATATGTAATAAAAACCTTAAAAATCCGTCCGTTTTCGTCATTTGTTATCGAATCGACTTAAAGCCAGATCGTCACATTGGCCGCTCTTCTCTCTGAAACGGTTGTACTTATAGTCTGCAAAGCAATGTCGCGAGCTGCGGTATGTGGAGACACTAAAAGCACCATAGTAGAACACAGATGAAGCTTCTAAGTTGATGTAATAGCCAGTAAGAAGTAGTACAATTCAAGTTTTAGGTATCGATTATTGACTTTTTAGCTGGCTTTGGTGCCTTGGACATGAGCTAGGACCTTAAGATTCTGCATGAAAGGAGGACTAGCAGCCGAGTTGCACGGGAGAATGTGAAAAGTGTTCATATGTAGTAAAAACCTGGGACATCCGTCCGTTTTCGTCATTTGTTATCGAATCGACTTAAAGCCAGATCGACACATTGGCCGCTCTTCTCTCTGAAACGGTTGTACTTATCGTCTGCAAAGCTATGTCGCGTGCTGCGGTATGCTGAGACACTAAAAGCACCATAGTAGAACACAGATCAAGCTTCTAAGTTGATGTAATAGCCAGTAAGAAGTAGTACAATTCAAGTTTTAAGTATTGAATATGGACCTTTTAGCTGGCTTTGGTGCCTTGGACATGAGCTAGGACCTTAATACTCTGCATGAAAGGAGGACTAGCAGCCGAGTTGCACGGGATAATGTGAAAAGTGTTCATATGTAGTAAAAACCTAAGAAATTCGTCTGTTTTCGTCATTTGTTATCGATTCGACTTAAAGCCAGATCGTCACATTGGCCGCTCTTCTCTCTGAAACGGTTGTACTTCTCGTCTGCAAAGCTATGTCGCGTGCTGCGGTATGCGGAGACTCTAAAATCACCATAGTAAAACACAGATGAAGCATCTAAGTTGATGTAATAGCCAGTAAGAAGTAGTCCAATTCAAGTTTTAGGTATCGATTATTGACTTTTTAGCTGGCTTTGGTGACTTGGACATGAGCTAGGACCTTAACATTCTGCATGAAAGGAGGACTAGCAGCCGAGTTGCACGGGAGAATGTGAAAAGTGTTCATATGTAGTAAAAACCTTAGAAATCCGTCCGTATTCGTCATTTGTTATCGAATCGACTTAAAGTTAGATCGTCACATTGGCCGCTCTTCTCACTGAAACGCTTGTACTTATCGTCTGCAAAGCTATGTCGCGTGCTGCGGTATGCGGAGACACTAAAATCACCATAGTAGAAGACAGATGAAGCATCTAAGTTGATGTAATAGCCAGTAAGAAGTAATCCAATTCAAGTTTTAGGTATCGATTATTGACTTTTTAGCTGGCTTGGGTGCCTTGGACATGAGCTAGGACCTTAATATTCTGCATTAAAGGACGACTAGCAGCCGAGATGCACGGGAGAATGTGAAAAGTGTTCATATGTAGTAAAAACCTGAGAAATCCGTCCGTTTCCGTCATTTGTTATCGAATCGACTTAAAGCCAGATCGTCACATAGGCCGCTCTTCTCTCTGAAACGGTTGTACTTATCGTCTACAAAGCAATGTCGTGTGCTGCGGTATGCGGACATACTAAAATCACCATAGTAGAACACAGATGAAGCTTCTAAGTTGATGTAATAGAAGGTAAGAAGTAGTACAATTCAAGTTGTAGGTATTGAATATTGACCTTTTAGCTGGCTTTGGTGCCTTGGACATGAGCTAGGACCTTAAGATTCTGCATTAATGGAGGACTAGCAGCCGAGTTGCACGGGTGAATGTGAAAAGTGTTCATATGTAGTAAAAACCTGAGAAATCCGTCCGTTTTCGTCATTTGTTATCGAATCGACTTAAAGCCAGATCGTCACATTCGCCGCTCTTCTCTCTGAAACGGTTGTACTTATCGTCTGCAAAGCTATGTCGCGTGTTGCCGTAGGCGGAAACAGGGAAAGCACCATAGTAGAACACAGATGAAGCTTCTAAGTTGATGTAATAGCCAGTAAGAAGTAATCCAATTCAAGTTTTAGGTATCGATTATTGACTATTTAGCTGGCTTTGGTGCCTTGGACATGAGCTAGGACTTTAAGATTCTGCATAAAAGGAGGACTAGCAGCCCAGTTGCACGGGACAATGTGAAAAGTGTTCATATGTAGTAAAAACCTTAGACATCCGTCCGTTTTCGTCATTTGTTATCGAATCGACTTAAAGCCAGATCGTCACATTGGCCGCTCTTCTCTCTGAAACGGTTGTACTTATCGTCTGCAAAGCTATGTCGCGTGCTGCGGTATGCGGAGACATTAAAAGCACCATAGTAGAACACAGATGAAGCTTCTAAGTTGATGTAATAGCCAGTAAGAAGTAGTCCAATTCAAGATTTAGGTATCGATTATTGACTTTTTAGCGGGGTTTGGAGCCTTGGACATGATCTAGGACCTTACGATTCTGCATGAAAGGAGGACTAGCAGCTGAGTTGCACGGGAGAATGTGAAAAGTGTTCATATGTAATAAAAACCTTAAAAATCCGTCCGTTTTCGTCATTTGTTATCGAATCGGCTTAAAGCCAGATCGTCACATTGGCCGCTCTTCTCTCTGAAACGGTTGTACTTATCGTCTGCAAAGCTATGTCGCGTGTTGCCGTAGGCGGAAACAGGGAAAGCACCATAGTAGAACACAGATGAAGCTTCTAAGTTGATGTAATAGCCAGTAAGAAGTAGTACAATTCAAGTTTTAGGTATCGATTATTGACTTTTTAGCTGGATTTGGTGCCTTGGACATGAGCTAGGACTTTAAGATTCTGCATAAAAGGAGGACTAGCAGCCCAGTTGCACGGGACAATGTGAAAAGTGTTCATATGTAGTAAAAACCTTAGACATCCGTCCGTTTTCGTCATTTGTTATCGAATCGACTTAAAGCCAGATCGTCACATTGGCCGCTCTTCTCTCTGAAACGGTTGTACTTATCGTCTGCAAAGCTATGTCGCGTGCTGCGGTATGCGGAGACATTAAAAGCACCATAGTAGAACACAGATGAAGCTTCTAAGTTGATGTAATAGCCAGTAAGAAGTAGTCCAATTCAAGATTTAGGTATCGATTACTGACTTTTTAGCTGGGTTTGGTGCCTTGGACATGATCTAGGACCTTACGATTCTGCATGAAAGGAGGACTAGCAGCTGAGTTGCACGGGAGAATGTGAAAAGTGTTCATATGTAATAAAAACCTTAAAAATCCGTCCGTTTTCGTCACTTGTTATCGAATCGGCTTAAAGCCAGATCGTCACATTGGCCGCTCTTCTCTCTGAAACGGTTGTACTTACCGTCTGCAAAGCTATGTCGCGTGCTGCGGTATGTGGAGACACTAAAAGCACCATAGTAGAACACAGATGAAGCTTCTAAGTTGATGTAATAGCCAGTAAGAAGTAGTACAATTCAAGTTTTAGGTATCGATTATTGACTTTTTAGCTGGCTTTGGTGCCTTGGACATGAGCTAGGACCTTAAGATACTGCATGAAAGGAGGACTAGCAGCCGAGTTGCATGGGAGAATGTGAAAAGTGTTCATATGTAGTAAAAACCTGAGAAACCTGTCCGTTTTCGTCATTTGTTATCGAATCGACTTAAAGCCAGATCGTCACATTGGCCGCTCTTCTCTCTGAAACGCTTGTACTTATCGTCTGCAAAGCCATGTCGCGTACTGCGGTATGCGGAGACCCTAAAATCACCATAGTAGAACACAGATGAAGCTTCTAAGTTGATGTAATAGCCAGTAAGAAGTAGTACAATTCAAGTTTTAGGTATCGATTATTGACTTTTTAGCTGGCTTTGGTGCCTTGAACATTAGCTAGGACCTTAACATTCTGCATGAAAGGAGGACTAGCAGCCGAGTTACACGGGAGAATGTGAAAAGTGTTCATATGTAATAAAAACCTTAAAAATCCGTCCGTTTTCGTCATTTGTTATCGAATCGACTTAAAGCCAGATCGTCACATTGGCCGCTCTTCTCTCTGAAACGGTTGTACTTATAGTCTGCAAAGCAATGTCGCGAGCTGCGGTATGTGGAGACACTAAAAGCACCATAGTAGAACACAGATGAAGCTTCTAAGTTGATGTAATAGCCAGTAAGAAGTAGTACAATTCAAGTTTTAGGTATCGATTATTGACTTTTTAGCTGGCTTTGGTGCCTTGGACATGAGCTAGGACCTTAAGATTCTGCATGAAAGGAGGACTAGCAGCCGAGTTGCACGGGAGAATGTGAAAAGTGTTCATATGTAGTAAAAACCTGGGACATCCGTCCGTTTTCGTCATTTGTTATCGAATCGACTTAAAGCCAGATCGACACATTGGCCGCTCTTCTCTCTGAAACGGTTGTACTTATCGTCTGCAAAGCTATGTCGCGTGCTGCGGTATGCTGAGACACTAAAAGCACCATAGTAGAACACAGATCAAGCTTCTAAGTTGATGTAATAGCCAGTAAGAAGTAGTACAATTCAAGTTTTAAGTATTGAATATGGACCTTTTAGCTGGCTTTGGTGCCTTGGACATGAGCTAGGACCTTAATACTCTGCATGAAAGGAGGACTAGCAGCCGAGTTGCACGGGATAATGTGAAAAGTGTTCATATGTAGTAAAAACCTAAGAAATTCGTCTGTTTTCGTCATTTGTTATCGATTCGACTTAAAGCCAGATCGTCACATTGGCCGCTCTTCTCTCTGAAACGGTTGTACTTCTCGTCTGCAAAGCTATGTCGCGTGCTGCGGTATGCGGAGACTCTAAAATCACCATAGTAAAACACAGATGAAGCATCTAAGTTGATGTAATAGCCAGTAAGAAGTAGTCCAATTCAAGTTTTAGGTATCGATTATTGACTTTTTAGCTGGCTTTGGTGACTTGGACATGAGCTAGGACCTTAACATTCTGCATGAAAGGAGGACTAGCAGCCGAGTTGCACGGGAGAATGTGAAAAGTGTTCATATGTAGTAAAAACCTTAGAAATCCGTCCGTATTCGTCATTTGTTATCGAATCGACTTAAAGTTAGATCGTCACATTGGCCGCTCTTCTCACTGAAACGCTTGTACTTATCGTCTGCAAAGCTATGTCGCGTGCTGCGGTATGCGGAGACACTAAAATCACCATAGTAGAAGACAGATGAAGCATCTAAGTTGATGTAATAGCCAGTAAGAAGTAATCCAATTCAAGTTTTAGGTATCGATTATTGACTTTTTAGCTGGCTTGGGTGCCTTGGACATGAGCTAGGACCTTAATATTCTGCATTAAAGGACGACTAGCAGCCGAGATGCACGGGAGAATGTGAAAAGTGTTCATATGTAGTAAAAACCTGAGAAATCCGTCCGTTTCCGTCATTTGTTATCGAATCGACTTAAAGCCAGATCGTCACATAGGCCGCTCTTCTCTCTGAAACGGTTGTACTTATCGTCTACAAAGCAATGTCGTGTGCTGCGGTATGCGGACACACTAAAATCACCATAGTAGAACACAGATGAAGCTTCTAAGTTGATGTAATAGAAGGTAAGAAGTAGTACAATTCAAGTTGTAGGTATTGAATATTGACCTTTTAGCTGGCTTTGGTGCCTTGGACATGAGCTAGGACCTTAAGATTCTGCATTAATGGAGGACTAGCAGCCGAGTTGCACGGGTGAATGTGAAAAGTGTTCATATGTAGTAAAAACCTGAGAAATCCGTCCGTTTTCGTCATTTGTTATCGAATCGACTTAAAGCCAGATCGTCACATTCGCCGCTCTTCTCTCTGAAACGGTTGTACTTATCGTCTGCAAAGCTATGTCGCGTGTTGCCGTAGGCGGAAACAGGGAAAGCACCATAGTAGAACACAGATGAAGCTTCTAAGTTGATGTAATAGCCAGTAAGAAGTAATCCAATTCAAGTTTTAGGTATCGATTATTGACTATTTAGCTGGCTTTGGTGCCTTGGACATGAGCTAGGACTTTAAGATTCTGCATAAAAGGAGGACTAGCAGCCCAGTTGCACGGGACAATGTGAAAAGTGTTCATATGTAGTAAAAACCTTAGACATCCGTCCGTTTTCGTCATTTGTTATCGAATCGACTTAAAGCCAGATCGTCACATTGGCCGCTCTTCTCTCTGAAACGGTTGTACTTATCGTCTGCAAAGCTATGTCGCGTGCTGCGGTATGCGGAGACATTAAAAGCACCATAGTAGAACACAGATGAAGCTTCTAAGTTGATGTAATAGCCAGTAAGAAGTAGTCCAATTCAAGATTTAGGTATCGATTATTGACTTTTTAGCGGGGTTTGGAGCCTTGGACATGATCTAGGACCTTACGATTCTGCATGAAAGGAGGACTAGCAGCTGAGTTGCACGGGAGAATGTGAAAAGTGTTCATATGTAATAAAAACCTTAAAAATCCGTCCGTTTTCGTCACTTGTTATCGAATCGGCTTAAAGCCAGATCGTCACATTGGCCGCTCTTCTCTCTGAAACGGTTGTACTTACCGTCTACAAAGCTATGTCGCGTGCTGCGGTATGTGGAGACACTAAAAGCACCATAGTAGAACACAGATGAAGCTTCTAAGTTGATGTAATAGCCAGTAAGAAGTAGTACAATTCAAGTTTTAGGTATCGATTATTGACTTTTTAGCTGGCTTTGGTGCCTTGGACATGAGCTAGGACCTTAAGATACTGCATGAAAGGAGGACTAGCAGCCGAGTTGCATGGGAGAATGTGAAAAGTGTTCATATGTAGTAAAAACCTAAGAAACCTGTCCGTTTTCGTCATTTGTTATCGAATCGACTTAAAGCCAGATCGTCACATTGGCCGCTCTTCTCTCTGAAACGCTTGTACTTATAGTCTGCAAAGCCATGTCGCGTACTGCGGTATGCGGAGACCCTAAAATCACCATAGTAGAACACAGATGAAGCTTCTAAGTTGATGTAGTAGCCAGTAAGAAGTAGTACAATTCAAGTTTTAGGTATCGATTATTGACTTTTTAGCTGGCTTTGGTGCCTTGAACATTAGCTAGGACCTTAACATTCTGCATGAAAGGAGGACTAGCAGCCGAGTTACACGGGAGAATGTGAAAAGTGTTCATATGTAATAAAAACCTTAAAAATCCGTCCGTTTTCGTCATTTGTTATCGAATCGACTTAAAGCCAGATCGTCACATTGGCCGCTCTTCTCTCTGAAACGGTTGTACTTATAGTTTGCAAAGCAATGTCGCGAGCTGCGGTATGTGGAGACACTAAAAGCACCATAGTAGAACACAGATGAAGCTTCTAAGTTGATGTAATAGCCAGTAAGAAGTAGTACAATTCAAGTTTTAGGTATCGATTATTGACTTTTTAGCTGGCTTTGGTGCCTTGGACATGAGCTAGGACCTTAAGATTCTGCATGAAAGGAGGACTAGCAGCCGAGTTGCACGGGAGAATGTGAAAAGTGTTCATATGTAGTAAAAACCTGGGACATCCGTCCGTTTTCGTCATTTGTTATCGAATCGACTTAAAGCCAGATCGACACATTGGCCGCTCTTCTCTCTGAAACGGTTGTACTTATCGTCTGCAAAGCTATGTCGCGTGCTGCGGTATGCTGAGACACTAAAAGCACCATAGTAGAACACAGATCAAGCTTCCAAGTTGATGTAATAGCCAGTAAGAAGTAGTACAATTCAAGTTTTAAGTATTGAATATGGACCTTTTAGCTGGCTTTGGTGCCTTGGACATGAGCTAGGACCTTAAGACTCTGCATGAAAGGAGGACTAGCAGCCGAGTTGCACGGGATAATGTGAAAAGTGTTCATATGTAGTAAAAACCTAAGAAATTCGTCTGTTTTCGTCATTTGTTATCGATTCGACTTAAAGCCAGATCGTCACATTGGCCGCTCTTCTCTCTGAAACGGTTGTACTTCTCGTCTGCAAAGCTATGTCGCGTGCTGCGGTATGCGGAGACTCTAAAATCACCATAGTAAAACACAGATGAAGCATCTAAGTTGATGTAATAGCCAGTAAGAAGTAGTCCAATTCAAGTTTTAGGTATCGATTATTGACTTTTTAGCTGGCTTTGGTGACTTGGACATGAGCTAGGACCTTAACATTCTGCATGAAAGGAGGACTAGCAGCCGAGTTGCACGGGAGAATGTGAAAAGTGTTCATATGTAGTAAAAACCTTAGAAATCCGTCCGTATTCGTCATTTGTTATCGAATCGACTTAAAGTTAGATCGTCACATTGGCCGCTCTTCTCACTGAAACGCTTGTACTTATCGTCTGCAAAGCTATGTCGCGTGCTGCGGTATGCGGAGACACTAAAATCACCATAGTAGAAGACAGATGAAGCATCTAAGTTGATGTAATAGCCAGTAAGAAGTAATCCAATTCAAGTTTTAGGTATCGATTATTGACTTTTTAGCTGGCTTGGGTGCCTTGGACATGAGCTAGGACCTTAATATTCTGCATTAAAGGACGACTAGCAGCCGAGATGCACGGGAGAATGTGAAAAGTGTTCATATGTAGTAAAAACCTGAGAAATCCGTCCGTTTCCGTCATTTGTTATCGAATCGACTTAAAGCCAGATCGTCACATAGGCCGCTCTTCTCTCTGAAACGGTTGTACTTATCGTCTGCAAAGCAATGTCGCGTGCTGCGGTATGCGGAGACACTAAAATCACCATAGTAGAACACAGATCAAGCTTCTAAGTTGATGTAATAGCCAGTAAGATGTAGTTGAATTCAAGTTTTAGGTATCGATTATTGACTTTTTAGCTGGCTTTGGTGCCATGGACATGAGCTAGGACCTTAAGATTCTACATGAAAAGAGGACTAGCAGCCGAGTTGCACGGGAGAATGTGAAAAGTGTTCATATGTAATAAAAACCTTAAAAATCCGTCCGTTTTCGTCATTTGTTATCGAATCGACTTAAAGCCAGATCGTCACATTGGCCGCTCTTCTCACTGAAACGGTTGTACTTATCGTCTGCAAAGCTATGTCGCGTGCTGCGGTATGCGGATACACTAAAAGCACAATAGTAGAACACAGATGAAGCTTCTAAGTCGATGTAATAGCCAGTAAGAAGTAGTAAAATTCAAGTTTTAGGTATCTGTTATTGACTTTTTAACCTTCTTTGGTGCCTTGGACACGAGGTAGGAACTTAAGACTTTGCATGAAGGAGGTGTAGCAGCCGAGCTGCACGGGAGAATGTGAAAAGTGTTCATATGTAGTAAAAACCTGAGAAATCCGTCCGTTTTCGTCATTTGTTATCGAATCGACTTAAAGCCAGATCTCACATTGGCCGCTCTTCTCTCTGAAACGGTTCTACTTCTCGTCTGCAAAGCTATGTCGCGTGCTGCGGTATGCGGAGACACTGAAATCACCATAGTAGAACACAGATGAAGCATCTAAGTTGATGTAATAGCCAGTAAGAAGTAGTCCAATTCAAGTTTTAGGTATCGATTATTGACTTTTTAGCTGGCTTTGGTGACTTGGACATGAGCTAGGACCTTAAGATTCTGCATGAAAGGAGGACTAGCAGCCGAGTTGCATGGGAGAATGTGAAAAGTGTTCATATGCAGTAAAAACCTGAGACATCCGTCCGTTTTCGTCATTTGTTATCGAATCGACTTAAAGCCAGATCGTCACATTGGTCGCTCTTCTCTCTGAAACGGTTGTACTTATCGTCTACAAAGCAATGTCGTGTGCTGCGGTATGCGGACACACTAAAATCACCATAGTAGAACACAGATGAAGCTTCTAAGTTGATGTAATAGAAGGTAAGAAGTAGTACAATTCAAGTTGTAGGTATTGAATATTGACCTTTTAGCTGGCTTTGGTGCCTTGGACATGAGCTAGGACCTTAAGATTCTGCATTAATGGAGGACTAGCAGCCGAGTTGCACGGGTGAATGTGAAAAGTGTTCATATGTAGTAAAAACCTGAGAAATCCGTCCGTTTTCGTCATTTGTTATCGAATCGACTTAAAGCCAGATCGTCACATTCGCCGCTCTTCTCTCTGAAACGGTTGTACTTATCGTCTGCAAAGCTATGTCGCGTGTTGCCGTAGGCGGAAACAGGGAAAGCACCATAGTAGAACACAGATGAAGCTTCTAAGTTGATGTAATAGCCAGTAAGAAGTAATCCAATTCAAGATTTAGGTATCGATTATTGACTTTTTAGCTGGCTTTGGTGCCTTGGACATGAGCTAGGACTTTAAGATTCTGCATAAAAGGAGGACTAGCAGCCCAGTTGCACGGGACAATGTGAAAAGTGTTCATATGTAGTAAAAACCTTAGACATCCGTCCGTTTTCGTCATTTGTTATCGAATCGACTTAAAGCCAGATCGTCACATTGGCCGCTCTTCTCTCTGAAACGGTTGTACTTATCGTCTGCAAAGCTATGTCGCGTGCTGCGGTATGCGGAGACATTAAAAGCACCATAGTAGAACACAGATGAAGCTTCTAAGTTGATGTAATAGCCAGTAAGAAGTAGTCCAATTCAAGATTTAGGTATCGATTATTGACTTTTTAGCGGGGTTTGGAGCCTTGGACATGATCTAGGACCTTACGATTCTGCATGAAAGGAGGACTAGCAGCTGAGTTGCACGGGAGAATGTGAAAAGTGTTCATATGTAATAAAAACCTTAAAAATCCGTCCGTTTTCGTCATTTGTTATCGAATCGGCTTAAAGCCAGATCGTCACATTGGCCGCTCTTCTCTCTGAAACGGTTGTACTTACCGTCTACAAAGCTATGTCGCGTGCTGCGGTATGTGGAGACACTAAAAGCACCATAGTAGAACACAGATGAAGCTTCTAAGTTGATGTAATAGCCAGTAAGAGGTAGTACAATTCAAGTTTTAGGTATCGATTATTGACTTTTTAGCTGGCTTTGGTGCCTTGGACATGAGCTAGGACCTTAAGATACTGCATGAAAGGAGGACTAGCAGCCGAGTTGCATGGGAGAATGTGAAAAGTGTTCATATGTAGTAAAAACCTAAGAAACCTGTCCGTTTTCGTCATTTGTTATCGAATCGACTTAAAGCCAGATCGTCACATTGGCCGCTCTTCTCTCTGAAACGCTTGTACTTATCGTCTGCAAAGCCATGTCGCGTACTGCGGTATGCGGAGACCCTAAAATCACCATAGTAGAACACAGATGAAGGTTCTAAGTTGATGTAATAGCCAGTAAGAAGTAGTACAATTCAAGTTTTAGGTATCGATTATTGACTTTTTAGCTGGCTTTGGTGCCTTGAACATTAGCTAGGACCTTAACATTCTGCATGAAAGGAGGACTAGCAGCCGAGTTACACGGGAGAATGTGAAAAGTGTTCATATGTAATAAAAACCTTAAAAATCCGTCCGTTTTCGTCATTTGTTATCGAATCGACTTAAAGCCAGATCGTCACATTGGCCGCTCTTCTCTCTGAAACGGTTGTACTTAT